>NW_021604698.1:7021070-7284768 GCF_004785775.1 Grammomys surdaster
TACTGACTCCTGAGTCATCCTAGAGGAGCCACTGCACTCAGAGCAGCAGAGGAGCCACTGCAATCAGAGCAGCAGACACCAAGATTAGAATCATAAGACTACAGAGACATCTGGACTCTGAGGAGCTCTGCAACAAGCAAGATAACTGGAAATACAGACTCCAGTCTTACACAGTGAGGGCAGGCAACACTAGAGTTAACCTGATGGCAAAAGGCAAGCGCAAGAACATAAGCAACAGAAACCAAAGTTTCTTGGCATCATCAATTCCCAGTTCTCCCAATATAGCAAGCCCTGAACACCCCATCACACCTGAAAAGCAGGATTCAGAATTAAAATCACTTCTCATGATGATGATAGAGGATTATAAGAAGGAATTAAGTAACTCCCTTAAAGAAATACAGGAGAGTACAAGTAAACAGATAGAAGCCCTTAAAGAGGAATCACAGAAATCCCTTAAGGAAATGCAAGAAAACACAAAGGAGGAATTAAACAAAAACATTCAGGATCTGAAAATGGAAATAGAAACAATAAAGAAAACTCAAAGGGAGACAACCATGGAGATAGAAAACCTAAGAAAGAGATCAGGAGTCATAGACACAAGCATCACCAACCGAATACAAGAGATAGAAGAGAGAATCTCAAATGCAGAAGATACGGTAGAAAATATTGACACAGTTGTCAAAGAAAATGCAAAATGCAAAAAACTCCTAACTCAAAACATCCAGGAAATCCAGGACACAATGAGAAGACCAAACCTAAGGATAATAGGTATAGATGAGAATGAAGAGTCCCAACTTAAAGGGCCAGTGAATATCTTCAACAAAATTATTGAGGAGAACTTCCCTAACCTAAAGAACAAGATGCCCATAAACATACAAGAAGCCTACAGAACACCAAATAGAACAGACCAGAAAAGAAATACCTCCCGTCACATAATAATCAAAACATCAGATGCACAAAACAAAGAAAAAATACTAAAAGCAGTAAGGGAAAAAGGTCAAGTAACATACAAAGGCAGACCTATAAGAATTACACCAGACTTCTCACCAGAGACTATAAAAGCCAGAAGAGCCTGGACGGACATCATACAGACCCTAAGAGAACACAATTGCCAGCCCAGATTACTATACCCAGCAAAACTCTCAATCACTATAGATGGTGAAACCAAGATATTCCATGACAAAACCAAATTTGCACAATATCTTCCCACAAACCCAGCACTTCAAAGGATAATTGATGGAAAATGCCAACACAAGGAGGGAAACTACAACCTAGAAAAAGCAAGTAAGTAATCTTCCAACAACCCCAAAAGAAGATACAAACATAACTTTACCTCTAATAACAAAAATAACAGGAAGCAACAATCATTTTTCCTTAATATCTCTTAACATCAATGGTCTCAATTCCCCAATAAAAAGACGCAGACTATCAGACTGGATACACAAACAAGACCCAGAATTTTGCTGCATACAAGAAACGCACCTCAGTGACAAAGACAGACACTACCTCAGAATAAAAGGGTGGAAAACAATCTTTCAAGCCAATGGTCCCAAGAAACAAGCTGGAGTAGCCATTCTAATATCAAATAAAATCGACTTTCATCCAAAATTAATCAAAAAAGATAAGGAAGGACACTTCATACTCATCAAAGGAAAAATCTACCAAGGTGAACTCTCAATTCTGAACATCTATGCTCCAAATGCAAGGGCACCTACATACATAAAAGAAACTTTACTAAAGCTCAAAACACACATTACACCTCACACATTAATAGTGGGGGATTTCAACACCCCACTGTCAGCAATGGACAGATCATGGAAACAGAAACTAAACAGAGACACTTTGAAATTAACAGAAGTTATGAACCAAATGGACTTAACAGACATCTATAGAACATTTCATCCTAAAACAAAAGAATATACCTTTTTCTCAGCACCTCATGGTACCTTCTACAAAATAGACCATATAATTGGTCACAAAACAAGCCTCTACAGATACAAAAAGATTGAAATAATCCCTTGCATCTTATCAGATCACCACGGACTAAGACTGGTCTTTAATAATGACAAAACCAATGGAAAACCCACGTGCACATGGAAACTGAACAACTCTCTACTCAATGATGACTTGGTCAAGGAAGAAATAAAGAAAGAAATAAAAGACTTTTTAGAATTCAATGAAAATGAGGACACATCATACCAAAACTTGTGGGACTCCATGAAGGCAGTGCTAAGAGGAAAGCTCATAGCTCTAAGTGCCTACAAAAAGAAACTGGAAAGACCACACACTAACAAGTTGACTGCACAACTAAAAGCTCTAGAACAAAAAGAAGCAAATACACCCAGGAGGAGTAGAAGGCAGGAAATAATCAAACTCAGGGCTGAAATCAACCAAATAGAATCAGAAAGAACAATACAAAATATCAATAAAACCAGGAGTTGGTTCTTTGAGAAAATCAATAAGATAGATAAACCCTTAGCCAGATTAACCAGAGGGCACAGAGACAGTATCCAAATTAATAAAATCAGAACTGAAAAGGGAGACATAACAACAGAAACTGAAGAAATTCAAAATCATCAGATCCTACTACAAAGGCCTATACTCAACAAAACTGGAAAACCTGGAAGAAATGGACAATTTCCTAGACAGATACCAGGTCCCAAAGTTAAACCAGGAGCAGATAAACCATCTAAATAGTCCCATAACCCCTAGGGAAATAGCAGCAGTCATTAAAAGTCTCCCACTATAAAAAGCCCAGGACCAGATGGTTTTAGTGCTGAATTCTATCAGACCTTCAAGGAAGACCTAATACCAATTCTCTTCAAACTATTCCACAAAATAGAAACAGAAGGAACACTACCCAATTCGTTCTATGAAGCTACAATTACACTCATACCCAAACCCCACAAAGACCCGACAAAGAAAGAGAACTTCAGACCAATCTCCCTTATGAACATCGATGCAAAAATACTCAATAAAATTCTAGCAAACCGAATCCAAGAACACATCAAAACAATCATCCATCATGATCAAGTAGGTTTTATCCCAGGAATGCAGGGATGGTTCAATATTCGGAAATCCATCAATGTAATCCACTATATAAACAAACTCAAAGAAAAAAACCACATGATCATCTCACTAGATGCTGAGAAAGCATTTGATAAAATTCAACATCCCTTCATGATAAAAGTCTTGGAAAGATCAGGAATTCAAGGCCCATACCTAAACATAGTAAAAGCAATTTACAGCAAACCAGTAGACAACATCAAGCTAAATGGAGAGAAACTTGAAGCAATCCCACTAAGATCAGGGACTAGACAAGGCTGCCCACTCTCCCCCTACCTATTCAATATAGTACTGGAAGTCCTAGCCAGAGCAATTAGACAACAAAAAGAAGTCAAAGGGATAAAAATAGGAAAGGAAGAAGTCAAAATATCGCTATTTACAGATGATATGATAGTATACTTAAGTGACCCCCAAACTTCCACCAGAGAACTCCTAAACCTGATAAACAACTTCAGCAAAGTGGCTGGTTATAAAATCAACTCAAACAAATCAGTAGCCTTCCTCTACATGAAAGATAAACAGACTGAAAAAGAAATTAGGGAAATGACACCCTTCACAATAGTTGCAAATAATATGAAATACCTTGGTGTGAATCTAACCAAGCAAGTGAAAGACCTGTACGACAAGAACTTCAAGTCCCTGAAGAAAGAAATTGAAGAAGATGTCAGAAGATGGAAAGATCTCCCATGCTCATGGATTGGCAGGATTAATATAATAAAAATGGCCATCTTGCCAAAAGCAATCTACAGATTCAATGCAATCCCCATTAAAATCCCAACTCAATTCTTCACAGAGTTAGAAAAGGAAATTCTCAAATTCATATGGAATAACAAAAAACCCAGGATAGCGAAAACTATTCTCAACTATAAAAGAACCTCTGGAGGAATCACCATTCCTGACCTCAAGCTGTACTACAGAGCAATAGTGATAAAAACTACCTGGTATTGGTACAGAGACAGGCAGGAAGATCAATGGAATAGAATTGAAGACCCAGAAATGAACCCATACTCCTATGGTCACTTGATCTTTGACAAAGGAGCTAAAACTGTCCAGTGGAAAAACGGCAGCATTTTCAACAAATGGTGCTGGTTCAACTGGAGGACAACATGTAGAAGAATGAAAATTGATCCATTCTTATCTCCTTGTACAAAGCTCAAGTCTAAGTGGATAAAGTACCTCCACATAAAACCAGATACACTGAAACTAATAGAAGAGAAGGTGGGGAAGACCCTCGAATACTTGGGCACAGGGGAAAAGTTCCTGAACAGAACACCAATGGCATATGCTCTAAGATCAAGAATTGACAAATCGGACTTCATAAAATTGCAAAGTTTCTGTAAGGCAAAGGACACTCTCTATAGGACAAAATGACAACCAACAAATTGGGAAAAGATCTTTACCAATCCTACATCTGATAGAGGGCTAATATCCAATATATACAAAGAACTCAAGAAAGTAGACACCAGACAACCAAATTACCCTATTAAAAAATGGGGTATAGAGCTTAACAAAGAATTTTCAATGGAAGAAACTCGAATGGCCGAGAAGCACCTAAAGATATGTTCAATGTCCTTAGTCATCAGGGAAATGTAAATCAAAACAACTCTGAGATTCCATCTCACACCAGTCAGAATGGCTAAGATTAAGAACTCAGGTGATAGTAGATGCTGGCGAGGGTGTGGAGAAAGAGGAACACTCCTCCATTGTTGGTGGGACTGCAAGATGGTGCAACCACTTTGGAAATCAGTGTGGCGGTTCCTCAGAAAATTGGACATAGCATTACCCGAGGATCCAGCTATACCACTCCTAGGCATATACCCAGAAGATGCTCAAACATATAACAAGGACATATGCTCAACTATGTTCATAGCAGCCTTATTTATAATAGCCAGGAGCTGGAAAGAACCCAGATGTCCTTCAACTGAGGAATGGATTCTAAAAATGTGGTATATTTACACAATGGAGTATTACTCAGCTATTAAAAACAATGAATTCGAGAGGTTCCTAGGTAAATGGATGGAACTAGAAATTATCATCCTGAGTGAAGTAAGCCAATCACAAAAGAACACACATGGTATTCACTCACTGATTATTGGATATTAGCCCAGAACCTTGAAATGCCCAAGATGCAACTCACAGGCCACATGAAGCTCATAAAAAAGGAAGACCAAGTGGGGGTGATTCAGTTCTTCTTAGAAGGAGCAACAAAATACTCAAGGGAGCAAACATGGAGACAAAGTGAGGGACAGAAACTGAAGGAGGGGCCATTTGAAGACCTTTCCACCTGAGTATCCACCCCATATGCAGTCACCAAAGGTAGATGCTGATGTGGAAGTCAGGAAGTACATGCCGATAAGGGCCTGATATGGGTGTCTCCTCAGAGGCCTTCAAGAGTCTGACATATTCAGAGGCAGATGCTCACAACTAGCCATTGAACTGATCATGAGGTTCTCAATGTAGGAGTTAGAGTGAGGACTGAAGGAGCTGAAAGGATTTGTGGCACCATGTGGAGAGCAACAATACCAACCAACCACAGCTCCCAGGGTCCTAACCACCAGCCTGGGAGCACTTATGGAGGGATCCAGGGCTTCAGCTGAATATGTAAGAGTAGAGGGCCCTGCCGAGCACAGGTGGAAGATGAGATCCTTGACCTCATAAAGGCTGGACGCCCCAGGGGGGTGGGAATTTTGAGGGTGGGGAAGTGGGAGTGGTGGGGTAGGTGGGGGTTACATCCACAGAGAAGAAGGTGGAGGGGTAAGGGGATGGGGGGTTCCCGGGTGGGTGGGGGATGGGGTAAGGGGATAACATATGAAATGTAAATAAAATATCCAATACCCCCCCCAAAAAAAAGAAATTACATAATAAATGCAAGATAAGATTCCTTGCTAAAACCCAAAGAAATAAGAGTAAGTTTTTTCTTTTCTCACAGTCACCACTATGAATATGTGGTAAAAGCACCTACTCTGAAGCATTTAAAATTGTTGTAGGAGTTGGGGAGACAGGCTCATTTGATGCTCTTCCAGGAGACTAATTGCCCGGAGAACTGGTGTCAGTGCATGGTGACAGCAGGCACGCTCAATATATTCCTCTTTAGTGCAGGTGGGGAGTGAGAGCTACAGCTTTTGCTCATCTTTCAGCTTAAGGGATTAATGTTTTTCACTCAGCTGGTAGCATTAATGATCAGAGCATTTTTATTTTTTTCTTGCCAAATTTTAGAATTTAATCTACCCATCTGGATCTTTTGGAGATGATTTCTGAGTGCTTTAAATCTTAATTCCTAAATGAATCTTCAAACAGCAGATGTTAAAATGTGTAAAGGAAAAAACATGAGTTTTCACCTGCCTGCACATTTTAACATTTCTACTTGCATTTATGTATGCCCCTCTCTGTACCTTCTAGACGGGCTTTCTTTTTACACGTTTTGCCGAATTCATTAGACATGTTTAGAACTGGATCTCAAACATAAATGCCAAGAGAACTCTGAGTGTTTGAATCTATAAAGCTCTCATATTTTAATGAAATGATTTGAGTCCCTTTCTTGACACAAGAGAACAATTGAAAAGCTGTGTTTGCAAAATTTTTAGGATCACTACCTACATATTGAATAGTGTTAAAGGAAAAATATGCAGTCTAGTGAAACCAGACTAAACAAAGGTGTAAAATGATAGGAGCAAAGCAAGAAGCATTCTTTGTTACTGTAATTCCATCAACTTGATATCTTCACTCTGCTTCTTTTTAAGACTAATTTGTGTTCCACTTCACTTCCTAACACATAGTGCACCAGCATTAATTGCTAAGGTCTCCCCATTTCCTTCTAATGGCCAGACTTCCTTCGATATTGGCATGAAGACAACTCAGGCCAATAAATAGACTGAAACACTGACTTGAACTGAAGCTGAAGTTAAAATGGAACTGAACAATTCAATGGCCCTACTAAATTTGAAGGAAAGCCTTACACATAGAATGGATCAATCATAACAGAATAACAGAATAAAAGAATAAAAGAGAGATCTAGAGTAAATGAGCAAAGTCTATTAAAAATGTTTTAAAACACAGGAAAAAAAGCATATAAGGAGTACGGAACAATATGAAAAAAGCCCAAATAGTCAAATTATGATCATAGATAAAGGGAGAATAGATAAAGGGAGAAGAATTCCAGGTTTAAGGTATAGACTCAATCTTCAAGAAGATCATAAATGCAAACTTCCAAAAATTAAGGAAGGACATATCTATACATAGATATACAAGGAGCACACAGAACATCTATTATATAAGAGCAGAAAAGAAAATCTTCATGGTATATGATAGTTTAAACATTAAGTATATATAACCAACAAAGTATATTGAAAGTTGCAAAAGAAAAAACAGAAGTCACATACAAAGGAAAATTCATCAGAATAACAGATGATTTTTCAATGGAAATTTTAAAAGCAAGAAGATCCTGAGAAGAACATTCTAAGTCCTAGAAGGCCACAAGTGCCAACCTGCACTAATATACCCAGTGTAATATAAATAACCTACAAATATTACATTACCAAGAAAGAAAACTTAAAGAAAATATAGAAAACGATATTTCGGACTGAAGAGAATAATGAAAATAGTTAAGAGATTCTAGAAAAATATGAACAAATGTAAAAAATAACTAAAAGAAAGTACCACTGAAAATACACTAATACAAAAAAATCAACAACACACAATCTCAATTAGCATATGCATTTCAATAATAACCTTAAATATCAACGGCTTCAATTCTCTATTCAAAAGACACAACAAAACTTACTGAATGACTCAAGAAGCTAACTCTATCTGATGTCAACAAAAAACTTATAGTGTTAGAGATAAGTACCATCTCACAGTAAATGTACAAACAAAAGTATGCCAGTCCAATGGGATCAGGAAGCAAGCAAGTGTTGCTATTCTAATAGCTAACATAATAGAATTCAATTTAAACCCAATGACAGAATTGAAAAAAAAATAGTGGACCACTTCTATCTATCAAGGGAACAATAAATCCAAAAGAATCTAACCATATGTGCACTGAACTCTGGTGCTCTCAATTTTATAAAAAGTGTATTGCTAGATTTAAAAGCACAGATTAACACAAACTCATTGATAGTGAGTCATTTAAATACCTCACTTTTTCTAATAAACAGGTCATCTAAAAAATAACAGAGAAACATCAGAATTAAACGAAATCATGCATCAGATAGATCTGACACTCATCTACAAAACATTATACCAAAATTGCTTTTATTATTTTTTTTAATGGGGCTACTTGCCCTTATTTCTGAATTCAATTATACTTGTAACAAACTTTGGGGATGCCTATATTTAAGAAGGAATTGGAACCTGAATCCTGGGGCATCTTCATGGCATTCTCCTTTCCTGCAGTTCTCAAGGATAATAAAAAATAAAATTAAAGGCAATAACACCTGAGTCAAGTGTTAAGATGTCTACAATAAGTGAGGACCTGTGTAACAATTGATCTGAGTGTGGTACTGCTCATCTCTTCAGGATATGAGTCAGAACCTATTGGCTGGCTCATTTATCAGAGAACTGATTGAGATAGAAACTACACAGCACTGTTTTCGAGGTTAGGAATAAAGGAAGTTAACCAGCAACACTGACGTCAGCTCTGTTAAAACTTTGAAATATTTTGTACATTGAGGAATTATTTGTATTCATTTTTGTTTTTTTATTTTAAGAGTGGACTGCTAACAACTAAATTTATTCCAGTTTCAGTTTTTAGCTATCCCTTAAGCTTTATGTTTGCACTGAACATCTAGTCTGGTCAAGCCAGTCTTTGCTCAGGTAATCCTCCAAAACAAACAGAAAGCACCTTGTGTTATTTGTAAGAACTCTGTTTTGTTCTTTCTTTTTCCTCCACTATCATTTCATTGCAAAACTTTTTTTTTCTGTCCCTTTTAGAGGACTCTGGAAGCCTTCACTTTCGTATCCAGTCCACCAAACAGACAGATGTCTTTCCCTTGGGATCAAACTCAATAGTATACCATAAGCTGACATAGGGAAAATGCTACAGTTGTAAATGTGGTCAAAGATAGCAGGAGGCTTTCCTTTTGCTTTCTTGTATTAACAAAAGCCTTTGATTCCCATGTTCTGAAGCAGGTTTTGCTAAAGACTCTCTGTCAGTGGCTAGGTGGGAGATAATCTGGGTTTTATGGGCTCTGTTTTAGCAGTGAAATTCTATAGATTGTTCCAGTAAAACTACATCAGGTTCACAGTTCCTCTTTTGTAAACTTTTGGTGAACCTGCGTGGCCTTGCCATCCCACCTGCCAACCTTTCTTAGTTACTGTTTTATTTCTGTGAATAGACACCATGATCAAGTCAACTCTTTTAGAAGAAAGCATTTAATCTGGGGCTTGTTTACGTTGCACAGTAACTCGAGCAGAGGACATACACAGACACTCTTTTTTTCCCCTTTCAATGGGTATTTTCTTTATTTACATTTCAAATGTTATCTCCTTTCCAGGTCTCCCCTCCAGAAACACTTCTATCCCATCCCTCTTCTCCCTGCCTCTATGAGGGTGCTCTCTAACCCGTCTACCAACTCCCACCTTCCAGCCCTGGCATTTCCCTACACAGGGTATCAAACCCCTCAGGCCCAAGGGCTACTTCTCCCAATGATCTTCAACAAGGCCATCCTCTGCCAGAGATATGGCTGGAGCCATGGATTCCTCCATGTGTACTATTTGCTTTGTGGTCCAGTCCCCAGGAGATCCAGGGGTCTGGCTGGTTGACATTGTTGCTCACCCCCATGGGGCTACAAACACCCTCAGCTCCTTCAGTCCTTTGTCAAACTCCTCCAACAGGGACCTTGAGCTCAGTCCAGTGGTTGGCTGCGAGCATCCCCCTCTGTATTTGTCAGGAGGTAGAGCCTTTCAGGAGACAGTCTTAACAGGCTCTGGTCAGCAAGCACTTCCCAGCATCCACAATAACCTCTGGGTTTGGCCACTGTATTCCGGATGATCCCCAGATGGGGCAGTCTCTGGATGGCCTTTCCTTCAGTCTCTGCTTCACCCTTTGTCTCCATATTTCCTCCTGTGAGTATTTTGTTCCCCCTTCTAAGAAGCACTGAAGCATCCACACTTTGATCTTCTTTTTTCTTGAATTTTATATGGTCTCTGAATTGTATCTTGGGTATTCTGGACTTTGGGTTAATATCCATTTATCTTTTTTTTAATATAATTTATTTATTTTTTTCAAATTGTAATTTATACTCATTCACACAGGGGTTATAAACACAAAAAGTCAGGACATGGGGAAGGTGATGACACTGGAGAGTGGGTGTTCAGGGGGAATACAGATATCTTTCAGAACAAGGTATCGGCTGGGTGAGGGTTCAGGGGACAGGTCGATATGGCTCTGCCTATGAGATAAGGACAAGTGAATCATAGGCAGAGCAATATCCACTTATCAATGAGTGCATACTGTGTGTTTTCTTTTGTGACTCAACTACCTCACTCAAGATGATATTTTCATGTTGCATCCATTTGCCTGCAAATTTCATGAATTCATTGTTTTTAATAACTGAGTAGTACTCCATTGTGTACATGTACTCTCTGTATCCATTCCACTTTTGAAGGACGTCTGGGTTCATTCCAGCTTTTGGCTATTGTAAATAAGGCTGCTATGAACATAGTGGAACATGTGTCCTTGTTATAGGTTGGAGCATTTTTTGAGCATATGCCCAGGAGTGGTATAGGTGGGTACTCAGATAATACTATGTTCGATTTTCTGAGGAATCGCCAGACTGATTTACAGAGTGGTTGTGTCACCTTATAATCCTACCAACAATGGAGGAGTGTTCCTCTTTCTCCACATCCTATCCAGCATCTGCTGGCACTCTTAAAAACATAATAGAAAGTCTTTGTACTCCAGCCAGTGGCCACAGGAAGTTGCCCAAATTATGCAATCCCAAGATTCACTATACTTGGTTCCCCCCACTCCCCCAGGAAAAAAATTGCATCCTGTTTGTCACTATTTAGTAAACAAAAAAAGTAGAATTATATAAGCCAACATTCAAGATTAGTACATTTAGAGATTTTGAAAGCCACATTCTGGAACCTTTGCCTTATCCTTTGTGTTTAACAGGCATTGTTGCTTTCATGCTGGATTCTAAGGCCTGAATGGTGAGGCTATCATTATGTCAGTTTTGTCATAAAGTCTGGGGGAGGGTTACTCAGTTCTGGGGACCTATTACACTTACAGTTTCATCAGGTAAGTCTATTATCATTTCAGAAAGCAGACAGTCATGGTGGTATTATGGAAGAACAGTACTGGAAGCTTTATATCCTAATTCCAGAAAGGCAAAGAAATGAGATAGAGAGAGGTGATTGTTGCAAACACAGATGAAACAGAGAGAGAGAGATGGACATGAGAAAGAGAGGGGGCAGATTATACATATATATATATATATATATATATATATATATATATATATATATATGTATATATATGTGTGTATGGAGAGAGAGAGAGAGAGAGAGAGAGAGAGAGAGAGAGAGAGAGAGAGAGATGACTGGACCTTGTATGGGATATTGAAATCTCAAAATCCATTGTAAGTAACAAATCTCCTCCAGCAAGGCTACACTTCTTAATTATACTACTCTCTGGTTCTGATAGGCTTGTAACTATATCATAATGAAAAATTCACTCAGTCCAATTTGCTATGTCCACATAGTCTTTTATAGTTTCAACTGTTTAAAATATAAATTCTACACTTTTCAGAGACATAGAGCAACCCTGTAAATCTATAAAACCAAAGAGCAAAATTCATGATGTCTTTCTTTTTAATAGCTGGATAGTATTCCATTATTGTGTAGACATACCACATTTTATTTATCCATTCTTCAGTTAACAAAGATCTAGGTTCTTTCTAGTTTCTGGCTATTATGAATTAAGCTGCTATGAGCATAGTTGTGAAGATGCCTTTGTGGAATGATGAAACATCTTTGGGGTATATGCCACAGAGTGGCATAGCTGAGTCAAAATCATCAAACTGATTTCCAGTGTGGTTGTACAAGTTTTCACTCTCACAGTATTGGAGGATCTATCCACCTCCAAAATCCCAAAGTATGCAGCTGATATGCAACTTGATCTTCATGTGGGTTCTGAACAACTAGAGCAGGGTTATCACCTTCACAGCTTCACAAAATTGCCTGTAAGTGGAATATATTCTTCTACCTGGGCTGCCTTGTCATGCCTCAATGAGAGCAGATGCATCTAGCCTCACAGAGACTTGATGTGTCAGGGTTGGGGCATACCCAAGGGGCCCCTACGCACTCACAGGAGAAGGGGAGGTGGGATGGGGGAAAGATTTTGGGAGGGGCGATCTGGGATGGGGCATGAGACATACATAAAGGGAATAAGTTAAAAACAATTAAAAAAAACAGATAACATATTTGTTGTATAATATCAGAATATTCAATATCATTCCAAAAGGTGAGAAATAGATCACAATGAAGAAATACTGGGCCAAAGAGAGACTGAAAAAACAGCAGAAAAAACTCCAAATTCTACATATGGATGTCTGACATCAAAGTATTCTTCAGATCTTCAACTCCTTTCATCTTTGTTTCTGGCCTTCCCAGCCTTGAACAGGCCTTTCCCAAGCCTTGAGCAGTCTGAACAGACTTTGAGTGCTTGCCACAATGACGGTTATCGACCTTGGTGGAGTCATCTGCCTTGGTTGCATGTGCAAGTTCCCACAGGAAACTTAGAAGAATAGATTGACTGCTTTCCCTATATAAATGCAGTACTGAATGTTAAACTTGATCACAACCTTGTCTTGGCTTCATTCTTCTCTCACTCCCTTCCTCCCACCCTCACCTCTTTTTCATTTCCAGCCCCCCTTTCAGGTAAACTCAATTTGTCCTAGGGCGCTGGAGGGCTACATTTGTTGACTGCAATACACTTCTATTGTTGAGGGCTGGTTCCACTCCCTGTTAACAACTTCCTTGCAGATATCCCATGGTTCTGGAATCTTTAATATCTTAGGGTCTCCAATTCAATGCAATCTTCCTGTTAATAGTCTCACAAAATTGCCTTTGTGGGTCACCATGTGGGTAGTGGGGCTGCCTTTAAAAACAAAAGCTTGACTCAGAAGCTTTCTTCAACAACTGAGGAAGATTCCATAACCCTTTCCTGTATCCTTCTTGATTCTAAACTCAGAACAAAATGACTAAAGTTGCCAGATTATGCTTTCTGGACCTAGATCCTGAATCCCTCCTTGACTTGCATTTGCATATGCTTTCCATTGTTGATGGTTTATTTTGAGTCTTAAGATTTCCTTTCATTCATTTTACAGGTTGTTGATTAGCTGGACAGGGCCTTGCTCTAAGGATACCACCTCCTTTACTCTATTTTGAACAAGGCCATTCTTTAAACTTTTTAGCCCCTTGAGTGTAGGATTTTGGCTCCAACTTTATATATAATTCCTAGTGCTCTTTTCTCCTCAAATTGTTATATATGTAGCCCTGCTTGCTAGTTTTCAATGTAAATATGCATAAGACTGATTGATAATACCCATATGACACAGCCAATACTAAGCTGTACTGAAATTTCCTCTTCCAATACCATTAAACAAAAAGTCTTCAGTTCCTCCTCAGGCAGATTTTCAGGACAAGCACAAAAATCAGCCATACTCTCAACATGATCTCTATGTCACTTGGCAATATTCTCAAAAAACTTCTTGAGCTGCATCTACATTACTCTCAGCTCCTACTTAGAATGATCCAGTAAAATTCCCTTAAGTAATTCAATTGCTTTTCTAGTTCAAAGACTCAAAATCTTCCATATTTCCTCCAAACAGCAGCATGCTCAGCCCTGTCACAGGAATGTACCCACTCCCTGAAAACCAACTTCTGTCGTAGTTATTGTTCTATTTCTGTGAAGATTCCGAATGGCTAAGACTACTCATGTAAAGGAGTACATTTAATTGCAGGCTTTCTTACAGTGTCATAGGGTTAGTCCACTTTCATCATGGAAGGAAACAGACGCACAGCATGGTGTTCTGGTGATACAGAGTACCTAAGGACTCTATATCCTAATCTGCAGAATCTGCAGGCAGACAGACAGGGGTAGCAGTGAAAAATGGAGGAAGAAATGAATGGAGGGAGGGAGGAAGGGAGGGAGGGAGGGAGGGAGGGAGGGAGAGAGCGCTATGGATATTTGACACATCAGAGTCCACTTCCCAGTGATATGTGTCCTCCAATAAGACCATATCTCCTCCAATAAGGCAGTGCCTTCTATTCTTTTTAAAACAGTTTGTCAACTTGGGACTAAACATTAAAATCACTAACCTATGGAAGGCATTCTCATTAAAATCACCATATCACCCTTCTTCCCTCTTAGATATATTAAGAATTTTGAATGTTTGAGAGAATTGCTTTAGAGATCTTTATATAACTAAGAGATGTGTTTCTATGAAATAATTGAGTTAGTTTAGTTTTTAAAACTATTCTATTTCTGTTATATAAATGTCCATCTGGTCAAACCAAAGACTATTTTGTACATAGTAATAGCTGTCAATTGTTAATGGTTATTTAAAGTAATCCTTAAGCCAACTCTACATTTCCTTGTAGTTAAGAAGAGATATAAAGATTGTCATTTGCTTGAGGACACAGAGAGTGTCATTCCTAGATTTGAGATAGCAGAAAAGTCTGGTAAATTCTAAAGCCTGTGCGAATGACCCTTTGGCCTATGCCCCTCTACCATTGTTCTCTTGCTAGAACACACAGGCAAACCTACTTCATTAGTGTTGAATTGTAGTCTAAAATGGAAGAAGAAAGCAAAGAAGCCATGACCTTCATAGTTATAAGTCACTCAGAGATAGAATCCTCATCAGGGAGACCTTATTTCTGTGACCTTGTATTGAAAGTTGACTAGTAATGAGTTTTGACTTTGTATTGCTTAGGAAGCTCCAACTGCCCTATAAGTTTCCTTCTGTTCGAGTTGGTGCATGTCTTCCCAGTTAGCTGAGAGAGTGAGTGACCTGGGCACTTAGTGTAATGTGCCCTTAGGTGGCTCCCTCTTAGCTTCTGATTATCTGGTAATTACTCTAAAGGTCAATGATCTGAATATACTAGGTTTAGGCCTACAAGAGCAACCTGAAGGATTACTGTAGGAACAAAACAAAGAGAAGCCTTAAAAATACAGATTTGTTTCACGTTTGTTCTACATGAGTATACATGTCTATTCACATTCATGCACTTAGAGGACTATGCAGCAATGATGATGGTGATGGCGGTGGTGGTGTGTGTGTGTGTGTGTGTGTGTGTGTGTGTGTGTGTGTGTAATTATTTGTTCTTTGGCAAACGACCTAATTCCCTTGAAAATATGGACTCTTCTCTAAATTATCCATTGTTCTTAGCTTTTAATATGTCAAAATATTAGACATATTAACCTCCAAACTATATTTGAGTTTAGAAAGTCTTCATGAACCAATGAATTATTAATTGTTAGGTTGACATATAATGATAAATTTTAGCCTCATTTGAAATAAAGTTTCAGCATTGACCATCTTTGTTCTGTCAGCCTGCACACTGTGCCTAGCAGGAAGAAGCCAGCAGGGAGTGAGGTGCCTATCCTCTGTCCTTGGAGTGTGTCCTAATGTCAACATTGTTTTCAATTTTCTTAAAATAGAATTGCTTCTTTTGTATCATGTAGAAAAAGAAAGGTGGATTTACCTTTTAATAGATAGCTGTGATAGTAAAGCGGCATCTATAAGTCTACTTGCAGAAATACTGAAAGTGATATAAAATGAATTTGTGAGAATAATTAGGGTAAAATTTCCAAGGAATATAAACTTTGGTCAAATATATAGTCCTAAACAAATTGAAAAGTCAAAGCAGTGAATATTAAAGAGGCTTGGAAAGGCAGAAGTGTAACCTTTCTAGTTGGTTGGCAAGGGATGTGAGCTGTCTCAACTTTTAATACTCCCTAGTGGTAGGGAGGGTCCTACATATATGGGTCATTGATTCTATCAAAATGAATATCTTAAAAGAATCATTTTTAGGTTTTAATATCTTTGAGCTACTGCATTAAATGCAGAGAAAGGACTATCATATTAGTAACTTCATGTCATGGTTATTTGAACATAGTTGACCCAGTATCTGGAATTCCTCCAATGTCTTCTATTAGCTTCTTTTATTTTTTATTTAAATACTTTATTTTAATGGTACCTTTTCATTTTGACTACCTATCCAATTCTGTATGCAGTTTTGCTTAAAAAATCTTTCAATTACTGGCAACATATATTTCCAAAGAAATCAGAAAAAGAGAAATATGCCTTAATATTTGGCAGAATTTGCCTTCAGATTTCTTTGGTTTTATTTCCTTTCACTTATCAGAGGTTGGTAAGAAAAAAATGAAACCATGAAGGGCTCATTAGACCTCATTGCTGTAACTTTCCTCACTTCTGTGTAGGAAACCAATTTTTTAAAAAAAATTTTTCAAGTATTTTTTTCAAGTATTTTTTAAAAAGAATATCTTTGATTATTTTGTGCCTGTTAACAACAAATCTTGATCATATTTAACTCCAAATCACTGTTCCACTCTCCCTATTTATCACTTATATCTCTCTTCCCCTTCTAAGTTCTCTTATTTTGTTTTTTATAACCCTGAGTCCATTGAGTGCTGTCTGGTGGCATGTTGATGGAACTCATTGGCTTCTGCTTGTGCAGATAATGATAACTTCAGTGAGCCACTCATGCCCAGAAAATGGCTTTTCCCAGCATTCCTTTTCATATTCTCTCTTACATTCTCTCTGCCCACTCTTCTGTGATGCTCCCTTAGCATTGATGGTGGGAGTTGATAGAGATGGCCCATGTAGGGCTCAGCACATTAATTATCAACACTTTAATTATGTGTGAGTCCTTGAATTAGTTCTGACCAATGCGGGGAGAAGCTTCTTGGTCACACTGGAGGGCAGCCTTGATAAATGTGCATAAAAGGCAATTTGACATGTCCATTTAACAAGGCAATAGCAGTAGGTTGTCTCCTCCTACTATTTTCTGTATGTTTCCCCTTTTATTTTTCTGTGCTCTGCAAATAAAGTGTGCTGTGTCTTCATGCTCTGTGTCTTGCTGTCTAGTTCTTGTGGACAACTAATAGCAATAGCAATAGCAATAGCAATAGCAATAGCAATAGCAATAGCAATAGCCTATGCTGTTTTGGGGGCCTCTGGGACATCATTGATATATTTTATGCATGGCTCTAAGATTTTTATTTAATAGCCCATGCATTTTGGGGTAAGTATTACCTACTCACACAAGATACATGATCAAATTTTACTTTGCTTTCTTTTCCTTACATTTGTGACAAAATGCCTATAATGGTCTAACAAAGCATTTTTAATATTTATACATTTTTTCTCTTTAAAGAATAGCAGGTGAGTCCATTTGTCTATGTCTTTTAATTATGTGACCTCTCACACTATTTCTCTGTATTTGTGCATGTAGGTGGATTAGATGGTTAGTTTTTGACAACTTGACACAAGCTATAAGGAACCCCAACTGAGAAACTACCTCCATAAGATTGACATGTGGGCATGTTTGTAACAATTATTTTTTATTAATGGCTGGTGTGAGAAGACCCGGTAGACTATGAGCAGTGCCAACCCTGGGATGGAAACCCTGGGTTGAATCAAAAAGCAGGCTGAAAAAGCTATGGAGAATAAGCTAGCAAGCAGTGTTTCTCCATTGTCTGTACTTGAGTTCCTGCCTCCATTTCTTGTGTGATTTCTTATTCTGAATTTCCTCAATGACGGGCTATGTTTTGAAAATTTAAGCCAAATAAGACCATTCTCCCCCCAAATTGTTTTTGATCAGCATTTTACCCCAGAAGCAGAAAGAAAACTAGAAAGGTAGCTGTGTTACCTGCAAAAAATATGTATAAGATTAAATATGGATGGGGTGGGCTTCATGAGGCTACACCCATAGGTAAGGTGCTATTGGCTGTTGGTGACTGTTGGGTAAAATTGAGCTATTCTTGCTTGGAAGGGCAAATCTGGTCAATTGTCCAAGCTCTGGTGGGCAGCTCCACACATGTATACATGCAGGCAGTATTAACTGGACTCTCTAGGTTACAAATAAAGAGAAGTCCATCTTGTTTCCCTTTTTCTTTTCTTGAGAAAAGGTTGCTTACTGGACTAGTAGCTTCCCATTTCAGATAGACTGAATGGCTTGAGAATTCTAGGGATCTGTCTGTTTCTACCCTTCTAGGTTCTGGTGTTATATACAGGAGTACTGTCGGCTTGACTTTTACTTAAATGCTGGACATTCAAACACGGTTTCTCAACATGCATTTTACCCACTGAGACATCTTTCTAGCTTCCATGTTTTTTTATTTTTGGCAGACAATTACTTAGCGTCTCTGTGATCAGATTCTCCCAAGTCTTTGTGCAAGCAATCAACTCATTTACTTTAAACTCGTTCCCTGGGAGAAGTTAACCAATTAACTTCATAGTAATAATAATCAAATATAAAGCGTTTCATCTATTACTTGTTTCATGTGTAGCCAAACCCTAAGATTATGGCAAATGGAAGACAAAGTCTATGAAGCAGGTGTTTGTGGAAGAACCGACCTCTGCACAGATAAATACCAAGGCTCTGCAACTATGATGGGTATTGGCGGTTTGAAAAGAGTGTAGGAAAATTTGTGTGAGCTCTAGTTTCTGTGTATTATTTATAGTATATGACTGTGTTTGCAAGATTATTCCAATGATCTATACATCTGCCCATCTGTTCATGCATCCATCCTTCCATACATTTATCCATCCATGCATCCACACATCCATGCAATCTTGTATTCATCCACCTATTATGTATGTGTGTATCCATCCATGTATCCATATATCCATGCATGCATGCATTCATCTAATCATCCATGCATGTATGCATCCAACCATTGGTGCATACATGTGCCCAACCATCCATGCATTCATCCAATCATCCATCCATGCATTCATCCAATCATCCATCCATGCATTCATCCAATCAATCATCCATGCATTCATCCAATCATCCATCCATCCATCCATCCATCCATCCATCCATCCATCAATTCAGATAGGCTGTGCTACTGTGCAGACAGAGGACAGATTTTGTGAGAATAGTCAGATTCCATGAGTGGATGTCAACTCTCCTCATGGTTATTTATTTACTTATTTTGTAGTTGTTGGCCCTGTTTTGTTTTACTGAGGTGACAGCAGTGGAAATGTTTCATATCTCCTTTTCATCATTTCATAATTGCTAAGGATTTTGTTTCATACCCTGAAAGTCTAAATATTTTGTATATTCTGTCATGAGCTGAGGGATACAGATTACAGTTCATCCAGGACTGTGTGGCATGTGCCAGCAGATGAGTGGGGAAACCATTAAAGATACACCCAAATGAGGCTATAGAAAAAGTGGTTTGATTATGCGTTTTTGCACTTTTGCATTTTTAAAATTTTGTCTTATTAGTTTCTCTATAACAATGATGCAACTGGGATATGGATTATTCTCACAGGCAGACAGTTTTCTGGAAAACCAAAGTAGTCAAACTAGACAATCTGCAGACTTGTTTATCTCATACATAATTCTTTCTCCAACACTCTTGGGTTACTCTCTATTTTTAAATTTTTTTTAAATGTCAAGAAACAACCTGTAGCAGCTAGTACTATATATACTGTGGTGGAAATCCATAGTCCAGCCTCACAAAATTCAGTATATTTTTAGCCCATCACTTAAATCCTAGTGATTACACTTTCACTGTTACTGTCATTTATACACACATTTCATATGTGCTAACTCAACATTTTAAAGTCTTGAACATACAGCAAAATTGCCTCTATATTTATGCTGAAGAAACTAACAGGAGATAAGTCAGTTGCTGCAAGCCCAGAGACAGTGGCTGGAAGCAACGTGAATTTGAGATTACCTTGTTCTGATTACAGAATCCATCCTCCTCATATCATGACACCCTATTTTCCAGGGTGTTCTCTATTTTAATATTGACTCTTATGGTTTTATTTTTTCACTGATGATCAATTCATACCTGTCATTCATATAAGACATCCTTGTGTGCCAGGCACAAGATTTGGGATGTAACATTTTGGAAGAGAGCATATTCATCTGTGATGTGTTTTTTTCTGTAAGTAACAAAATGACATCTGCACAGAAGGAAAGGCATGGTTACCTTTGCTTTTGAAGCTGAAGTCTTTCCTCCATTCTCCAACTCAGTTACTTTTTCATCCTGGCTCCAGATCAACCTCCATATGGGACTTGGGGAAATAAACCAAGAGCCTGATTTGTTCCAGCCTTAGTATTTCATAACATCCAAAAATGATGTCACAGGCACCTGCTCTTTTATAAAACTCTGTATATGATCTTGCCACACAAGAAGGGGAGCTCTCTTTTCAGCCTCACAATATGCTACCATGTAAGCCCTTTTGAGATCCTCTTCAAATTCTTCTCTACCTCTGCCATTGTCAAAACTTTTTATAGATGCCACTTCTCCAGCACCCTTTTGAAAACATTACCTCCTGCTTACTGTTTCTTTAACGTTAATGTACTTTACATCTTTATCATTTTCCTGAATTCTCAGATAATTTCTTTTTTTCATTAATTTATTTATTAACTTTAACTATTGACATCAGTCATCTCCTCCCAGCCCTACCCTCAAAGGTATATTATTTCCCCTCTCCTTAGAAAAGGGGAAGCCTAGCTTTCAATCACTCCACCTTGACACATCAAGTCACTGCAGGACTAGAATTTCTAATCAAACACTCTTGCCTGTCCTTCCAAATGAGTCTACAGTCCCACCAGAATGATATTTTGAGAACTCAAATTTAATGAATATTGTTCAACTGAAATATTTTCAGAGTACCTGTTACCTACAAGATAAATTCCAAACCTTGTGGCCTGGTGTAGAGCCTTCAGCAACATAACCATGCACTACTGATCTGCAGTCTGTCTCAGCTCCAGTCCTCTTCCAAACACAACAACATAAATGGTTACTTGGTCACATGGTGAGCAAAAGGAGAATGTGTTTAAACTAATATACATACTTTGTACGGTTTGCTGTGTGGGCAGGTGTGTTGTGTGAAAAACACTTCAATTAACATATGCTCCTGAATTCTTCTAGCCCCGTAGCCATTGGAAATCAACACCCTATCCTCTAATGTTCTGAGTTCAAATTTATAGTTGCTCATCTAATCATTATTATACACTCTTTGTTCCTCCATGTCTGACTGGTTCTAGTAGGCACAATGTCTTCAGTGTTAACCTATATTGCCTCCAGTGGTAAAATTTTCTCTTCTTGTGGTAGAATAATCCTCTTGTGCATACTTATCACTCTCTTAACCCATTGACGTGACTCAGTAATCCTTTTTCCAAGTATCTATCAGGAGGAACTGAAGTCAGTTTCTTATAGACATATGCACACTTGAAGATTCATCACAAGTTTGGAATTGATTCCAAATCAATGCTGTCCTTGATATGTAGTGATGAACATGGGTTCTACTTAAACATGTCTATGACAATAAATATCCCTATCCTAGCACAGAAGGGAGAACTAGGTTGAGTTTGAAAAACCCAATAATCTTTCCATGCCTTAAAAAGTGAAAGAATCCTTGAGTGTTTAAGCAATACCTGTCTCCCTCTTCACTTGTGTTGTTTATTTTCCATGGATGATTTTATAGCAGTGCCCAGCTGATAGTATACACTCCAAAAATACTTTGGCTGTCTGTTTAATGTGTATTTACCTAAAATAGGTCTAGAGAAACAGTTGTCACCCTACCTCCTTCTTAGTCATATTGATGCGTACAAGGAAAATCTAAGTGTATCTCTGACATTTGGGCTGAATGACTTGCATAACACCTCCAGTTGTTATTTCATTGCTCTGCTTACTGATGTGGAAGTGAGGTGACAAATGGAAAGAAGATAGTCATTGATTGTCTTAGATAGGAGAATAAATGCATGTTTTGCATTATTTAAAAATGATGGCCACGGCTGTGGCCTCTTGTAACGTGGTCTTAATATTCGAATGTTGATTCACTGGCTCTCCCCTGTAATAACTTTCACCTTCATGATCCAGAGAGAGAAATACATAAATGCCATGTCCACTCAATGGTTACATCATCTACAAGCAGGAGAAGGACTGGCTAGTGCTGACTGAAGCAACTATCTTGTCCCTGATGCTGCTGCTCAGATTATTTCTTTGTTTTTGCTTGCCAAACCTAGGAAGTTATTGATGGACATAAAATAATGCAGCTCCTTTCAAAATCCAACCACTAGGAAAACCTCATGACCTCTTGCTACAGAGAACTGCATATACTCAGCTAATGAACTACTACCTATTATTAGAGTGAAATTTGCTGCCTCCTGGATCACTGAGCATCTCTCTGCTCTTTTGTTGTAGCAGAGGTGAAAGGGGCGAAGCTCATTTGTTCTCACTGTTCGCTTCATTCTTTGAATTGCTTACAAGGCTTCTGTCCTTTTCTAATTTTCATGCTTAAAATCTTGTGGGTTTTTTTTCAATTTTCAATGGGGAAAATTGTTATTGTTGCTTTAAAAGGAAAAATATAATAATAAAAACTCTTTTTACATTCATTTCTGGCTCCAAATTAACTACAAAACAATAGCATGCTAATTCGTATTTATTTCTGGGATCACTGAACCATCATTGTGGCTGAACAACATCCCTCTTTAGTTTTCACTTCTGTCTTGGATAAAATCTTTTCTATCTTCTGGAAGCGTGTCAAGTATCATTAAGGGTCTTTCAGTGATGTCTTATTGCTCATTCCCATGATTCTCTTTCTCTAGTAAAATTCCAGCTGCCTATAAAATGATTATGATATGCTCCTTGGCACCCACTGTTTTTGTAAGAGAGGGATGGCCTATGAAGAGTAGTGAATGTAATGAAATGTTAACTATAGCATCTTGTGTCTCAAACAAAGTGAATCAAGTAGGATAAAGACTACATTTTTTTTTTTTTTGCCTTTGTAGGATAGAGCCAGGAACTATAAGCCATCTCTTCGTGGGATACTATTACCTGTTATTTTTCTAAAGTTACTTTTCTAAGGAGACTTCTGTCATTCACCTAGTTGGATTCTCGATGAAAGCATTAAGAGCCTGAAATCAGCAACCTACAGATTGGGAAAAAAATCTTCACTAACCCCACATCCAATAGAAGGCAAATATCTAAAACATATAAAGAACTCAAGAAACTAACCACCAAGAAACCAAAGAACTCAATCAAAAATGAGATATAAAACAAAACCGAGAATTCACAACAGAAGAATCTCAAATAGTTGAGAAGCACCTAAAGAAATGATCAAAGTCCTTAGTGATCGGAGAAATGCAAATCAAAACGACCCTGAGATTCCACCTTACACCAATCAGAGTGGCTAGGATCAAAACCTCAGGTGACAACAGATGTTGGCAAGGATGTGGAAAAAGAGGAATACTCCTCCATTGCTGGTGGGATTGAAAACTGGTACAACAACTCTGGAACTCAATCTGAAATTTCCTCAGAAAAATGGAAATAGACCTAGCTGAAGACCCATCAATAACAGTATTGGGAATATACCCAAATATGTCCTAACATGCCACAGGGGCACGTGTTCCACTATGTTCATAATGGCCTTATTTGTGATAGCTAGAAGCTGGAAACAACCAGATGTCCCATGACAGAAAAATGGATACAGAATTGTGGTTCATTTACACAATGGAATATTACTCACCTATTAAAAACAAGGACGTCCTACATTTTGCAGGCAAATGGATGGAAATAGAAAATATTATCCTGAGTGAGGTAACTCAGACCCAAAAGGACATGCATAGTATTTACTAACTAATATTTGGATATTATCCCCCTTCAAAACAAAGTACACAGTATCCAAGAACACAATATCCAGTCCATAGAACTCAAAAAGGTCAACAAGCTGAAGGACCCAAGTAAGGATGCCTCAGTCCCACTGAGCAGGAGAAAAATGCAATTACTAGTGGGGAAGGATGGAAGAACCTTGGAGAGAAAGTGTGGCATGTGTGGGAAACCTGATCTGGTATTGAGTGAGGGAAAAGGACTGACACCTTGAGAGCCAGCAGAAAGAAAGGAAACAGGCAACCTCAGGAGGTAGAAAGTTGGGGTACCCTCCAGAATGTGCCAGAGACCTGGGAGATGAGAGACTAAGGACACAAAAGGAGGGACCTTAGATGAAATGCCTGACAGTAGGGAGAGGGAAGTTATAGAGTCCATCTCCAGCAGAAAGCCAGGGCATCAAGTGAGGGAGGGGTTTGCCATCCCACAGTCAAAATTCTGACCCATAATTGTTCCTGTCTGAAAGACCTTTAAGGACAGAAATGGAGAGACGCCTAAGGAAAAGAATGCTCAGCGACAGGTCCAAATGGGATCCAGCTCAAGGAGAGGTCCCAAGGCCTGACACTATTACTGAGGCTATGGGGAGCTCACATAAAGGGATCTATCATGACTGTCCTCCGGAAGATCCAACAAGCAGCTGAAAGAGTCAGATGCAGATAGTTGCACCCAACCAACGGACAGAAGCTACTGACCATTGTGGTTGAATTAGGGGAAAGGCTGGAAGAAGCTGAGGAGGATGGCAACACTGTAGGAGGACTAGCAGTCTCAGTTAACCTGGACACTGAGATCTCTCAAACACTGGACCTCCAACCAGGTAGCAAAAACCAGCTGATATGAGGCCCGCTACACTTACAGCAGAGGACTGCAGGGTCTGGATTCAGTAAGAGAGGATGCACCTAATTTTCAAGTGACTGGAGGCTCCAGGGAGTTTAGAGGTCTGCTTCTGGTTGGGGGTAGATAGGTCATCCTCGTGGAGACAGAGGTGTTCAGCGGAGGTATGGGATGTGGAAGAGTTAGAGGGTGGATGGGGGGGGTATAAAATCCAGAATGTAAAAATAAATAACAATAGAAAACAATAACAGCAACAAAAAGAGTGGAGCAGAATGACGCCTAGGTTACTTGTTCTTTCCCTGTAATTTTCCTAAGAAGATCTAGGGTTCCCTGAGACATTGGTGTTTTGAATTTCAAAGAGCTCCAAATCTAAGGGAAATCATATTAGTAAGAAAAGAATAACAGTTGTGTTTGTTGAACTCACAGTTTTGTATACTGAAAACCAGAATTTGTTTTACCCCACTCAATATGGGCCATAGCCTCTAGCCATGTTCATAGGTATGAAATGATGCTTGTATGATGAAGGATCCTGCTTCAGAGAAGCCACTATATAAGATAAATGTTGAGGTTCAGAAAATATTGCTAAGAGGAAAGGAAAGTGTGTGTGTCTGTGTGTGTGTGTGTGTGTATGTGTGTGTGTGTGTGTGTGTGAGAGAGAGAGAGAGACAGAGAGAGACAGAGAGAGACAGAGTCAGAGAGACAGAGAGGGAGAGACAGAGACAGAGAAACAGAGAGAGAGACAGAGACAGAGACAGAGAGACAGAGAGACAGAGAGACAGAGAGAGAAACAGAGATAGAGAGACAGAGATAGAGACAAAGATAGAGACAAAGATAGAGATAGTTAAAATACAGAAATACTTCTCATAAAGATTATTAAATTCCACTTTTAGTTATTTAACCAGAAGTGAAATAAGAATCTGAAAAACTATCTGCACTCATGTATCTTGAAGATGAGTTAAATATAGCTAAGGGAAGTGAAAAACATATATGTCCACTGTTAACTTCCATCTATTTATCATCTACTTATACCTATCCAATTATTGACCTATTGATCTAATCTATCATCTATTTTATCATCTCTCAACTAAGTCATGCATTTACCTTTCTATTACCTATAATCTATCTGTCTATGTAATGTATGTATGTATGTATGTATGTATGTATGAGCATGTGTATGTATGTATGAATCATCTATCTCTCTGTCATCTATCTATCTGTAACTGTTCTACAATCCATCCATAACCCATCTATCATCTATCTCATATATTTATCTTTATATAATTTACCTACTTCTATGTTTAATATATATCATGTCTATCTATTTGATTATCATCTTTCTGTCATTTTATTTAACTCTTTGGGACTTTCATATTTTAAATATGTTTTGATCATATTTGTTCTTACTCTTTCTATATCCACCTACTACCCGAATCCCTCAACTATCGTCTGTCTATCTATCTATCTATCTATCTATCTATCTATCTCTCTCTCTATCTATCTATCATCTGTCTATCTATCATCTATCTATCTATCTATCTATCTATCTATCTATCTATCATCTATTATCTATCTATCTATCTATCTATCTATCTACCTATCTTCTATCTATCTATCATCTACCTATATATCTATATATCTATCATCTATCATCAATTTCTGTTTATTTTAAACACTTGAAGAGAAATTTGTTCTGTATGAATATATTGTTGTAAAATAATCTCTCACCAGAACATTATCAGTTTATCTAAAAAAAAACCACTATTAGTGATCTCTCTCATTCTCTTTCTCTCTTTCTATCTATCTTTCAGAGAGATTAAAATTTGTCATTTGCTCCACATCTAAAGATAGGATTGTTTGCCTAATTCCACTCTCTATGCTGGTATTTTCTTTGGCTTGGGCCTGGACAGGATATTCACATGCTGCCACAATCACTGTGAGTACATGTGTGTAGCTGGTTGCTGCTTCCAAAAGATGTTTCCCTGTAGTTATCCAGCATTTCTTGCTCTTACAGGTTTTCCATATCCTTTTCAATGATTGCTTCTGACTCTTGGAAAAGGAAGATGTGTCTGGGGCGGAGGATTCTGTAATGTCATATTCTTTGAACTTTGGCCAGTTGTGGGTCACTGTGCTAATCACCATCTACTAAAAACGATCTCTTTTCTCATGAAGGCTTAGCTAAGCAATGATCTCATAGATTGGTATTTAATTTCAGTCAGAAAGTTCTTGGACTCTCCCATTACTGTCTTGTCATGTGTTTACTAATGAATATGTCTAACCAGGGCAGCTGTTGTAATATCTAGGCTTTCCAGCTAGGTATAGCTGATGACTACTTTTATAAGATTGAAAGCTGGGAAGCAATGAGGAAGCTTTATAAGGGTCTGTAACAACTTGATTTAATTATGTCTTATGACTCAAGTATGGGCTATCCTTGGCAATAGAGCCTTACTAGCCAGTTCCAGAAGATAATCAAGAGCAATATCAACATATTGTAAGGTCTTCTGGCACTATGAGATCTCATTGGTTAACAATTCCAAAACAAGTAATCCATTTCTAGTACTAGGCTTTCTGTTTGTCTCTAGTGTCAAAGACATTGTTGCTGTAATATAAAATAACTCCCTTTTAACTTTTATGTATATATATATATATGGAGAATTCTACAGTAGTATGCTTCCATATGTCTGTTTGAAAGGTCTGTAGTGATGTTTATTCTTCCTATTCCCTTTTCTAAACTTCTGTTCTCTCACCCCAGTTTAACCCCTAATATTCCATTTTTCTCTGTTTCTATTATCTGTTTTAAATTCAACCCATTCATTGTTATTTCAAGCCAAGGTCCTGAGACCTCTCCCATTAATTCATCAAGGTATTTAAAGGGTTGCTCTTCCCACACAAGGTACATTGCATGTAGTAGAATATAATTAAGATTCAGAAATGAAAGGAGTACTTCAATATATGGAAATACATGCCGGGCAGTGGTGGTGCACGCCTTTAATCCCAGCACTTGGGGGGCAGAGGCAGGTGGATTTCTGATTTCTGAGTCCGAGGCCAGCCTAGTCTACAGAGTGAGTTCCAGGACAACCAGGGCTACACAGAGAAATCCTGTCTTGAAAAATCAAACAAACAAAACAAAAACAAAAACAAACAAACAACCCAAAAAAGAAAGAAAGAAAGAAAGAAAGAAAGAAAGAAAGAAAGAAAGAAAGAAAGAGAGAAAGAGAAAGAAGATATAGATAAACCTTGGAGTCATTATACTGCATATGTCAAGTCAATCATAGAGAGATATTCTCAGACAAATACTGTGATTCTAATGATAAAATATTTCTAAGCTCATCAAATTCAGATCAGATCATGGGAGAGTGGTTTCCAGAAACTTTTAAGGGGAGAAATATGAATTACTAATGAAAGGCACAAAATTAGAATCTAGAAGTGATTCTAGACATATATTCTATATTATTGTATCTATAGTCAATTATACTTGTTGTTTAGCTCATACTTAGCATTCTTCCCACAATAAAATTAAAGAAAGAGAAGTCTAAGGTTTGCACCATCAAGCAGGCTCGTTATAAATTATAGATTGTAAACTGTGTGTAAGTACCCCAAACAAAGGGATAGAAAGCCCAGCTGAGGGGCTAAGATGGGTCCAGTGGTTTAGTCATAGGTTAGGCCTGTTAAGATCACATTTATCCGATAGATGCTTTTAAGATAACTGTGGTTATATTAAAACTGCTCCTACCTGAAATTACTAGGAATGTGTTTGTGAGTCGGATAAAATCTTAACCGTTTCTTACATGTCACAGAAGGCAAGATGATGTTCCACCTTGGTATTGTCTTTGTTTATAACTGTAAGACACTGATAGGTAAACTGGAAAGATAATGGACCATGTTACACTACATATTTTCAAAACACTATCTTCCCCTGTAGCTTGGAAAATACTTTGTGCCTTCTCCATGCGGTGAGGAAGAAGTAGTATATAATTGTCACTGTTGAATTGACAAGTTATTGGAAGAAGTTGAGCTAAGGGAAGAATTTTTCGTATTTCACACAGACATCAAAAGTTTGAGGACATATAGCAATGTTGGACCTAGACAACTTGGAAATGCCAACAGAGATTTTAAAAAAAAACTGGATTCAGATGACAAAGAATTAGTGAAGTTTCTTAACTGGATCCAATGACTAGGAGAACAGATGGACTTGGGGGATATAATTGTCCTTCTCATAGGCTTTCACATGTCACCAGGATACTGGAAATTATGCTTAGAAAGAAATTTGTTGGTCATTGCTAGCATGCAAAATTTGTAGAATGTAGATGACATGTGACATGTCTGCTGAGTATATTGAGATGCAACTCCTTACCTAAACTTATGAGGACTTTATTTATTGGATCCCAAGCCTTCCACAGACAAGAAATAGACTTCAAAGGCTGGAAATGACCCTCATGAATGGCATTCTTCTCATTCCAAATTGAATTGTTGTCAAGGAGGAGATTCAAGAAATTTCCTAAAATTTGAGGCAAGAGCCAGGAGGCAGAATGTTCTATCCAGTGTAGTACTACAGAAATTGATGAGAAATTATTTTGTCCTTTTCTTGGAATAGAGGTTGGATATGGAAATTTCATAAAATCCATAAGAGAGGTAGAAAAATTGATATGAGGCTGTGACATTTTGTTACATTCCTTTAGGAGAAGAAATTAGAGGAAAGAGTTATAAAGGAGAAAGAGCTGTAATATTGGTTATAGTTCTTAATTATGGAGAACATAGGCAGCAAAACCTTCCTATTTTTAGCCCAAAGTTGCCAGGTTAAAAGATATGGCTATATATCACAAGGAGGTAAATGTACTGAGTTAATGTGACAACAAGTGTAGTGACTAGACAGAATCTTTTCTTGGAGTGTAGTAACTTCTATAGGTAAAAATTCAATAGACATGTCTGAAATATTCAACGTCAACATACCCTAGCAGGGACAGTGTGAAATATTATTACATACAAACACACACACACACACAGACAAAGAAATGGCACACCATAAGACTGACACAGAGTTGTGTAATCACACCTACACACAGCCATCGAGCACACACACACACACACACACACAGACAAACACACTCACATTCTTTTCATGGGCATGATATAGCAATGTCTAGGTTTCCTCTTACTCGATTTTCTGGTCATGGACCTGTATTCTGGATGATAGAATGTGCTACTTTGAGCATATCTAATTACATCATTCCCTTTGAATAAAATATTCAAATTAAGCTAGAGGTTTACCACTTTCAGAATATCTAATTTCTCTCATCGCATGCATTTTATAATTATAAAACCTAAATATTTTTGATGAGTGATGCCACTTTCATTTCTGCACCATTTAAAATGAAATACTGGGATAGAATTAGCAGAATACTTAAGCAGTAGAGAGAAAGATGACCGTGTTAACTTCTGTAGGAAAGTCTATGGAACAGTCACTAGCCTGTGCAGGCCTACGTAGGGCAATTTAATCTACACACACACACACACACACACACACATTCTCACATAAAGTGAGAAAGGGTTTTATTGGAGAAGATGATTTTACTGAAATCAAGGATTTCTTCAAAGAGAAGCCACGCCTTATTTTACTGCACAAAGCAGAGTCTTTATATTTCTGAAAGTCAATGTTTAAAAAATCTGTCTACATTGTTCTACATGGAAGGTCAACTTCTGTAGAACTAAGTGCTGTCAGTAGAACTTGCTGTGCTGAGAGAAATGTCCTGTGCCTCTGCTGTGTTAGCTTCCACCCCCCAGGTGGCTACTTAAGAAAGGCATGGCTGGTGCTACCACTTTCTTATTTCATTCACCTCCCATTAGGTTAGTCAGAAGAGTCTCATATCACAAGCAGCTATTGGATAGGGCAGAATACTGAAGAGTTTTCTGACCGCTTATACTAGAATCCTGAATCCAGGTAAAAATCGAGGAGACTTCTTATGTAAACTAATTTCTTCATGGAAATGTCTATATCATACCTGAGAAACGTGAACCATATACTTACAAATGCCTTTAAAGATTAAAATAAATCCAGGAGTGGTGGCACATGCCTTCAACCACAGCATCTTGGGAGGCAGAGGCAGGCAGTTCTCTGTGAGTTAGAGGTCAGCCTGCTTCTTTTACATGGTGAGTTTTAGGACACCCGGGACTATGTACTGGGATCCTTGTTCTCAAAAAAAAAAAAATTAAGTAAATTACAAAAATAAAATAATAAGAAAGAAAGAATTAAGAAAGTATTTCACATTATGTTTTTCATAAAGTTTGTAAACTGAACACACAGTTTGTAGATTAAGAAAAACCATATTTTATATTTTCACAATGCTAATCACGAAAATGAATAATTCACTGTGCTAAAAATAGTATTGGCTTGGGGAAGAAATGTGGCATGACTCAGGAACACACATATAGATTGGACTACTTGGTTATCTACTAATCCATATATCTTGTGGGATGGTATACAGCTTTTCCTTTAAGAGAGCCTGTATTGCTGCTGTCACAGGAGGCTTATGCACTGCTGAAACTCTGACTGTGAAAGAACTGCTGGTCTTATTGATTGACATCTACCTTTGGTTCTCTTTTTGAATCCCATGAGAGGTCATTGGAATATATTGTGCTAGAACCAGCCAGTATGAAGAGTGAGCTGGGTGTGACCTGTTGATGTTCAGCTGTTTTATCAACCCAGGGCTATTTTATAGGCTTCAGCCTTGCAAGACACAAAGCAGCTGCCCAGTTCGTATTTGAAGCTCTATGGTGAGTTTTTTCTTTACAAACTACAAAAAGAAATACTAATAAACATATTCATGAGGTATGGAAAGAATTGCACCAGAAAAAGGCTGTATAGGATCAGTGCTACTTCCATTCTTGACCTAGCATTTTCCTTCCAATAAGTTTTCTTCTCTATAAAGTCCAGCAGATGGAAAATCAGGAACAAATAAACAAACAAACAAACCAAAAAAATTAAACAACAACAGAAAAACATTGCTTTTATTTCCTTCCCACTTGAAAAATGCTTCTCAGGTTGTTTAGTTAGCAAGGGAAGCCCATTTACAGCCTGCTGTACGGAGCCTGTCTGTGTTCATCCTGGCTCTACTTCTTGTCTTCTTACAGTTATTAGTTAGGAATATCAGCTTTTCCTCTCCCTTTAAGGAAATTGTGTGTGTGTGTGTGTGTGTGTGTGTGCATATACAATGACAGCTTCTTTAAAGAATATTATTTTGGCAAGATACATCCTTATAGATCTTTGATATTCCATTAAAACAAATGCAGATTCATTTTGGGCAAATATAACCAGGTGAATCAGTGTCTAATTTACATCAAAATTTCAGGTTTTTAAGAGAAATATTACATCAGAGGTGAAGGCAAAATTCAAGTTTTACAGATTAAACTTGAATTGTAAATTTAAAAATGTTATTCATTGCTTTTTGTTTTAAATATAATTTCTCTTATAAGCAATGAAAGTGGCACTCAGAATTCTTTAGTGTCCATAGTCAAACACATGAAAAGGACGTCTATAAATCAACTCCATGAGTCAAGTAGTAGAGATCTTATGTGCAAAGTTTATGACAGAATCTGAAGAGTTCTGGTTGAGTCTTTATCATGAAAGAGATGCTTCTGAAAGGCCTTTTCTGTGAGCATCTCCCAGAAAGATGAGTTTATACAATGCCTCCAAAAATCAAACTTAGAGCTGGAAGCTCGATGCTTGAGCTCTGTTCCAAGTTTCAGAATTGTCACATATATTTTCCCGAGGCATTATAGGAATGGGCTTGCTTGGCAGACAATCTAAGATCTTCAGCACACGCCAGCAGCTCACATACCCACAGAGCTACACTTCTGAGTGCCAAGTGAAAATCCATTCATCCAGCAATGGCTGTATCTGTTTGCAAATTAATTTACTTGAATAAATTCCCATTCCCAGAAAACAAATTCAGAGAGGACAGATACCCTGATGATAATCCAAGTAAAGTGTGTTTTACAGATGGGAGATTAATTCAGCCAAATGTTTGATGGCACGTTCTGAAGAAAAAAAAAGTATTCTTTCCGTGGATTAAAAAGCAGCTGTGAAATAGGAAAGCAGACAGTTATTTTCATGCAAGAAACAGTATTTTAGGGACAAAATGATGCTACATGATACTTGATTTGAAGTGTAGCCTAGGTGAATGTCCTATGTGGGTACATGAGGTTCTGAAGTCCACCCTCCCCACTTCAAAGGCATATGTGCTTTTATCTAATAGAAGTACATTTGTATTAATTACCTGTGTATCACTCTTTTCATCAATGTACTATTTTGAGATTCCATTCAATGATTGCATATGACTTGTTATTCTAATTTCAACTATTTTCTCCAGTCCCTAAATGACACTGCTCTGTTGAAGAATTAAAAGGGGGAACTGAGCAAGTAGCTGAGGGTTGTTGTCACAGCCTAAGGACCTGAAGCAGCTGTGACATTGCCCAGGGCAGGAGAATTATGGAATCCAGGTATTAAGGCAGAAACTGAGGAGACTACAGAAAGTGAGAGATGAAGAGGTGAAGGAAATGGAGTTGCTTTGCTTTGATGAATGTGCCTGAATGCCATCTGTGTCTCACCTTAAGAAAGTGTTGATACTCAAGTAGTTAAAGTTGTCAACTATATAAAGAGTATAACTCCATGATATTCCAAAGGCTGGAACACGGCATTGCGGGGTACATGGAATGTCTGTTTAACAGTAGACATTCTTCTGAACACTGGAGACAAGGCTAGATTGAAGAAATCATAGTTCATATGGTTCAGCAAAATTGATAGTTTTAGGATAAGATTTAATACAGAGCATTATATGACTGTCCAGGTCAAACAGTTGTGTTTTATAAAAATAAAGAGGAGAGAAGGAATATGTTTAGTGGTTGTATAGTTAGGTTGGGGGAAAGGAGTGACTCTGTTGGTCCATGCTGAGGCATCCTTCCCCCTGAGGGACCAGCTGTAGTATAGAATAGAGTAGAGTAGAGTAGAGTAGAGTAGAGTAGAGTAGCATAGAGTAGAGAAGAGTAGAGTAGAGTAGAGTAGAGTAGAGTAGAGTAGAGTAGAGTAGAGAAGAGTAGAGTAGAGTGGAGAAGAGTAGAGTAGAGTAGAGTAGAGAAGAGTAGAGAAGAGTAGAGTAGAGTAGAGAAGAGTAGAGAAGAGTAGAGTAGAGAAGAGTAGAGTAGAGTAGAAAAGAGTAGAGAAGAGTAGAGTAGAGAAGAGTAGAGTAGAGAAGAGTAGAGAAGAGTAGAGTAGAGAAGAGTAGAGTAGAGAAGAGTAGAGTAGAGAAGAGTAGAGTAGAGTAGAGCAGAGCAGTGTAGAGCAGAGTAGAGAAGAGTAGAGTAGAGTAGAGAAGAGTAGAGTAGAGAAGACTAGAGAAGAGTAGAGTAGAGAAGAGTAGAGAAGAGTAGAGAAGAGTAGAGTAGAGAAGAGTAGAGTAGAGAAGACAAGAGAAGAGTAGAGTAGAGAAGAGTAGAGAAGAGTAGAGAAGAGTAGAGTAGAGAAGAGTAGAGTAGAGTAGAGAAGAGTAGAATAGAGTAGAGAAGAGTAGAGAAGAGTAGAGTAGAGAAGAGTAGAGAAGAGTAGAGTAGAGAAGAGTAGAGTAGAGAAGACTAGAGAAGAGTAGAGAAGAGTAGAGAAGAGTAGAGTGGAGTGGAGTGGAGTGGAGTAGAGTAGAGTAGAGAGTAGAATAGAGAAGAGAAGAGTAGAGTAGAGTAGAGTAGAGTAGAGTAGAGTAGAGTAGAGAGTTTATTCAATACATGGGAAGGGGAGTTGAGAGGGTAGTAGAGACAGAGAAAGGCAGAAAGAGAGAATAGAAGAGTAGAAGCTGGCCATGAGCACATGGAGAGAGAGGGAGAGACCAATGGGGAGAGAGAGGTGGCAGGAGCAAGAGGACAGAGCAAGAACAAGAAGGCAAGAGAGAGAGAGAGAGAGGAAGTGGTGAGCTGTTCCTTTTATTGTAAGTCAAGCACACCTGGCTGTTGCCAGGTAACTGTGGGGCATAGCCTAGACAAAATGTTAACATAGACAGCACCAGAACCAGCATATAAAATTAGCATATCTAATACTTATTTAGAGAAAGCACACTTTTCTGCTCCTGGTAATGTCCCTCATGTCCCCATGTCCCCATAACCAGTGCTTGTCAGGGAGTCAAATGTGTCTGGTTTTCTTTTGAAACAACTCCAGGCTCTGGAGTCATCTCTGGTTTCCAGTACTCAGCTCCCTTGTATGGGTCTGATGCCTGTAAATATGGCGCCTATTTCTGAAATGATTTTGTTTTACCTATCTCTTCCTAAATCATCGATTCTGTGAGTATACCAAAGGTGACTGAAGAGCACTTCCCAAACCAACTCCAATACTGTCTATTTTAGTAGGAACTGAACTCAGCGATTGATAAAAGATTGCCTATTCTATACAGGGTGCTGGAAAAACTAGACATTCATATGTAAAAGTGAAACTAGAACCTGTAACTTACCTTGCACAAGAATCAATCCAAATGGATTAGAGATCTTAATGTAAGATCCCAAGCACAGGAAGCCAGTGAAGATCAAGAAACCAGCGTGATGATTTTCTGATAATCTATGCAAGCACTCACAAAGCATCTATAACTGCAACTATGGCTGCATGACTTTAGTAGCTTTGGCACTCAAGGAAACAAGTGAGACATCCCATAGAATGGGAGAAAAATAGGACTGCCTCTACATTTGACAGAGTGTATAGAAAACACTCAAAAACAAAATATTGAGAAGTCAAACATGATCAACAAAGAGCTAAAAATGAGTACAAAGTACTCAAAAGACAAGGTATGAATGACTGCTAAGCATGTGAAAAATGTTCAACATCTTAAACCAGTAAGAAAATGCAAATTTAAATTTTACTTATTTTCTTCTCATTCCAGTCACAGTGGCAATCATTAAGAAAACAAGTATCAACAAGTACTGGTGGCAAGGGAAAAGTAAGGAAGCCTTTTAAAATGCTGACAGGATTTAACAAGTTAGTGGAGCCATAACAAAATGTAGCACATAGTTTCCTCAAAAACTCAAAGGTAGTTTGTCCAGATAGCCTAGCTCTACCTTGGTGGTTGACTATTGAATTTAATTAAAGGATTATAAATTTACATATAGCAGAGATTTTTACACATTTATAACAGCTTTACTGAATTACTATTTATAACAGCTAAATGATATGGGTATATATGTATATGTATGTGTATGTATGTGTGTGTGTTTGTATAATATACTTAGCCATTAGCCATGATGAACATGATGAAGAATAAAAGTATAATTTACTGAAAAATCAATGCAAATCAGAGATTATCATCTTAAATGACATAAATCAGGCTCAGAAATACAAATATCACACATTTTCTCATTTATGGATCCTAGATTTTTATATAGAAACATAAAATAATGTATGTATATATGACATAAAAGTAGAGAGAAACCTGGCTAGGAGAATGGATGTGTCTAAGGTGGTAGTAGAAGGGAGGACAAAGAAAGGGAAATGGGAATAGGAAGAAATTTGCTCAAAGCAAATTATATACTTGAATGAAAATGTCCTTGTCAAACCCAATAATATATACAATAAATACATGCCAATTAATTTAAGTTGAACTGCATCATCCACCCACGGTGATTAAAGGAAAGGCTGCCAAGGAAATGAGGTTGTCCCTTCCACCTGCTGTGGGGGAAGAAGCGGGTAGCCAAAGGTCTATGCTTTAAGAAGTGTTCTCCAGCTTTAGAGGAAGGTTAGGTTTTTTTGAATCAGGCCAAGGATTGCTAATGTGTTTAACATTGTATCTCTGGGGTTGGACTATCAAAAAGATACTAAAATTCTGAGCCTAGTTCAGAAATATAGGCAAGAGAAAAAGCCAAAGAAGAAATAGGGAGTGTTAGTATGAACATAGAAGAAAGCATGCAGCAATGGGTAGTTCCCACTAAGAGATCACCTGTCCTTGAGTGATGTCCCCATCCTGGTGGAGGAGCCGCAGTCTTGGTGAATGGTGATTGTACCTGAGTTAAATTGCTGTCATGTACTAGGAGTTAATCTAGTTAAATCAAGGGGAAGGTCATGTTGGCTAGCCTAGTCTACAGAAAGACATGAACCATTCTTGCCATTATTCAGGTTGACCCTGGAAACAGAAGTGCTCTGCTTAAACTAGTGGAAAGTCTGAGGACCAATTATGATGGCAACAATGATAAGAGTACATGGAACTGAGTGTCAATAGGAACAAAGTCGCGTCAGACAGTACAAACTAGAAAAGAGAAAGCCTAAAGCATTTGCTTCTAAAGTTAATTAAATGTGTAATCTTGAGTTTTCTGCACAAAGCTAAGATTAAAACTATATATCCCTCTAGTCTCCCACAAAAGAGGTCGAGTGTTCCCCAGTACTACTTTCCTTCCAGATGTTTAGCCCGCTTCAGTCTTTCCTTTTATAGGCAAACTCCTTGAGAGAAATTTCTGCACTTGCAGACTCCAATTTCTCTCTTCTCCATTTTCCTGAAATCATTCCAATCAGGGCATCATTTCCCATTCTATCAAGGGTCAACCCTTGAAGATCGTTATTGAATGCTTTTCAGTGTGCTAAATGTAATGGCTGAAGCATAGTCTCCCTCTGCCTTGACCCCCAAGAAGCATTTAACACAGTACATTGCTTTCTCCTGGAAATGCTTCCATCATCTAGCTTCCCAGAAACCATTGTCTCTTGTTTTTTCCCCCCATACTTCTCAGCTCTTCCTTCAGAATTTTGTTTTATTTCTCCTTATCCCTCTGTTCTCTAGTCATAGGGATCTTCTAGATATAATGATTGAACGTTTTCCTATTTTTATTAAATAAAATACCATGTCTTTGTTCTCCATGTCCAGTTAGACATATGACAGACAGCTGACACATGTTTAAAGCCAAATTCTCTCTACTTTTATGTCATATATACATACATTATTTTATGTTTCTATATAAAAATCTAGGATCCATAAATGAGAAATGTGTGATATTTGTATTTCTGAGCCTGATTTATGTCATTTAAGATGGTAATCTCTGATTTGTATTGATTTTTCAGTAAATTATACTTTTATTCTTCATCATGTTCATCATGGCTAATGGCTAAGTATATTATACAAACACACACACATACACATACATACACATACATATACATATATACCCATATCATTTAGCTATTATAAATAGTAATTCAGTAAAGCTGTTATAAATGTGTAAAAATCTCTGCTACATGTAAATTTATAATCCTTTAATTAAAGCCAAATTCTTACTAGATCACTCTCTCACTACTCCCATGCACTTGCCATAGTCTCAATGACTCCATTTCCTTTCCTACACCAGCCAAATATGTTGACATTACCTTTACATTTTCTTTTCTTTTTTTTTCCTCATAGACATATTGATTCTGTCAGCAAATTCTATTGGGTCTATCTTCAAAGGGACTTTTTCTTACTAGCCCAGCTACACCCTCATTCAAGACACTAACTCTCAAGCCTAGGTTCATGGCAGCCTTATAAGTGTTTTCCTTACCCCCAAACAGCAGCCTGAGTCATCCTGATGATCCAATGTAAAGTCCATTGTGTCTTTCTGCTGTAAGTCCTTTAATATCTCTTCTCTGAAAAAAGGATGCAAATCAAAGTTTTCCATGGTCCAGGGCTTTATGTAAGGTATCATCTCTTCATCTTTTTCTGAGGAATCTGATTTTCCTCCCTCCTGTTCATTCCCCTTCACCTGTGCTAGCCTCCTTGTTGGTCCTTTCTGTTGACCAATAATTTGACAAAGGCCTAATTTTTATGGTTATCAATTAGATAAAACTTTAGGGATCCAAACTCAGACAATCTAGGAATAATTTGGATTTCAAATCATAACTTTCTGGCCACCAAACCAATGGTCTTTCCATTCAGTGATTAATGCTACTTTTATTAGCTTGTACTTTCAAACGTCTTTGGCTTGAAACTAAACATTTTGAAATGAGAACAAAAATAGATTTTTAGGCATTACTATCACATTCTTCCTTCGGTTTACACATGTGCCATAAAAAGCAGATTTTTTGGTAATTTTTTCCTAAGAAATATGTGTATTGACTACTTTTACATTTTAAGACCTATTTAGATATTTTTTTTATTTCTCATGTGCTATCCTTTAAATGTATCTCACATGATATGACTACAGCTAGTAATTATGTTGATTATTATATTTTTTCTAGAAAAGAATATAGGTCTCTACTGTTTTGAATCTCTTATTGATTTTGTTCAAAAGAAACTTGAATTTATATGAGGCTTTGCATTCAGAAAGGAATTTAAAGTCTTTAGATAACTGATTGTAGAAAGCAGAAAGAGTGAACTTGGCAAGAACAAATATGGATAAGAGTTTGAGCAAATAAGTAAACACAGATTCTTCCAACTTCTGTGCCTCAGGGAGGATGAACCATTGATATTCATACATTCTCCTTAGAACCCAAGGACCAAGGACTATTTTTTTTTTAATTTTTAAGAATGGACCACTTTACATCCAAGCTAGGGAGTCCAAGGAGTTTAAGTTGTATAGTAAATGCATATCCTTCACAGGCAAGACAATTTTTCTTTAATTCTTATTCATCTTCCTTTTCTTCTTCTCCCTCCATTCTGTGCTAACTTCCCAGGGCCTGGTAGGCTGACTGGAGAGGTTCCTGGCTTTTGTCTGTGATATGACTGCTGGCAACATAGGAGTTACTTTTCTCTCCTACCTGATAATTGTCAGAAGATCTGAAGCCAAAGCAGTACTGGGTACCAACCCCCTGCTGCCTGAGATTCAAGCTGACTCCAACAAACCACTATGTTGTTCTCCTAGATAATTTGTGAGGTCACATAGAATTTTGCTTTAGGGAGGAGAATCTCTGTTGTTTTAAACAATACAAGAAACTGGCTCAGGGGGTGATGAAGAAATGATTGTGGCAAAACAATGTGTTAAGTTAAATACTGTTTTTAAGATAGATAATTGCCTTTTTTCCTGATCTTTCTTGGAGGAATAAATATCATTTCTGTCTTTCACATATACTTAGCAAGACAGGTGGATTTGTAAATTTGATGTGGCTCAATGCCCTTTGGAGTTCTGCGAATTTCAGGATGTTCATCGTCAGAGAGTTAGAGTATGAGTATTCCAGAGGCTGGACTCCCTAAAGGTGATGCTAGCATGGTGGCCAGGATTATCAAATTGTGAAATTCCTCTTGGATCATATCTAGAAAATCATCTTGAAGATTGTTGAGAATTCTATGTAGTACTTTGATTCATGAGGATTATGTACAAAGGCAAAATCACAGGTGAGGTAGCTGTTATATTTTACTACTTACTGGCCATTGACAGATGGATCTGGGAACTTGCAATCATAGAATTCAGTTATTTTGGTTTTTTTTTTGTCTCAAATGTATTTTGCTTGTTTGTCTGTCTTTGAACTTGAAATGGAGAAGGAGCAGAAGAAGTAAAACAGAATGGAGATATCAGAATCTGGAAAGATAAGCACTATAAAGGTCACCACTATCTTATAAATTACAGTTAAAATTTGTATAAAAAAATCAGTCATGGGTAGATGGTTTATTCCTCTACAGCATGTTCTGCTATTGTAGAGAACTCAGGCTCACTTCCCAGCATGCATAGCATAGCTTACCACCATCTGTAACTCCATTTCCAGGGGATCTGGATAATAATGCCTTCTCTGGTCTCTGTGGACACTTAAGATGTACATGCAGGCAATTACCCCCACACATAAAATAATAATAAATGTATCTTAATAAAATATAAAAATAATCCTTTTGGAAAAATATATTCCTCTATTTATGATAAAATTGTTGACATTATAAGTCATTATCTGGCCATGTGATCTCAACTTGAAGACAAAGCTTGGGACAACCTTGTGGCAGGATGCATTTTAGAGCATTGCTCACTGGCTGACCCTCAAAACTCCTGGTCTAGAGTGACATTTCTGTTTCTGGGAATGCTAAACTGGGTTGCATGTAAGAACTACTAATGTATTCCAAGTATTTTCTCCTTTCTAGATTCTTATTATGAATCACCTGAAGTGTGGTAGGTTGAACTCTTTTAGACACATGGATGTCCTTCTTGTCAAAAAACTTATATGCCACACATTTCATTCATAATTCATATTTATTAGCTGGTGAAGAGCTAACTCATTTCAAAGGATATTTTGTAGGCATGAAGTGGGAGGAAGAATGGAATTAAGCCATATTTCTGTCATGAGTAATGCATGAATCTGTGAAAATATCTGTTTAATAATGCTAGTTTTTGGTGGAAGAACTAGAAGCTCATTGTGTTTAAATAATTTTTATGTTTATAATTCATAAATAATCTATAATTTATCTATAATATAGAAGGGCCTAAAATATAATTTATATTTGTGTATAATTTTATATAAGTATAACATTATATCTTAATGTAATTAGAATTCAAATTGAATTCAACTGAAAGTATAAAAACAAACTCAAATTAGCAATTTTAACTCAATATGAGTAATATGCTATTTTGAGGAATTAAAGCAATTCTTGCAGTAGCTGAGGAAACACATTGCTTCAGCTTGTCATGATACTGGGACTATGTGGGAAGAACTAGCTTTCCTTCTCTCTTCTATTTAAACTGGGAAATGCTTATCCTTTCGTTGACATGTGTCACAAGTTGACCTTTCTTTGATATATGATGTCATTTGTTTTATCAGGTTTGTGTGATTTTCTTGTGTTGTTTTCTCTAAGTTATGAATCTTGAATAGTATTATTAGCAATATAACAATAACAATATAGGTCTCAAATACTGATTAGTATTATCTCCAAAGCTTACAGAAGAAAAGAATGAAGAAGAGGAAGTAGAAAAGCAGAGGAAGGATGGAGGGGAGACAGGGGAAGAGAAGAAGGGAAACTATTAACAATAATCTAGAGAGATATGCACATGTACAGATGAAAGAGCAATACTAATTTACAAGTTACAATAGAAAATATAATGTAAGTATTTATTAAAAAGAAGATATGGGTCATTTATCTTGTGATCTCAATGAGCTGGGGGCCATATATTTAGAAGTATTTGTGTTTATAGTATTTCATATTTTGGAGGTCACTGTTGTAAATATTGGAGAAAAATAATTCTGTCTCAGACATTGATCTCCTGATCCCTAAAGATGGAGGTTAGTGGCATGGTCATCCAAAAGGAAATTCAAAAGCTAGTCTCTGAAGTCCACATGGACTTGATCATGTTGCTCTTCATACAGAAAGCTAAGTGTTTGGAATTTTTGGCAGTTGAAAATTACTGAAATTATCTGTGTGCCAGCTTATATTGTTAACAATTCTGGGATTAGAAAGATTACTCTGTAAGTAAAAGTACCTATATCAAATTGATTGTTTTGATTTCATGCCCAGACCTCATACAGTAGAAGAAATTATTCTCTGACCTTCAGAAATGAGGTGGCACACACACACAGACACACAACCACAGACACACACACACACACACACACGGAGAGAAAGAGAGAAAGAGAGAAAGAGAGAAAGAGAGAAAGAGAGAAAGAGAGAAAGGGAGAAAGAGAGAGAGAGAGAGAGAGAGAGAGAGAGAGAGAGAGAGAGGAAAGAGGGAAAGAGTGGGAAAGAGAAGGAAAGAGAGAGGAAAATGGAGAGATGATCCACTGAGTCACTTACACACACTAAATAAACATAGAAAAGTGTTGGAAAATTCAAGAAACTTTACGAAGAATAAGTTAAAAAGTAGGACAACTACAATTTAGGTGAATGCTGGTGAAAAATGTTACTATAGTACTTTTTAGACTAACATTTGTTTTTTCCTCCTCCTTCTCTTCCTCTTCTTTATTTCCATTTTCTTTCAGCCTTATAAAGTAAACACTAGTCAATGAGCCCAAATGCATTTGGGACCTATATTGACACTCCTAAAATTTAAATAATTCTTTATCTTAATGTTAGCATCCAAGTGATACACAGTTTAAACTTAGATTCCAATTATTTTTAAAAATACGTTTATTATAGTGATATATGTGTGTACACGAGTGTGTGTTCCTGCCATTACACTCACAAGGACATGAAATGACAATATCCAAATGTATTTTCATGTCTTCTCCCATGAGGTTCCCAGGGATTAAATGTGGATCTCGAGGATTAGAGAATCAGACATTACCCACTGAGGTATATTACTTGTCCAACATTTTAGATAATGCTTAAAATTTGGTCATACATAAATTCATCAGATGTGTAATAAGATTGAAAATTTTCATTAATATCAAGAAGGCAGTTGAAGTTCATTACCATCAGCTGAAAATTGCAGAGGATCCAGAAGTGACTCCGCAGGAGACTGACACAGCTGTCAGCTCCCCTGCCTCCCCCTACGGTCGACCCCTAGACTTCCACGCCCTCCAGAAGGGTTCCTGGTATGCCTGGCTTTGCCCTCATTTCTCTCGCTAGAGAGCTTGGCCTCTTGATCACCACAACAAAAATTGGCTTTTTCCTAAACCAAGGCCACCCTTGATATGGCCGCTAACATTGGGGAGCCTTCCTTTATGACAATATTACACCCCAAACTGACAAATGGTTGGTAACTTGAACATTTACAAGAGACTAGGATGGCTGTGAGTTAGCCCAATGACGGGATTATTGTAGGTCCACTTCCCAGGGGCCCACCCAATGCAGCCAAAAAGGAGTGCGTGGTGCTGGGAGTGGGTGCAGCCTACATGGCCTAAGACAGGGCCCTCACCCTCCTTTCACCCACATCAGAGTCCCTTGACGTTGCCCATCGTCGACAGCCTAAAGCCTTCGACCATCGATGTGACTTGTCTCACATCAGTGTTTTGGGGTTGTGAACTTGTCTAAGACCCCCCATAATTAGACATCCAAATTCAAAACTCACATAGTTGGGATTGAACATAAGACGCCTTCTCTAACTAAACAGAGAAGGGGGAGATGCCAGAAGCCAGGACCCTCGCCCTTACCCTTACCCCCTACCTTTCCCCACCTGCACAATGTCCTCTGAAGCTTGGCAACTGCAAGATCCTGCTTAGCAACTGCAGATAGACTCAAAGCAGAGTACCATGTCTTCTTAAGAATAGCAGGGAGACCAAAACTCAAGCAGTGTACCATATCTTCTGAAGAACTGCAGGTAGATCATAATTCAAGGCAGTGTACCATATAGACCATGACATGTTTCAAGGCACAGGCCAAGAAGATTTTGTACTTTTCCACCACCTGGACCCTCTTACCCCCTCCCCTTGTAAAACATGCTATAAAAAAGCATTTCATGTTCAAAAAAAAAAAGAAAAGAAATTAAAAAAAAAGAAAAATCAAAAAAAAAAGTATTTCTGTGATCAGCAAAAAAAAAAAAAAAAGATTGAAAAATTTCCAGCACCTTTTTATAGTAATGTGTAAAAAATATAAAAAACAAACCAACCAACAAACAAACCTCTGAAGTTCCTCAACATAGTCTCAGGAATTTCTGCTATAAGTAAGGTGTCAGAAATAACTGAATTTCTTGACCTAGTATGGCATCTTGTTTCCTCAAAAATGAGACTGATCATGAATCTAACTGCAGTTTGTTGGAATGTGAGGTCCAGATAAAAGGAGCCATTGCACAGAGCTATGGTATTGGTCACTTTACATATATTTACATGTATTTGAATAAAGTTGTTGAGAGAAAAATGTAAGATAGAATGAATGCAGGTTAAACACTTCATGATTCAAGAAGACTGGGGCAGTTATAATTATCATAGGTGAGAAGAAAAAACCAAGAAATTGAGGCTGGGTCACTGGAAGGTGCTTCTTGTCTTGGCCTCTTCCATGTGTATTTAGAGCATGCTATTAAATTGGAAACCTCACTAAGGAAAGAGGGGGAGAAAAGTCTTTCTAAGCTCTGACAAGAGTCACCTCATTTCTCTTTAGTAACTTTTGTTTTGTAGATAAGGGAAATTTTCATTCAAGGGGCTAATCTACTGTTACAATTTCCATACTGAGCATTAGGGCAAACGCTGGCTTTTACTCTCAGTGAACCACTGAACTCTTCTTCTTGGTGGAGCTATGCTGATAGCAGCTTCATAACCATGTATTAAATTCTACCACACTGACTTCTACTTGTTTTTAAATTATACAGAAATTGCTATGACTGATAGCTTTATGAATTGAAAACACTCTAGTCATTTTTTTTTTCAGGGAAAGTTTGGAAAGTGGGCTGAAATGTAAAATGAATAAACTTTCTTTATATTCTGACTCTTTATGTGCAACTTTAGTGTAAAACTTCCCCGAATACATGATTCCTCACTGTGTCTGAATGGTGAGGGACAGAAATCTACTTGGTTGAGTTCTACTCAGATGGTGTGCTTTCCTTGCACTTAGGGGTTGATGAAGAATAAATGTCATCAGATATGCTTAAGGATAATTTCACACCCCAGTGCTATGCAGCTGCTTCTTCCCTGGCCAATCTTTAATAGCTGGCAAAAAGAACACATGGCCACATGCAAAAGGAAACAGGGCTTGCTGTTTTAATTTCACACCATGACATTGAAAATAGTGTATAGTCTTTCCACATCTAGACTTGTCCATGGAACAATTTCTAGAGGAAAAGAAGTCTTTACTGCAATGCTTTTAGCAAAAGGCCTTATTGAGGAATTGAGCTCTTGCAAGTGTAAGATTCAATTTGCCTGGAGTTTTTATTTCCTTTTAATTTTGAATGTAGGTATGTACCTCTATTTCATGTGCACTCAGCCCACCGGGCTCTAGTGTTCTAAGTATTATTTGATGTTGAAGGATTTCTATATATTTTTTATGAGCCAAGGTAAGTGTTTTTCTTTGAACCATAAAGCTGTATTTTTGCCATCTATAGGTAAAATTTATATTGAAAATGTCATGGATAAAGTTCTAAAAGAAAAACTCGGAAGGGAAAAAATGTATCTCAAAGTCTTTTGTTATTCAGTAAGAGACCGTACATGAACAAAGAGCTAAGGAAAGAATAGTGCTTTATTTTTTAATACCCTCCAGAACAAGTGTATATTTTGTTAGTATGGTGATAGAAGTGAAGCCATTTGATAGTTTTATTACAAGGTCAAAAGGATGCAAAGAGAACAGAAAACAAAAGGCCAAAGGTCTCTTTAATGCTAAACATATATATCTTCCATCAAGGCAAGGTTTAACTTTTGAGAAAGGGTAGTCACTAACCACTCAATGGGGATTAAAATGCAGGAGCTAATTGACAATTTTATCCTCTCAGTCTTGTTGCTTCCACTATTTATTGCTAATTCATTTAGAAATTTGAAAGCTCTGGGTGATGAAATAAAGGACTCATTCTTCATTTTCAAGGGACATGATTCTATTATTAGTATGAGAACAGAAAAATATTGAATTTATTTGGAGAATATGAGCCTGCCTTCCCTGATCTGTGATGATTTCTGGCAGGCAATATCTCAAGGCCATATCTACACAATAGGGTAGGACTAGGGTCAAGATGGACAACTACAGGACAGAACCAGGGTAAATGAGAACCTGAGGCCCTGAGCATAGATGAGATGGTGCTCAATCTTTGTTAATATTGTTGCTGTTGTTATTGTTATTATTGTGTGTAGCACTGAGTCTGTTCTTTCAAATCTCATACAAGCTTCATGGTTCTAGATGAAGACAACAGGAGCCAGAAGGTATCAATTTATCAATCTTGGCTGTATGAAATTGAACAGGTTATATTTAAGTTACTTCCTCACTTGTATAGATCGTCTTGTATAAATCGTGATGTTAGCAGGAATGCAAACGTAATAGAGTTACAGAGTTTATTTAATAAATTCTAACTACTTAAAACAGTGCCAGGCATATGGTAGTATATAACCCTTGATAAATGATATAAAAACATATGTGGTATTCGTCTTAATATTATTGGTACATATCATCTCAAATTGAATCTTATCATACTACTTCCTAGTTACCATTAACTGTTAGTAGTACTTTAGTCTTTATCTGTGATAAAAATAAAAGACCAAAATTATTGACCAACTATTCAATATACTAGACCTCATTTTAAAAGCTTTATATGTATATATTAAATAAAAAGTTTTAGGAACACTCTGATATAGATACTATTGAAATATATGTAAAGAAAATTAATAGATGTACAGAGAAACTATTGCAGATAGCCTTGAATCATCTCAATGATGATTAGCAGAATTTTCTCTCTATATACAATATTTTAAAACTCAAATAGATATAGATTAAATATTTGTGTGAATTCATGACTGAAAAAGCAGTAAAGCCAAGTTTTGGTAATTCCTGAGGTTTTGAATGCCGTTAGCATCCCTTGAACCTATAAGAATACATTTGGGAGAATGAAAGGCATTGTTTAGCCAGTGAACAACAAAGAGATTTGCTTCTTGACAGAGATATGGTAGTTTCAGGAAGACAAGAGAAATGGGAGGTTGCTGTTCTGCAAGGTTGTGAACCAGCCACACTTCTAGGTTACATCATAATGGTTTCAACAAGATATGAGGCTGATTATGAACAGCTATTTTCACAGCAATATTACTTTACCAAGTTTCACATTGCTCTTATGTCTTTGTTTTGCTCTTGGTTCATCTTTAGAAATGGTGGAGGCCACTTACAGGACATTTATAAACACAGTAGAGTACAGTAGAGGTCAGGAATAATATCCTTTGCTCTCACATCGCCACAGCTCTCTTTGCAAGATCTACACTTAGACGACTGAAAATTAGCTCAGGGTTAGAGGGGATGATTTCTGGAACATCTTCAAAAATTCTAAATCTCTTTGTGGTGTAACTTCAGGCATAAATCAATTGGCACATCAATCAATTGGTACAACAATAATCATGGATTTGTCATCCAAAGGTGCAGAAATGTGTTGACATTATTGCTTTGTTTTTCTTCAAAAGGTTTCCAGTTGTGTTCTCTAGCAGTTCAGGAAGATTGAGATTTCAAACGATACTAATTAATTGCCTACAGTTTTACCACCATGCACTTGAAAGACAAACAAATATAAAACAATTTGGGCTAAATAATTGTGTTGTTGAAAACAAATACCTTCCTTCTTATATCCAACTCTTTTTATTACAGTTTTCATTTTTCTCTCAAGAGTTTACATATCACAGCTTGCAAAAACATACTTTTCTTCTACCTCTTATGTGCAATTGTCTTCTCTTTTCCTGCAAAAATCAAGTAAAAATAATTGTAAATATAAGTGGTTATAAAGTAGTCACTTCAGTGTGTAATCTTGTTCCACAAATCTATTTTCAATTTTATGTTTTTTAATTTAATGAAAAGTATCCCTAAAGCTGTAAGACTCAGAAACCACCATGAAGTATGCTCATCCTTTCAGATGTGCCTGACCAGTTGGTGTGGTTTCACAAGGCCATAGCTGACGTTTCCATCACTGATGTCATGTAGAGACTGTGTGGATTGTGTCTTACCATTTGTGGACATTTCCTCCCTTATCCCAGTCCTGCTAAATTATTCAAGGAAGACGGAGTCCTGATAAATGACAAGTCTTCTGGAATTTAAACCTTTCTGTATTAGTATCTCCATGATGGTAGAGGATGCTGGCTATATTCCCAGCAGAAAACCTCACAGCCATAGGACTATTCATTCCTGCTCCTAAAGTTACTAGTTTTATTGTTATCATTCAGTACTATCAACCCTGCCTTACATTATCAATCTTCACTCACTTCAGCCCTACCAAGAACATTATTCACTAGACTGTGAGCCTATCATATTATAGCACATATCACTGACTTTTCTCCAGAGATAAGTCACTTTTTATTATTGTGATAAACCACGGTGACAAAGGCAAACTATGAAAGAAAGTGTTTAAATTGGGCCTTACAGTTTCAGAGGGTTAAATTCCATGACAATGACACCATGGACTGTGGCAGCAGGTGGGCAGGCATAGTGCTGGAGCCCCCACTGAAAGCTCACATCTAGAGACATGAGGCAGTAGAAGACAACTGGTATTGGAGTAGGTTTTCAGAACATCAATCCTCCACATCAGGGCACCTCCTTCAACAATGCCACACTTCCCAATCCTCCCAAAATAGTTTAAGGAACTTGGGACTAAACATTTAAATAAATATTTGCATCTACAGGGGGCCATTGTCATTCAAACTACACTTAGCCCGCTTCTTTAAAAAGTGATAAACCTATAGTTTATCATAGTTTCTAAATGCAAGACCCAATGCAATGCCTCTTCTTTTTGAAAGCTTTCTATAATTCATCTAAGTAGAATTAAGTCTTTTATTTTTAGCATTATATTAGAGCTCCTTTTTGGAATTAAACATAGAAATGAGAATTGGATAAAGAGGAGAGTTTGATTCTTAGCTCTACCACTGCCTTTTAAACTATGAACAGTTTTCTCTTATTCTCCGAACCTCAGGACTTGTCTGTGAAATACAGTATCATGAGGTGTTTGTGAAGTTGAAAGTAGCTAGCACAGTGGTAAGCATATCACAAGAAATCAATATGTATTTTGGTAGATTTATTTTCCCCAATTCTCTCAGACCTCTGCCAGCTGTGATACCACTGATTACAGTTGTGTGTGTGATTGCGTGTATCTATGAGTGTTTCTTGAACATAGGGACTTTCCAGTACCTATCAGCGTTAATGTAAACTTTCACTCATTATTTATTGAATAAATTTCTCTCCTTTTTCTTAACAGTATTTTTACCATAGTCTCAATGAGTGTCATCATACACTGCTTAAATAAATACATTGAATGATTTTTATTATTTTACTTTATGGAATGAAGAAATCACTGTGAGTGAAGTTTTGTGAGTTACATTTACTAAAAATAAATAAAAAGTCTAATAAAATAATCACAAAGAGAGTCATGATTAACATTCTTTTCAAAAGGCAGATACTCCATACCATTGTAACTATGCATGCATTTCTTATCTGTTTCTGTAATAATGCCAGTCTTTTTGATAAATGAAATTTCATACTGAAAAGCATAAGCCTTAATATTAAAAGTATAAGTAAATATGCTAGGTGTCCAGATCCATTAGTACGACAAATAAATGGTAAAATGTAATGTCAGAAACTAATGGGTTCATGGCATAAGGGACGTATTTTAATTAACAGTGATGCCCACAGCCTATTGGCAATCAGCACTTTAATGGCTGCCACTCAGGAACGATAAGAGAAGGGCAGAGGAGGCCGTCACAGTCAAGTAGGTCTTCCTCATCCCATGTGTGCTTACCTCAGCGGGGCACAGTCAAATTCACATGCACTGTATATGTATCTCAAACTGACTTTCTCTTTTCCTCAAGACCTTGATTATTTTTCTTGGGACTCTAATGTGTGCTCGTGTGTGTGTGTGTGTGTGTGTGTGTTCACGAGTAAGTGTAATGACTACACATTATTGCATGTGGGTGTGCATGTTCATGCATGCTTGTGTGTGAAGAATCCAGAGGACAACCTGGACTGTCATTCATCAGGGACTGGGCTGGTAACATTTTTGAAAACAATATATTACAGTGACTTTGTGCTCACCAAATTGGCTATATTAGCTTGCCATCAAATTCTATGGATTCATCTGTTTCTGCCCCTTCAGCCCTGATGCTAAAAATGTGTGTCATTGTACCTGGCTTTTTAGAAGATGGTTTGATGGATTTAAGTCAGGTCTTCATGGCTATAGGTAAACAGTTCACTGACTGAGCTATCTCTCTAGGGTCTGACTATATCTTTATATTTTTAAAGGTTCTCTTCTCTCTGTCTCTCTCTCTCTCTGTCTCTCTCTCTCTCTTTCTCTCTCTCTCTCTCTCTGTAAACCCCTCAGCATAAACATACCCTCTCCTTCATGTTGCCAGCTGATGGCCTGGCAGAAGGCTCCCTAAAACCTGACAGCCACCATCATATCAAACTTTTTGTTTGTGGGTTTTGGTTATTTTGTTTTTCTGTTCAAACAATCTAATTACCACAGGTACCTGGATTTCAGCAAACTAGCATCTCTCAGTTTAATTGTTCATGGAAAGCCATGTAGATATATAGATTCCTGTAGGATTTAAAACTCACAAAGAAAAAAATGTCCATTTTGTGCTTTTAAAAAATAGAAGCATATAGTAATAATTTATAAAAGATGATGTTTTGGTTAAAATTTAAACATTTCAAATTTGCAAAGGAGGTACAACATAGCAGATATAATTCCTAAATGTGCATGGCAGATTCACAGATTATTACTGTTTAACTTGCTATATATGTGTATACTTATATTTGTGGCATTGGTTTTCATTATTCATAGTACACATGGCTCATACAATTGCTGTGAATATAAAATATCTGAACACACGGGTACCAACCACTCTGTGAGAAATAAAGTACTAGTTTACCGTGAACTGATAAGGCCTTCTTTAATTATTTGATCATTGTATGACCCCATTTTATGTATGTTTCTGTTTTGGACCTCTTACTTAATGTTTACTATTAATTCAGTAATCTTGAATTTATGACTAAGAATCAGGATTTTCTATCTTATTCCTGAATGAAGGTGTTTGAATGCATGTGCTAGCTCTTTCACGAACACTATAGGCCTCTCATTCTTACCAACATGAGGCAGCAAGTCTATATCAGAATTTAGGATCATTGTCAGTTTTGGAATGACCAAGAGAAAGCAGACAATCATGGAATATCTATCATTAAATAGTCTTCATACCAAAGCAAACATTTAAACAGTAAACACTCATGCTTACAACACAAAAGAAGCAGTGTGCTCATCTTTGACCTCAGCTAGTACTCAGTGAGTCGGTTATTTGGCTGTATGATTTGTGCTCTCAAATGAACCTAGGAACACTGGATTGACTCAGTGTTAAAATAAATTTTACTGAGTAGACAAATTAACAAATGTGGAATCCATGAATAATGAGCATTGACTTATATATTTGACCCATGTATTTATGCATTCGTATATTTTTTTCCTGGTCATTTAAAAATGCACTGGACTGCACATATCTATTCATAAAGACCATACTGGGTTTTTTTCCTTAAGAGGAAGCATATTCTCTGTCATAATCACAGCATAGTTATTAGCCAGGAAACTTGTAGGTGATGTAATTGTGATATAATTCTATTGTCTGGTCTCAAATCCATATTTGTACTTCAGCATTGTGCTATCCTCTGCAGTCTTTTTTTCTCTCTTTGGCCTAGACCTCAACACAGGATCCTGATCTTCTAGCAGCTGTAGTGTGCTGTCTCCTTCAATTAGAAGAGCTGGTTGTTCTTTCTCTGTTTTGACTCTGAAGTTTGTATACTAAAATGACCATTAGGCTTCAGTTTACTCAAAAGGGCATAAAATCTTTTTACATAAGCAATTATTTCATGCTGAACTTCTGCAAAATTTGATGAGTGGGATCTGGTTTACAGTGGACCCTGGATCCTCAGCATCCCTGAATGTTCCGTTAATTTACAGTACAGAAAGAGCATCTAGGTTTCCCCTTTTAAAATCCCTGCTTTCTGTCAGTGGCCAATGGCCCTTAGAGAGGAAGATTGCAATGCTACAGATATCTACTTATGAAGGATAGCTGTCTGCTTTTGAATACCTTTATCAGAAGTTCAGCAAATATATTCGTAAGGATGTAAAACACACATATTCACACATCATATATATTCACATATATGTATGTAAATATATATAATCACATCACCATCTTTATCTACAACTCTAATTTTAATGTGGACTAAAGACTATATTCTAGCCTTTCCATATCTGTAAATTACTTCCTTAGTCCAACTTTCATAAACATGTGTAACTTCTATTATTCCTAAGTTAGTTAAATTTTTGTCAAGCTGGGATACACAAAGCATACCTTCAAAATTGCAAACCCTACCAAATAGAATTAAATCTCTGATTACAGTATCAAGATTAAATGTACACACAGAGAATGCAAACATTCCAAACATACTAGTCAATATATCAGGATGACTATTCCAACATGCCTATTTTAAAGCAGAGTGAACGGCATCTGCTGTCTCCCTATCCCATTTCCAGTCAATCTTTTTACTCCCTACAAGCAATCACTTTCTTACATTTTAAACCATAGGTTACCTTAGCCGTTTCTAGGAGTTCATATAAATGGAAATGTATTCTCTTCTGTGACTCGAAGTATTGCACAGCTGAGATTTCTCCAACAGTTGTTTATTATTCGCTATTGTATTGATGGAATCCATCAGGGTTTTTGTACATCCTTCTGCTGGTAGATATTAGGACTTCTGGCTTCAGCTGATGATGAAAGACACTGCTGTTAACGGCCTTATAAAAGTGTTTGAAGGTAAGTGTTCTAATTGTTTTCACATAAGCACATAACTCTAGAATTATTACCTAATAGAAAAATGTGTTTCATCTTAAAATTTCCCAAATTAATTGTACCATTTTCATGATCACCAGTGGCATATTAAATTATAACATGCAGTTTCTTTTAGCTTTTCCATAATTCAGTCACAGTGGTCAGCAGCTTCCTTTCATTGGTTGGGTGCAAATATCTGCATCTAACTCTTTTCAGGTGCTTGTTGGGTCTTTTGGAGGGCAGTCATGATAGGTCTCTTTCTGTGAGTGCTCCATAGTCTCAGTAATAGCGTCAGACCTTGGGACCTCCCATGAGCTGGATCCCACTTTGAGCCTGTTGCTGAACCTTCCTTTCCTCAGGCTTCTCTTCATTTCCATCCCTGAAGTTCTTTCAGACAGGAACAATTATGGGTCAGAGTTTTGACTGTGAGATGGCAAACCCTTCCCTCACTTGATGTCCTGTATTCCTGTTGGAGCTGGGTTCAATAACTTCACTCTTCTTACTGTTGGGCATTTCATCTAGAGTCCCTCCCTTTGAGTCTTGAGAGTCTTTCACCTTCCAGGTCTCTGGTGCATTCTGTAGGGTCTCCCCAACCTCCTATCTCCCAAGGTTGCCTGTTTCCATTCTTTCTGCTGGCCCTTAGGGCTTCAGTCCTTTTCCATCATCCAATACCAGATCAGGTTCCCCTCTCCCCAACCCCTGACCCCTGTCCACTTTCCCTCTCAGGTCCCTCCCTTCCTTTCCACTTGTGATTGCTCTCTTCTCCCTCCAAGTGGAACTGAGAAGTCCTCACTTGGGCCCTTCAGCTTGTTGACCTTTTTGAGTTCTGTGGACTGTATCTTGAGTATTCTGTACTTTTTAAAATTGGCTAATATAGGAGGACCAGCAGTCTCAATTAACTTGAACCTCCGAGATCTCTCAAAAACTGCACCACCAACCAGGCAGCATATACCACCCAATATTAGGCCCCACATACATAGCAGAGGACTGCCAAGTCTGGGTTTAGTCAGAGAAGATGTACCGAACCCTCAAGAGACTGCAGGCTCCAGGGAGTTTAGAGGTCTGATGGGGTGAGAGTGGTGGGGTGTGAGGACATTCTCGTGGAGACATGGGGCAGGGAGGAAGTGTGGGATGTAGCACAGTCAGATGGTGGAGCAGGAGGAGAATAAAATTTGGAGTTTAAAATAAATAAATAAATTTAAAGATAAATAAATAAATAAATTTGAAAAAAAAATGTAACACGCACCACATCTTTACTTCATTTACCATACCATTTACTTCATCTTCTTTCTAAACAGAATTTTTATCCGTTCATTGAGAATTTTAGATAGCTTGTTTTTTTTTGGGTTGTGGTGTGCTCGTGGGCATGGATTCTGTTGGGTTGAATTGTGAGTCCTGTATCTGCAGCCTGAAGAGGCTGCTGTGTGTTCTCTCCACACCATGCCTGGTGGACGTAAGGCTGTGAGAAGCCACAGGGCTCCGCTCCTGAGATGGAGAGAACACAGTCCGGGCTCCTGCAAGTCCAGAGCTCTTGAGTTGGGGACTCCCAGGTCACTGGCCGGGAGCTGACTGGTCTCAAGCCTTTGGGCTCCCAGGAACTGCTGAAAGGCCACGGAAAGGACGACACAGGGGCTTATGAGCTGGATAGACCTGTAGCCTAAGGCGGGAAGGAGAGAAGATGAGCTCCATCTGTGTCCCACAGAGAATGAGACTCTTGGTCACAAGGACTCGGGTGGGTCTTGGCTGGCTGGGCTAGCTCGCTTGAATTGGTGGCCTCTGTGGCTCGAACATAGAGAAGTCATTGTTGGGAGGTTAGAAGGCAGCTTGGTAGTTGAAGACCTTCTCCATGGTTTCCCAAGGCAGGCTCCAAAGAAGATAGGTAGTCCATGGGCTTAAAATGTTTATTGTCATGGTGGAAAATGAATGAAGCTATTACCCCTATTCTCAGGGCAGGTCTGAGGTTAAATACCTTTTGCAAGGAGGAGGGTCTGGGGAAGAATGCTTAATTGGCTATGCCCTCTGGCCTTTAGTTATCTCATGAGTATGAAGATATCTTGAGGCTCTGGGACCTGTAGTCACGCCCTCTACCAGTGCTAAGTGGCTGATGGCCACCAACCTTTCTTTGGGTGGTGCTGTAGCTATGTGAAAGGGCCCAGGGCTCAGGAGCAAGGCCAAACTCTTAACATCCCTTTAGGGTCTCCAGGGTTCAGGGCCTGTGCTTGACCAGGTACCCACAGCCTCTCACAGCCCACTGCCACACATGTTTTGATCATATTCAATCCATTCCCCTATCCTCCCCACCCAAATTTATGTCTCCACACATCAAGGGCAATTTTTGTTGCCCAAATATTTTTAGATATGTGTCCTTCAACTGGAACATGGTCAGGCGCTTCAGGCACTTAGAGAAAGCTCTTTTTTTTTCCCAAGAAACTGCAGACTGCCAGTGGGATAAACATTTTTGTTGAACTCCCTTTTCATCCTTGCTGGGATGTGGTCTGGCTTGGGCTTGCACATGATTTGTGCATGCTATCACAGCTGCTGTGAGTTCAAGTGTGAAGCTATATTACTGCTGTCCAGAAGACAGTTTCCTTGTAGTCATCTACCTCCTCTGGATCTTATACATGTTCTTCTTCCTCATCTGCAATACTCTATGATTCTTTGGGAATAGGAACACATATTCCCTTTATTGCTGAGTATTATGTCATTCCTACCTTCTCTCTTTTGCTGTGTTTTTCACTAACTTTCTCCCAAAAAGCTCTTTGAGAATTTTGTAATTTTGTACAACACATTTTAATTATTTTTAAGCCCCATCCTAGCATCCCCAATATACCACCTCATCCATATCTATCCTGCAACTCCAATTTGTATGGCTAAAATATTCTTGGGCATATGGTCTTCCACTGAAGAATGATCAATCTATCAGGAGCTATGCTTAGAGAAATCTGCCAATTCATTCCCCAGTATTTAATGTCAACAGCTTCATGGCTAGGGATAGAGTTGTGTGTGTAACTCCCCTCCCTATAATTTGGTCTGGCTTGGGCTTGCACAAGTTTTGTCCATGCTACTGAGGCTACTGCAAGTTCATATGTACAACTTCCCTGAAGTGTCCAGAGGATCATCCTACATTTTTGTCATCCATTGTTTCTAGCTTTTAAACTCTATCTCCCCTTCTTTTGACAATGACCTCGGAGACTTCTAAAGTTAAATGTGCCATGTATATTCCTCCATGTCATATTCTATGACTTAAGCATGTACTATATTCAGGAATTGTATCTTAAAATTAAGTTCTAGAGGATAACCAAAATCAATGGCAATAGCCTATAGTATTTGAGAGTTTATGCAGAAATAGTAGCCAATAGCTCCAAAAAAAGTCAATCCATGGTTGTCTCTATCCTTTTTATTTGTTAGCTTTGGGTATTTAATAAAGACGTTGTTACCACATTATAAGATAACTCAATTTTAACTCCTTTCTGTATATGTGTATATGTATATAATTATGTATATACTAAGAAGCTTCAACAGTAGTAGGTTCTGTATGGTTTTTAAATGTCTTAAGTTATTTCTCTTTCACCATACTCCCTCCCTACATACTCCTCTATCCTACTCTTCTCTCCCTCACTTTATCTCTTCCTGTTATACTACTCCCCTTTAACTCATTTTGGCAGTGCATTCTCTCTGCCCTCTTTGGAAAGCTGATCCTTATTGTTTTTTGGTAATTTCCTGATATCTCTGGGTATTCCAAATGAAAAACAAATATCTGAAGACTCAAACTAAGATCCACAGATGAGAGGAAATCATGACATTTATCTTTCTGGGTCTGGGTAACCTCACTGAGAGTGATTAATTCTACCTTCATTCATCTACCTGAAAATTTCATAATTTTGTTTTTAAAAGAGCTGAGTAATGTTTGATTATGTAAATATGTCACATATTCAATACTCAACCATCTGTTGGTGAACATCTAGTGTGTTTTCATTTCCTGGTTGTTGTAAGCAGATGGTAATGAATTCACAGTGTTTATCTCTAGTCTAGGCTATGGAGTGCTTTGGGTATATACCCATAAGTATTCTAGCTTGGTCATATAGAGGGTCTATTTTTAGTTTTTTGAGTGATCTCCACACTGTTTTCAATAGTGGCTACACAGTTTATACTCCCATCAGCAGTTAATAAGTGTTCCACTTAAGGCTGGAGAGAGATATCTGTTTCAGAGCACTAACTGTAGTACTGTAGTGATGTAATAATTATTTCTATTATATTTTTAAGTGTATTTCAATAATTTTATAAATGGAATGTTTTTAGTTGTACATTTTGGTTCTTCATATATATATGTGTGTGTGTGTGTGTGTGTGTGTGTGTGTGTGTAGTTCGAGTAGTGACTTTTGGTCCCACATTCTTTTTAATCTGTTAGAGTATGTACTTTGTTAATATCTTTGGTATTTCTATTTATTATTAAAAAATACAGTATGGGCAGGAGATCAGGTAAGGAAGGAATAGCAGGGTAAAAGTGATCCAATCATTGAAAGTATGAAAAGGGAGCTCTATTTGTTGAAAGGGTGGGAGACGTATATAAAAAAAGAGGGAAGAGAAAAAAGTAACAGTAAAGATATCAGAAAGCATCTAGGAATCATATTAACTATCTATATAAAACCCCACTGTATAATATGACTATATAAATATACATACATACTTTGAATGAAATTTTTCTCATGTAGAAAAAATGACACTCCCTCCAAGAGTCAAAGACTACATTAAAAAAAAAAAAAACCTGAACAGCATGGTTGTCCAAGAGACTTCCAGAACATTCTAGATTATTAATATTGTCCTTGTCACACATCAATGTGGGTGGATTGTAAGTTTCTATTGCTGAAGACACCTGCATTTCAGACACTCAAAAATGTGACTGATCTGAATGCATTCTCTCTGCGGACTAGCTTTCATGGTACCAAAAGGTGTCATGTAAACTTCCAAAGGAGGCAGGTAGCCAACAGTCCTAACCTGCTAAGACACATAAGATCCTCAACAATTAACACTATAGCACAATAACCCTAAAAATGCAGTTAGTGAGGTATATGCCTTGGCAATAATTAAAATGTACCTAATTATACTTAAGACCCATGGACAAGGGGGAAAAATCATACTTGTTAGTGGAAATCTATCTATTTAGGGCTAGTGAAGTCATAGATTCCAGAGGAGAACCTAGAGCTTCTACATTATTAAAAATGGGTATGTAAATATATCTGGAGGGAGGGAAGGAAAGGGAAATAGCCCAGTATAAAATCAAATACTGTTCCAACAAAACAAAAGGGAACACTACAATGACTCCTAATAATATTCTGCTATATGTATAGGTCAAGATATGTTTTGTAATTTGCTTTTTTATTTTAGGCTTCTTCTCCTTCTCCTCCTGCTGCTGCTGCTTCTTCTTCTTCTTCTTCTTCTTCTTCTTCTTCTTCTTCTTCTTCTTCTTCTTCTTCTTCTTCTTCTCCTCCTCCTCCTCCTCCTCCTCCTCCTCCTCTTCTTCCTCCTCCTCTTCCTCCTCCTCCTCCTCCTTCTTCTTCGTCTTTTTTTTCTATAAAATATCATAGTTACAAATATGATCTGAATTTTTCCTCTGCAAAGTTCTGCAGGAGATTCTGCATTGTTTTAGAGGTTTCATTCAGTTTCCAGTGTTTTAAAGATTCCTTTGTGATCTCTTCTATAAGTGTATGTGTATGTTTTTTCTAAAATTTGGTTGGTATTTCCTCCTAGGTTCAGATGATATTAACAAACCTGTTTTGTAAGATTTCAGTCTTCTAAAATTTATGAGAGCTTCAGATATAAAACTAGAGCCTTTGTGCTGTTTTAAAAATGTGTATTTCACCACTCATGAGTACAGAATATTTTTAAATGCTAGTGTTATGTCGGGGAGGAAAATGTTGAACAGCATGTAATCAATCCAGTCTGTGTTACTTTGAAGGTTTGCTCCTTGAAAAACAAATGGTAGTTGTCTTGTTGCAAGAGGTAGAACTTCTAGCTATAAACCTTAGTGGTAATGGAATGTGAAAATATGAAACTTTTCTTTAGTAGAAATCTTTTAGTAGAATACTTAGAATTGTGTACTTTCTTGTAATAAAGAAATCTGTACCACTGGATTTATAAGTCAGAGATGCTTGAAAAATGTTGTTTAAGCTATGTGGTCATGCCACACAAACTGTGCCCATTTTACGATTGAGATGGCTCTTTCTGCTTAAATAATGAGGCCAAAAAGATTAATTACAGGCTCCAATTCATATTTCTGTGAAGGTGTATATGATGTATGAGAATGGAGGTTCTTGAGGACATGTCCTGCAAGGTTCAGACTTGGAAGCATTTTCTAGAGCTTCAAAATTGTATCCTTGATGTTTTTTCTAAAGCCTGGGGTCTAGAGAATATATTCAGTTCTTCTATTTCCTTACTGGTGCTTTTAAAGTCAGATACTTATAATTTTGCTAGTGTGTGCTTCATTTGACATAATGGTTTTTTAACAGTAGTTAAGTTGAAAACATTGTAAAATATATACTATTCTCAAGCTGGAATAAAAAGTGTTATCTAAATTAGTCCTTAATCCATACTTTGCTACAGATATCAACATGAAGTATTCTCTTCATTAATTACAAGGGTAGATCTCAGGATACCTCAAACAGGGAAGAGTATCCTAAGAATGAGCTGATGATAAATAACGTCTAGTATATTATCCTATGCACATTTGAAACAACACTTGGGTACAAGTTAGTTGGTTTTATTTCTGTGGTTCAATATTGGGAAGCTGCTCTCTTTTTTCTTGCCAATAACATGACACCCCAATTAATGTAGCTCTGTGTTAACTCACTGTGATGCCATGTGAGACTTTTATCTTTTTTCTCTATGTTTACATGTTCTTTGGCTGTTAAATCTAAGCTGATTTTTAACATATCATACAGAACTTTCAAATGTGCCTGCTATTGAGGGTCTGGAGAATGCTATAAGCTTCCTCACAGCTCCTCTCCTCTTCCTGCATTGTCCAACTCATCAACTGTGTCATTGAGCTATGTGCTCATATAGTTTCATTACGAGTAGTTTCTTGGAAATGCTGTGAGTTAGGGTTGATAACGTGTCCTCTTGTCTTGGCTCCAATGAATTCAACCACAAGATTTCAAATTGTCAGTCATGTTTTGTGGTTTCAGTGTAAGCATGGGAAAATTGGTTAAAATAGTTGTTCAGATTTTTATGTACTGAGTTGAAAGCTTGGGATTTGACTTTTAGTCAGTTTTAAACAGCATTTATTGAATCCAGATTCCAAAGTGCTCTGAATTCATTGTGGGCAGATTATTTTCTAATTCTGAAAATACATTTTTATGTAGAAAATGTGGATATTTTATAAAATAGAGAACATAAAAAGTGTATAATCTAATTATGTAATACTATTATTAACATTGTGAAATACATGATGTTATAATAGTTTCCTCTCTTGTCTATTTGTTTACTTCCATATACTAGTAACTCAAAATTTGCATATGTGTACTATTCTATGACCTGCTTTTATTCACCAATCATTTTATATTGATTTCATATGACTGTTTAAAATATGAAATAACATACCACAAATGTGCATTTATTTAATCATTATTTTTAAATATTTAGATTGCTTTAAATTTTTATTATTCTAAGAAGGGCCTTAAAATGTATCTCATACATTAATCTTTGGTAGCATATTAGATTGTTTTATTTGAAATGATTTCCACACATAAAGATGTTTCATCAAATTGATTATGTGTATAGCAATTTAGGTTTTGAGAATTTTATGTATGAGTACTATATGTACATTATTTTCCCCTTTGTACTCCAATTTCTGCTGTGACACTGGGGATGGACATCTTTCTGAACTCATAAACTTTTCTTTAATTATTACTGTGAGATAAACACAAACACACCCACCAATATAAAAACACACACACACACACACACTCAGCTATACTCTCAGACACACCCATATATACCCCCATACACACACAGAGAGACACACACAGATACACACACACATATACACATATTCACATATACATACACATGCACACGTATAAGAACATATGCATATATGTATACATACACACATGTAAACACACATTCACACATAACTATATACATATAAAAACACACACACAGGGAAAGAGAGAGAGAGAGAGAGAGAGAGAGAGAGAGAGAGAGAGAGATCCTTCCTCTTGGTTGATTTAGAGATCCTAGTGGTTATTTTCATTTTTCTCCTATTTAAATCTCTTTAGAGATAAACACTTGGGTTTGGAGAACCTATCAAGAAAACACCTTTGAGAGAACCAATTCTCCCTCTTTCAGCAACCATTGATTGCTGATAGTTCATCTGGTGGTGGGATTTTGTGCAATTTCCCATGGCCAGAGTGACATATCAATTGTTATTATCTTTAAGTATGTCTTATTTAGGAAAATAGATTGCTATGTGCAGAGTCTCTGTCATGTTTAGAAAACATGATCTAGCAGCAGACATCCTGGTTCTTTCTGGCTCATAGAATCTTTCTGACCCTTCTTCTGTGAATTTTACTGAACTTTATGTGTAGATGTTGTGTTGTAGATGTAGCAGTTATGCCTGGATACCCCACGGTTAATTAGTTTCTAAATTTATACAAGTTGTGATACTATAATAATCTATACTTGTTGCTAAAAGAGTTTTTGATAAAAGGTGAAATCTAAATTTATTTGTGGGTATAAAAATGTATTTAAAATGTAGTAATAAATTATATTAGTTTAGGAAAATGTCAGCAGTAGACGTTTATTCATTAGGTTCCATAACTTTTCTAGCTATTGGTCATTGGCTAGGTTTGCAATAGGCCTATTGCATAGGCCTTTAATTCAGTTAGATAGCTATTAGTTAGCCTCAAGATAAAAGAGTCACTATTGCACCACTGTGGATGTCTTGATGTGTTGGTTCACTACACAGTGTAGATGTCACTGTTGTGGTTCATAGGCTTCCCAGCTGGGTAGCACTGTTGAATTTTTTTCTCCACTGAGCTTGTGTAGCATCTTTAGATACTATGAAAACTAGCCTGTAGGGAGGAGGCTTCAAGGTCAGTTCCAGCTTGAGCCTCCAAAGTCTTTGTAAAATGTATCATGTCTTCAAAAATAGGACCCTACTTTTAAATTCTGGGAAGCAACCAAAAACAATGTTAATACTCTATATTGTTCAATATGTTTGTTGGATTTTCCTCGTCAACAACTTGATGTTTTCCATGTCTAGCACTCTGGTTTTTATTAGTGTATGGCTTTAGGGAGTTACTTTTTCAGCACTGACATAACTTTATTTAGATTATATATGTAAAATGTATATAAAGTAAGATAAAAAATGATGTTTCCCCAGGAAATAGTCAAGATTATTAGTGTTAATTAATTTTCCTCAAATCCTCATTCTCTGTATTACCAAAAGTTCCCCTTCTCATTTGAGTTCTCACCCCATTTTTCCTATTTTGCTCTTTGGCACCAGTGTCCTATAGAACTCCTTCTCATTTCTTCCCAATATTTAAATATTTTTGTTAATACTTGGCAGCTTTACATATAGTTTAATTGTTTTATCAAATTACTTATGACTTGAAGGTTATATTTCACTTTTGTACATGTGCTCATTCCTGTGAAATATATTCAGTTAGATATGGGAAAATTTTTGGTATAATATAAATTTAAATTACATTGACTGTGAAGTTGAACACTAACAATGTTTGGATTCACCACCTGCAATTATTTTCTGAACTGCTTATATCTTTTACCAATGTTTTATTTTGGGGCTCTATCCTTATTGATTTGTCCAGGCTTTAGGCATACTTACATAAACCTATGTTCTACTTACTACATGTCAAACTCTAAGACTTTGTGTTGAGCATTATAATTAGCTACTGCCTTTTCAGTCTTAGATACTGTGATGGCATAAACTTTTGTACTTAATCACTAACATTAAATAGGTCTTATCAGAAGAATCAATGAATTGAATAATAAAACCATGTAACAGAGAAATCCAAGTTCTACTCCAGATAGCCTGTATAACAACAAGCTCCTGTAATGTTTATTGCTGTGGTTTGAGGAACAGACCCTTCTTCCCTTCTATTTAGAAACAGTAGGCATGGATCACGACACAGTTAGCACCAATACAAATGTGTTCCCTGCAATTGCCCTAATCAAGCGTTCAGGTGCACAGTGTTGAGCTTTTAACCATGTTGATTTGTTTGCTAGTTCTTTGTACTTATACTGCTTAGTAGTTTCTAATTTTTTGATCAGTCTGTTTAGTATGCATGTTTTCATTCATTGCTCTCAGTTTCCCGATGGGCCTGCTGGCCCACACATGTGGAATTTTCTGTGTCAGGTGTTCACCTTAGGCCAGGGCATCTTAGCTCATGTTTTCTTTTTGAACTTGTTTATGATGGTTCTTATTTAGAAAGATGTGCTAGTTACTTTTGTTTGTGTTTTCTTTTCAGGCTAAATATATTATCAATTTTCTTGATTTCTGTGGGCAGTTGAAAAGCAAGTACTTTATGCACTTAAAAGACACAGTCTGGTACATAAATGGCCACCCTGGTGGATAATGTTTCATGCTTCTCAGAACTTTTATACATTTACGTTTTAGTTTTCTAGTTGACTTGTCTTTATCAGAGAGGTAAAAGTTCCTTAAAATATATTTCTAATTCTGATCAACCAGAATCATTTCCAATTTTTCTATAAAATTTACCAAGTATTATATGCTGATAAAATATTGAGTGGTTTTGATTTAGTAATCATTAATATCATTAAACTTTTGAAGTATTCTCTGTATTCTCTGTGAATGAGCTTAAAATCAGAACTCTGCCTCATTTTATCACTGGGGCTTGTTTTAGGCTTATACATATTTGTTTGTTTGATTGTTTTGTATATGTCCTCTGTGTGTGTGTGTGTGTGTGTTCACTCATGTTTATGTGTTGTCTTGTGTAATTGTGCTCACATTAGTATCCCAAAAGATACCAATTATTTTGTCTAATATTTGTGTCCTGAAAAATGTAAATTTGGATTTTCTTGTAATCAATGAGATAATCTATTACATTTTAACATAAAACATTGGCCCATATTTATTTGTCAAGGCAGTATTTATTATTGTCTTTACGTATAGTTTGCTGTTTTAAATATATCTATGGCTGCTGTGCATTTCTGGATATAAACACATACTGTTTTGTCTATTGTCTTAAAAACTAATATTTGTAATACATAAGTTTATATTTTTGTTTTTAAAGTTACCTAAATAATACAATTATTAAAACTCAAATAATTTTATATATTTTATATATGTCATACATGTATATGATATGTGTGTGTGTGTGCATTTTTGAGCATGAATGCTCATGTACAGTAGCGCTTATATAGAAATCAGAGGTTGTCTTTTCAGGAGTCAGTTCTTGCTTTCAATCTTGTTAGATGGAGAGTTTCTTTGGTTATGCCACTGTATGCTCCTGGCCAGCTTCCTGTGAGCTTCTAGTCAATTGTCTTGTGTTCATCTCCCATTTTGCAGAAGTGCTGGAATTACAGATGTGCTCATCATAAAGATTGTTTTGTATAAGTTTTAGAGATTCAACTTTGGCTGTCAGATTTCAGTGGCAAATTCTTTTGCCATCTAAGGCCATCTCACTGGCCCCTTCGTACTCTGTGCATTGCAATTCCCTAAATCCACGACTGTTTCTGTATCATTACCAACATGCATTTTCCCCCTTTCTTTAGAAACAGCAAACTTGATCTGCATCCTTTCCCTTCCATATTTAACTTTATTTTTATGCTTCTTAGTTTTTCATTATTTCCTTTATATAGCAGGTATCTTTGAGAGGCAATTATTTAACTTAAGCTTTAATGTATACATTTTTATAAAAATTACTCCAATTAAAAAACTCCTAAGTTTTCATCATCAGAACATATATTATTTATATTCTATTTCTGTCTTGTTTATATCCACTTTTATATTTGTGCTAGACTTCAGCTACACAAGTAAACATATTTCATGCTCAGGCTAGTATTTTGCCACAGTGTTTCCAATTATCTGTGTATGGAGTGGAACTAATTCTTTAGTAGTTCTTTAAAGAACAAAGCTTCTTATGAAAATATCCCCAAACTTGTTACATTCAAAAATGAAGTACTGTAGTCTTTATTGTCAAAATAAATAAGTTCTTTTTATTATAAAAGTCTTTGGTTTATTTTCTCTTTGTATTTTCTCAAACTAGATTCTGCCTTCTGGTTTTCTGAAGTTACTAAAGATGAAAATGTTAATTTTTATTTTTTCATTTATTGCAAAAAGATTATTTTTCACACATAATACATTTCTTTCCACTCTAGTCTCCCCAGTTCCTCCCCACCTCTGAGGCATTTAGATCCACCCTGTCTCCATCCATCATTAGAAATCAAACAGACATATATTTGATAATAATAAAATAAATAAAATTAAATAAAATAAATTGGATTTTGCAAAGACAAATGAACAGGATGAAAGCATCCAATGGAAGGTACAAAAGAGACACACTCATTTACCCATGCAAGAATCTCATAAAAATTCTAAGCTAGGAGGGATATTATATAAAGATAGGGCCTGGTCCAGACATATGCTGACACTATGCATGTTGCCTTGGTCTCAGTGAGTTTATAAGTGTATTACTCATGTTAATTTAGGGGGACTTGTTTTCATGATGCTGTCAATCCCCTCTGGCACCTACACTCTATCTACCTCATCTATGAGATTCTCTGAGTTCCTAAACGAGGGACTTGACTAAGATATTCCATTTAGAGCTGAGTTTTTTTTAAGATCTCTTTTTCTGCATGTCTGCCTTTGGATGTACCTAATTGTTTCCATCTAGCACAGATTGAAGCTTCTTTGATGAAGCTTACCAAGACACCTATCTATGAATACTGCAGAATGTCATTAAGAGTCATTTTATCACGTCTCAGAACACCCAAGCAGTATCTGGTAGGGTTCTAACTCATGGAGTAAACCTTAAATCAAATCAGATATTGGATGATTACTGCCTTAGTTAGGGTTTTACTGCTATGAACAGACACCATGACCAAGGCAATTCTTAATAAGAACAACATTTAATTGGGGCTGGTTTAAAGTTCAGAGATTCAATCCATTAACATCAAGGCAGGAGCACAGCAGCATCCAGCCTGGCATGGTTCAGGAGGACCTTAGAGTTCTGCATCTTCATCTGAAGGATGCCAGAAGTCTGAGCTTCAGGTAGCTAGAATGAGGATTTGAATGCTCAAACACATAGTGGAACACCTAGTCCAACAAGGCCAATCTGTCAAATAGTGCCACTCTCTGGGCTAGTCATACTGAAACCACCATAATTACTCCTACAAGTTTTGTGCCATCATTACCCTGGAGTGTTTTGCAGGCAAGATACCATTGTAGAACAAAGGGTTTGAGGCTGAGTTGGTGTCTACATTTTTCTTTTGGTGGTGTGCAGAGTAACTTCCTATAACAAAGTCACTCACCTGTGGGAGTGAAGGCTTTATGTAGATACCAGATCAACCTCTCCACTTTCAATGAGTTGTGTGGGCATTGCTCTCAGCAGTGGAACCTTGCTGACAATTTGTGGACAGCAACTTACAGTCTTGACACTAGCCTGGAATTTCCCAATGGGATCCCCTTGGAGAACAACTCTATTATATGGGACCTAGTCCTGATACTGGAAGCTCCATTTAGTGACAAGTGGTGGCCATTTGGACCTCTGTCTTCCCCATTATTTAGCAGTTTTATTTAGATAGCCTTCATGTATGTAAATATTTTAGGAAGCTTCTACATTTTACTCTTCAAATTGTCCTTAATACTAGATATATTTCCCACATTCCTTTTCTCATCTGAATCTACTATCCAACATTCTACTTGATTGTCCAGTCCTACCCCAGTTCCATCCATCCGTAGTTATCAACTATCGATTCTGTTTCTGTTTTTAGGGAGATCTATCTACTCAACTTCCCTCCTCTCCAACTCTCTACCTACCTCTGTGGCTCTTCTGCATGTAAAATATTTTTTTGACTTAACAGCTAATATCCACGTATAAGTGAATATCATAGTCTCTTTCCTGAGTCTGGGATGCCTCATTCAGGTGATTTTTTTTCAGTTTCATTGATTTACCTGTGATTTTACTGATTTCATTTTTATTTTAAAGCTGGGTAATACACTCTCATGTAAATATATGTATGATGGTTTGAAAATAAATGGACCTCATAGACTCATGTGTTTAAATGTTTGCTCCATAGGGAGTGGTACTATGAGGAGGTATGGCCTTACTGAAAAAAGTATGTGACTATGGGACAGCACTTTGAGGTCTCATATGTTTAAGCGAATGCCATACTTTACCTAGTGTGGCATTCACTTTTGCTGACTGTAGATCAAGATATAGAATTATTAGGTGCTTCTCTAGCACTGTGTTTGCTTGTTCTCTGCAATGCTTCCCACCATGATAATAATGGATTGAATATCTGAAACTGTAAACAAAGCCAAATTAAATGCTTTTCTTTCTAAGAGTTGCCATGGTCATGGTGTCTCTTCCCAGTAATAAAACACTAAGACGCTATAACATTTTCTTGACCCACCCTTCTGTTGTGGGATAGCTAGGTTGTTACCAATTTCTGACATTATCAATAATAAATTAGAGAACATGTTTGAACAGGTTTCTCTGTTGTAGGTTAAAGCATGCTTTGGGTTTATGCTCAAAGTGGTATGGCTGTATTTTGAGGTAGATGGATTCCCATATATCCAAGGAACCATCCTAGTGATTTCCATTTAAGCTGTACAAATTTACACTCACACCAGCAAAGGATGTGTATTCCCCATACACCATATTTTATGTCAGCATTATCTGTCACTTATTTCCTTGATTGTAGCCATTCTGACAAGTATAAAATAAAGTCTCAAAGAAGTTTTGATGCACATTTCCCTGATGTTGAACAAGTGTCTTTAACTCAGCCATTAACATTTTCTATATTGAGAATTCTCTGTTTAGATCTGGTATCGTATATTTTAATTTTTTATATCTAAGTTTTTTTAAGTATTTAGATATTTTTATTAATAGCCCTGGATCAAATGTGTGCTTGGTAAAAATCTTTTAGCATTCTGTAGCCTGCCACATTGTCCAAATTATCATGTTCTTTGCTGTTACAGATGCTGCTAAGTTGCATGAGGTTTCATTTATTGTTGTGTTTAGTGTCTGTCCTAATGGTGTCCTTTTTAGAAAGTTCTTTTCCTGTGCCAATAAGTTTAATGCTATTCTATAATTTCTATTCTATCATATTCAGTATACTTGGCTTTATTTTGAGGTCTCTAATCCATTTCCAGCTATGTTTGTGAATAAATATGGATGCATTTGGATGCTTCTACCTGCAGTCATCTAGCTTGATCAGCACCATTTGTGGAATATGCTGCATTTTTCCCCAGTGTATATTCCTTACTTTCTAATAAAAGAAAAATCAGGTGTTCATACATATGTGGATTTATGTCTCATTTGACTCCACTGATTAGCACATCTGTCTTATGTCTATGTTACTATAATTCTGTAGCACAATTTGAAATCTCAAAAGGTGAAGCATCTGGACATTCTTTTATTGTTATAAATTGTTCTGTCTTTAAATATTCTTTCTTTATTCTTAACATTTAATGTTTAGATTATTATGGGTCAGAGAGACATACACATCCATTTTATTTTATTTTATTTTATTTTATTTTATTTTATTATTTTATTTATTTTCCCCATTTGAAGGTGAGAATTAACTTTTGAAGGTCTATAAATAATTATATTGCAGTGTTGATGAGGATTGCTTTTGGTAGGATGGTCATTTCTACGATGTAAATTGTAACACTCCATCAACATGAGAGATCATTCCATCAATTGATATCTTCATTAGTTTCTTTTTCAGTGCTTTAAAGATTTTGTCACACAAGTATTTGATTGGCTTGATTAGTATTATCCAATTATATTTTATATAATTTGACGCTAATGTGAAAAGTGTTGTTTCTCTGATTTCGTTTTAACTCCAATTGCTATTTGTATATATAAGGGATATTGATTTTTGTGAGTTAATTTTGTATCCTTCTCCTTTGCTGTGTTTATCATCAGCCAGAGCTATCCAGTGAAATTGCAGCATCATTTTTGTATATTATTATAGCATCTGTAAATATAGATAATTTGATTCATTCTTTTTTAATTCTATCCCTTTCATCTTCTTCAGTTTTCTCATTGTTCTATCTTGAATTTCAAGTACTATGGATATGGAAAGTGGACATCCTCATCTTGTTTCTGATTTTAGTGGAATTGGTTTGTGTTTTTCTCCATTTTCTGTGTTGGGAAGAAATGTTATATGACTATTTGTTAAGTCTATTCAGTCTATAGCACCTATTAGCTTCAGCATATCTGTGTTTAGTTTTTGTCTGGATGACTTACTCTGTCAATTGGCAAGAGTGGGGTACTGAAATCTCCCACTATCAGTGTGTGAGTGTCGATATATGACTTAGGTTGTAGTAATGCATCTTTTAAAACTTGGATGCCCCTGAGTTTGGTGCATAGATGTTTAAAATGACAGTGTCTTCTTTTTGGATTTTTCTTTTGTTGAGTGTGTAGTGATCTTTCCATCCTTTTGTGATTAGGATTGATTTCAAGTTTATTGTGTTAGATATTAAAGTGGCTACACAAGCTTGTTTCTTGGATTATTTGCCTAGAATATTGTTTCATTCTTTTATTCTGAGATAATGTCAGTCCTTGATTTTAAAAGATATCAATGACCAATGATTGTTTATTATTCGTTGTTGTTGTTGTTGGTGGTGGTGGTAGTGATGGTGGTATAATGTGTGTGTGTGTGTGTGTGTGTGTGTGTGTGTGTGTATTTGTATCTGTGTTTTCTGTCTTTGGATTTGCTGGTCCAGATTACTGATTTCCAGTGATGTTTTGTGCATGGTTTACCTCATTAGGTTGTAGTTTTCTTTATAGCATCACCTAAATGGCTGAGTTTGTAAACAGATATTGCTTAAATTCAGTTTTATAGTGGGAATTCTTATTTTATCTATGTATTATGATAGAATGTTTTGCTGTGTATAGTAGTCTGTACTGTCATCTCTGGCCTTTTATATTCTTTTGAAATTTGTCTGTCTATTTCTCGCTTTCAGAGACTCCACTGATAAACTAGATATTATTTTTATAGATGTGCATTCATATAATACTTGGTCTTTCTCACGTGTAGCTTTTAATATTCTTTCTTTATTCTTAACATTTAATGTTTGGATTATTATGTTTAAAAGGGACATACACATCCTGCTTTCTTGCTTTTTATGGACTCACTTGGGCTCCCTTTAAGCCTTCATCCTTAAGTATCAAATTCCAATATATTGAAATACATTTTGTAATGTGTGTGTGGGGGCTTTGTTGTTTGTTTTTTATATAAAAAAGATAAAGGTCCTTAAAGAAGAAATGAAAAGAATTCTTAAAGAATTCTTCAAATCATAAACAGTGAACGGAAATGAACAAAACAGCTGAATATCTGAAAGTTGAAATAGAATCAGTAAATGAAATCTAAGTTGAGGATAGTTTGAAATGACAAATTTCGAAAACTGAATAGGGCAGTGTTTTTTCTGTTTCTATTTTGTGAAATAGTTTGAAGGATATTGGTCTTAAGTCTTCTTTGAAGGGCTGATAGAATTCAACACTAAACTCATCTAGTCATGGGCTTTTTTGGTGGGAGAGTTTTAATGAATGCTATTTCTTTAGGGGTTATGGGACTGTTTAGATGGTTTATCTGATACAAATTTAACTTTGGCACCTCATATCTGTCTAGAAAATTGTCCATTCAATCCATATTTTTGAGTTTTGTTGGGTACAGGCTTTTGCAGTAGGATATGATGTTTTTGAATTTCCTTGGTATCCATTGTTAGGTCTCTCTTTTTATTTCTGATTTTATTAATTTGGGTACAGCCTCTGTGCCCTCTGGTTAGTCTTGCTAAGGGTTTATCTACCTTGTTTATTTTTTTCAAAGAACCAGGTCCTGGTTTTGTTGATTCTTTGTATAGTTCTTTTTGTTTTTACTTGGTTGAGTTTAGCCCTGAATTTATTTCCTGGCATCTAATCCTCTTGGGTGTATTTGCTTCTTGTTTGGTCTAGAGACTCACCATCACTGACCTCAAGCTGTATTACAGAGCAGTAGTGGTAATAAATGTGTGGCACTGGTAAATACACAGGAAGGATGATCAATGGAATAGAACTGAAGAGGCAGAACTGATAAAGGTCACCTATGGTCACTTGATTTTTGACAAAGGAGCTAAAACTATCCAGTGGAAAAAAGACAGCATTTTCAACAAATGGTGCTGGTTCAACTGGGAGTCAACGTGTAGTAAAATGCAAATCAATCCATTCTTATCTCCTTGTACAAAGTTCAAGTGTAAGTCAATCAAGGACCCCTACATAAAACAAGATTCACTAAAACTAATAGAAGAGAAAGTCAGGAAAAGCCTTGAACACATGGGCACAGGGGAAATTTTCCTGAACAAAACACCAATGGCTTATGCTGTAGGATCAACAGTAGACAAATGGGACCTCATAAAATTGCAAAGCTTCTATAAGGCAAAGGACACTGTCAATAGGACAAGATGGTAACCAACAGATTGAAATAATATCATTAACAATTCTACATCTAATAGAGGGCTTATATCCAATATATATAAAGAACTCAAGAAGTTAGACTCCAGACAAGCTAATAACCCTATTAAAAAATGAGTTACAGAGCTAACAAAGAATTCTCAACTGAGGAAACTTGAATGGCCGAGAAGCACCTAAAGAAATGTTCAGTATCCTTAGTCGTCAGGGAAATGCAAAGCAAAACAACCCTGAAATTCCACCTCACACAAGTCAGAATAGCTAAAATCAAAACTTCACGTAATAACAGATGCTGTCAAGGACTTGGAAATGGAGTAATACTCCTCTCCTCTTGGTGGGATTGCAAACTGATACAACCTCTCTGGAAATCAGTCTGGCAGTTTCTCAGAAAATTGGATATAGTATTACTTGAGTACCCAGCTATAGCACTCCTGGGCATATAGTCAAAAGATGCTCCAACCTATAACAAGGGCACATGCTCCACTATGTTTGCAGCTTTCTTGTTTATAATAACCAGAAGCTGGAAAGAATCCAGATGTCTTTCAACAGAGGAATGAATACAGAAAATGTGGTATATTTACACAATGGATTACTACTAAGCTATTAAAAACAATGATTTCATGAAATCCTTAGTCAGATGGATGGAACTAGAAAGTATCATCCTGAGTGAGGTAACCCAATAACAAAAGAACACACATGATATGCACTCACTCATAAGTGGATATTAGCCCAAAAGCTCTGAATGCCCAAGATACAAGACCACATGAAGATCAAGAAGGAGGAAGATCAGAATATGGATTCTTTGGTCTTTCTCAGTATGTTGAACAAAATACAGGAACAAATATGGAGACAAAATGTGGAGCAGATACTGAAGGAAAGGCCATCCAGAGACTGCCCCACCTCTGGATCCATCCCATATACAGTCACTAATCCCAGACACTATTGTAGATACCAAGAAATGCATGCTGACATGTGCCTGATAAAGCTGTCTCTTGAGAGAGTCTGCCAGAGCCTGACAAATACAGAAGGGGATGCTCACAGCTAACCATTGGACTGGGCACAGGTTCCCAATGGAGGACTTAGAGAAAGGGCTGAAGGAGTTTGCAACTCCATAAGAAGAACATCAATATCAACCAACCAACCTCCCCAGAATTCCTAGGGACTAAACCACCAACCAAGGAATACATATGGAAGGGCTCATGGCTCAAGATGTGTATGTAGCAGAGTATTCCCTTGTTGGGCATCAATGGGAGAAGAGGCTTCTGGTGCTATGAAGGCTTGATTCCCTAGTGTAGGGGAAATTGAGGCCAAGGAGGTAGGAGTGGGTAGATGGGTAGGGACGACTCTCATAGGAATTTCAGAGCCAACATTTACCAAGAGAATATAGGAGACAGATGAGAGAATCTTAGGTATGAAAGACTTAATAGAAGAAATGAATACTTTAGTCAAAGAAAATGTTAAATATATAAAGAAATTCTGGTAAAGCAATATCCAGAAAGTATGGGATACTGTAAAAAGTCAGAATATAAGAATAATAGAAATAGAGGAAGAAGAAAAACTCTGGTCAAAGGCATAGAAAAATTTCCAACAAAATTACAGAGGAAAATGTCCTCAACCTGAAGAATAAGATGTCTATGAGGGAACAAACTACATACAGAACCCTAAATAGACTATACCTGAAAGACTGTCCCCTTAACACTTAATCTTTCTTTCTGAATTAGGTTGAGAGCAGAAATTGTCAAATAAATATGAATTTTTTTGTGAATGCAAAGGATTAATGCTGATAAATAGATCATAGGATAAACCTGCAAGAACTCAACCCAACATGTCTTTTCATTTTCCTTATTTTAGAGAGCCATATGGTTTTCATTTTGAAAAGCCAATACATCTCTAGTATATGTCTTGAAGGAAAGTTCCTGGGTATATATTTCTGCAGGAAATATTTTTATAATGTATAGATCTAATCCTTTCTGAAGTAGTGTTGATGTTTCTTTAAAAAAAATATTATTGATTCGTTGTGAGTTTCACATCTGCATCTCCCTGTCCCCTCATATCCATCAACTTCCCTAAATAATGCAATTATTTAAACTTGAGTCAGTTTATACATTTTATATATGGATATGTGTATATGGTGTGTGTGTGTGTGTGTGTGTGTGTGACATTTACCATAGCACTCATGTAGAAATCAAAGGTTGCCTTCTGAGGAGTCAGTTGGTCCACTCCTTGGTTGGTCATTCCTTCAATTCTTGCTCCATCTTTATCTTTGCACATCTTGTTGGAAGGATAAATTGTGGATTGTAGGCTTGTGGCTGGTTGGTGTCCCCATCTCTCCAATGGCAATCTTGCCTGATTACAGGAGGAAATATTTTCAAGTTCCATATTCCCAGTTGCTAGGAGTCTTAACCATCATAGATTTCTAGGATTTCTATTGTCCTAGGATTATAGCTCATCCTAGAGATGCCACCCTTATCACCAATTATAGTTTCCTTTAAATGTTTTTTTTTTCTGCTGCGTCTTTCCCACCTTTGATCAATTCTGTTCCTCTCCCAAACCCCTTCTCTACACTATTCCCTCACTCCCTCTACCCCTGGTATCCATTCTATTTCTTATTCTCATTGAGAGTCAAGCATCCTCTCTTGGGGTCTTCTTATTACTTAGTGTCTTTGGACCTGTGGATTACGACATGGGTATCCTGTGATTTATGGCTAATATCTTTGCATAAGTGGGTACCTACCATGTGTCTCTTTCTGAGACTGGATTAGCTTATTCAAGCAGATGCTTTTTATATACTGCCCCTTTAAGTTGAGAATCTTCACTCTCTTCTACACCTATTATCCTTAGGTTTGGTCTTCTCATTGTGTCCTGGATGTCCCGGATGTTTTAGATTATGAGCTTTTAGCAGTTTGCAATTTCTTTGACTGTTGTGTCAATGTTTTCTATGGTATCTTCTGTACCTGAAATTCTCTCTTCTATCTCTTGTATTCTGTTGGTGATGCTTGCATCTATGACTCCTGATCTCTTTCCTAGGTTTGTGATTTCTTTATTGTTTTTATTTACATTTTTAGATCCTGGATGATTTTGCTCAATTCCTTCACCTATTTGCTTGTATCTTATTGTAATTTATTAAGGATTTGTGTGTTTCCTCTTTAAGGAGTTCTACTTGTTTACCTATGTCCTTCTGCATTTCGTTAAGGCAGTTACTCATGCCCTTCTTAAAGTCTTCTATCATCATCATGAAATGTGATTTTAAATCTGAATCTTGCTTTTCCAGTGTGTTGGGGTATCTAGGACTTCCTGTGGTTGGAGAACAGGGTTCTGATGATGCCGAGTAGCCTTGGTTTATGTTTCTTAGTTTCTTGTACTTGCCTCTAGCCATCTGGTTATCTCTGGTGTTAGTTGGTCTTGCTGTCTCTGACTACAGATTGTCCATCCCGTGGGCCTTTGAGCCTGTGATCTTAGGTATGTCAACACTCATGGTGAGATCAGCTCTCTCTGGGTGGAGTCATGGGTATGGAGGATTGTGGGACACACTTAGGTCCAGGGCACAGATTGAGACCAAGTCATTGCTACTCTCCTTTCTGGCCTACTTCTTCCTCCATATAAGTCCGGCTGAATCCTAGATTTACTTTTCTTAATTTTACCTTTTGCTATTTTAAGCACAAGCCCTGGTTCCAACATTATATTACCTAAGGCCTCTTTTCTCTTCAAGGTGTACCTTCTTATCTCTTTTTGACTTGTCCCGTTTTGCTATAGACCCACGTAGGTGTTTTTTTTTCCTTTCTTTTATTTTTTATTTTTTATTTTTTTCTCAAATCATAATTAATTCACACAGGGCTTATAAACACATAAAGGCAGGATGCATGAAAGAGAATGACACTGGAGTGTGGGTGTTCATGGGGAATACAAATATCTTCAGAACCGGGTATTGGCTAAGTGAAGGTTCAGGGGACAATTCACTATAACTCTGCCTATGACTCGCTTGTCCTTATCTAAGTTGGTATTGTCTGCCAAGGCTACCTATTTACAAGGTCTATGACTACTCGGGCTTATAAATTTCCACAAAAGCTGCCTGTTGACATTAGCTTATAGCCATCTGTTTCAATGTTTTTCCACTGAGACCCAAGACTTGGTGTTAGTATACATGCATTACAGGCCTATTGCTGATTTTAGGCCTATGGCTGATTTTAGGGCTACAGTGTATAAGCAGGGCTGCCCCAGACATCTCCTCCCTTCTCTAAGAATAGAAGGGCTGTGGCAATTCTAAACTTGCAAAGGCGGGGATAGAGGCCTGACCTCCAGTATTTGAAGGGGACCTTGTAATGGCTCCCGTCCCCCTGTCGTTGGCCAGTGAGGCATGAGGGACATACCTGTCCCAAGGTCTTTTTCCTGGAGAGGGAATACTTTAGACATCAACCCCTATGCAGTCAGGCTTGTCCCTCAGGGAACCCAGATAGATATTTTTATCTTTTATTTATATTCCCTTGCAGTGCTTAGCCTCTGAGCCTAAGCAAGAATTCAGATTGCCTGTCAGAGGGGGTTCTGGGTGGCCCCTCTCTGCTTGGTCTAGGGGCAGAAGTCCCCCCTTTTGGGTTGGGTGGAGATGGGTTTTGGAAACACCCTGTATAAAGTAACAACCTCATCTTGAGCCTCATGGTCCTCCATAGCTAACTTATGATAATGTTTCTGAGTAGGTTTTGCTACCAAGTTATTTATCTGTTGTATCACAGAGTTAGTCCACCTATTTGAGGGCTAGGGACCAGCAGAAAAAAAGCAAAAAGAACCCAAATAATGGTCCCAAGATGGAAGGAAATAGGATTGACAACCTTGGAGAGGCTGCAAACCACTTCTTGTACCAGCATTCATCTGTCTCTTTCCCTCTCTGATTTTTCTTAGGGCCTTCACTACCTATTTCATGCTCTTTTTAACCCTCCTTGTCTTGTCTATGTAAATGAACCTTCTTATTTGAGGGTTGTACACAGTCAAGAGCTGTATGTAGCCTTTTCTATTGTATTAGAGTAAATCAAGTCCATTAAGGATCTTTGTGATTTTAGGAGGTCTCTTCAGAAGGCGAAATGAGGGATTTCTTCAGATTAGTGATGTCAATCTCTAGCTGTTTGATATTCTTGTCAGTGGCCCTTCAAAGGTCTGAGTAGTGTAAGTTCAGAGGCCAGCATGTGGATTAGAACTTCTAACAGCAGGCATCATGGGTGATTCATTTTTACCTGGGATGCTGCGTGAGTGTTTTTACTTATAACAATGCAAGAGAGCCTGGACAGATATCATGCAACCTCTAAAAACCCACAGATGTCAACCTAGACTACTATACTCAGCATTTAAAAATCACCATAAATGGAGAAAACACGATATTTCAAGACAATCCAAATTTAAACAATATTTATTCAGAATTCTAGCCCTACAGAAAATATTGAAAGAAAATCTCCAACCCAAGGAGATTGAAGAAAACACAGGAAATAAGTAATTTCATACCAGAAAGAAAGAAAATGAGAATCACATGCAAATATAAACACACACACACACACACACACACACACACACAGACACACTAACACCATCAACATCAAAATAACAGGAAATAACTATTACTAGTTAGTAATATCTCTTAACATCAGTAAACTCAATTCTCCAATAAAAAATACAAGAGATAACAGAATAGATGTGAAAACAATATCCATCATTCTGTTGCACACAAGAAACACACCTCAGCAATAAAAATAGACATTACCTCAGAGTAAAAGGTTGGGAAAAGTTTTTCAAGCAAATGGACGCAGGAAGAATGCTGGAGTAGCCATTCTAATATTTAATAAAATAGATTTCCAACCAAGATTAATCAGAAAAAACAGAGAAAGACATTTCATACTCATCAAAGGAAAAATCTACAAAGATGTCTAAATTCTGACCTTAAGAATCTATGTCCCAAATACATGGACATCCACATTTGTTAAAGAAATATGGCTAAAGCTTAAATTGCACACCAATCTTCACACATTAATAATGGGAGACTCCACCAACCCACTCACCAATTGACAGGTTATCCTGACAGAAGCTGTATAGAGAAATAGTGAAACTAGCAGACATTATGAATCCAATAGACCTTTTTTTGTTTCATACAAACAAAAAAGAATAAACTTTCTTCTTAGAACCTCTTCGATCCTTCTCAAAAATTGACCATGTAGTTGGTGACAAAGCAAGCCTCAAAAGATCAAAGATAATTGAAATAATTATATCTGAGAAAATCAAAAGAATTATTAGGGTTCAAAAGCATGCACTCTACAGAATTGGAAAATCTTAATGAAACGGACAATTTTCTAGATAGATACCACTTTACAAAGTTATATCAAGATCAAATAACCCTATAACTCCTAAAGAAATAGAAGTCAGCATTAAAAGTCTCCAACCCCAAAACAAAGGCCCCATGGCTAGATGGTTTTAGTGCAGAATTCTACTAGATCTTCGAAGAAGAGATAATTCCAATACTCTCCAAACTAGTCCATGAAATAGATACATAAGGAATGTTGCTAGCTCATTCTATGAGGCCACAGTCAGCCTGTTTGGAAATCACACAAAGACTCAACGAAGAAAGAGCTTCACACTGATTTTTCTTATGAACATTGATGCAAAAATACTCATTATAACACTTACAAAATGAATAAAAGAACACATTTAAGAAATCATCTTTCATGATAAGTAGGCTCCATCCCAGGAATTCAGGGATGGTACAATATACAAAAAATCAATCACCATAACCTACCATATAAACAAGCTGAAAGAAAAAAATACATGATTATTTCATTAGACCCAGAAAGAAGGCTTTGATAAAATCTAACAACCCTTCATGTTAAAGTATTAGAAAAATCAGGGATACAAGGCAAAAGCATAAGAATAATCAAAACAATATACAGCAAGCAAATATCCAACATCAAACTACATGGAAAGAAACTTAAAGCAATTTCAGTAAAGTCAAGAACAAGACAATTGTGCCCACTCCTTTCCTATCTATTCAATATAGTGCTTGAAGTTCTATCTAGAGCAATAAGACAACAAAAGGAGATCAAGGGAATATAAACCTGAAAGGAAGAAGTCAAAGTATTGCTATTTGCAGATGATATAAGGGTATAAATAAGTGACCCCAAAATTTTACCAGAGAACTCCTACAGCTGATAAATACTTCGAACAAAGTAGCTAGACACAGAATGAACTCAAAGAAATTAGTAGCTTTCCTTTATATAAATGATAAACAGGCCAAGAAAGAAATTAGGGAAACAACACCCTTTACAATGGCCTACAGATTAGGAAAGGATCTTCACCATCTCTACATTTGACAGAGGGCTAATATCCAAAATTTACAAAGAACTCAAGAAGTTAAATACAAACAATCCAAATAGCCCAATAAAATGTGGTACAGAGCTAAACTGAGAATTCCCAACAAAGGAATCTCCAATGACCAAGAAACACTTAAAGAAATGTTCAAAGTCCTTAATCATTAAGGAAATGCAAATCAAAACAGATTACATCTTACATCCACCAGAATGGCTAAGATCAAAAACTCAAAAGATAGCCCTTGCTGGTGAGGATATGGAGCAAGGAGAACATTTTTTAATTGCTTTGGGAGTGCAAACTTGTACAATCACTGTGGAAATCAATTTGGTAGTTTCTCAGAAAACTGGAAATATTTCTAACTTAAGACCCAGCTATACCACCCCTGGGAATATACCCAAAAGTTCCTCCAACATTCCACAAAGGCAATTGCTCATTTATGTTCATAAAAACTTGAATTGTTATAGCCAGAAACTGGAAACAACTTACATGTCCTTCAACTGAAGAATGGATAAAGAATGGAATGGAATACTATGAAAAATCAAGATATCATGAATTTTTCAGGCAAATGGATGAAACTTGGAAATATCATCCTGAGTGTTGTAACCTAGTCCCCAAAGGACATGCATGATATGCATTCACTTATAAGTGGATATTAGCCTTCAAATACAGGTACCATTCTATGCTTCACAGACCAAAAAAAGCTAGACAAGAAGGAAGGCCCAAGCAAGGAAGCTTGAATCTCACTTAGAAGAGGGAATAAAATAGTCCTGAGGCATATAGAGGAAGAGAACTTGGAGGGAATGGGATAGGGAATTGAGTGTTAATGATCAGGTATGGGGAAGGAGAGATGGCTAGTTGACGATGAAAATGAACAGAAATATGCAACTAATATGGGAGAGGTGGGGGGGGGCATCTCCAGGACGAGACATGGCTTGGGATAAGAGAGAAGGCCAAGAATCCATGGGGGTGACCTTAGCTGTGACTTGCCATATTGAGGATACTGAACTTGAAAAAGGCCATCTGCTGTAGCCAGGCAGGAACTCCAGTAGATCTATAGAGACACCCAACCTACCCACATGCTTTCAACCCATAATTTATCCTGTCTGTAAAACATGCAGGCATGGGCAATGGAGTAGCCTGAGTAAATAGCTGACCAATAATCTGCCCAATTTGAGACCCATCCCATGGGCAAGCAGCAATCCCTCACACTATTCATGATACTCTATTATGCTTGCAAACAGGAGCAGGTTGTTCTCTGAAAGGCTCTACCCAGCCACTGACTCAGACAGATATAGACACCCACAGCCAAAGAGTGGATACAGCTTGCAAACTCTTATGGAAGACTAGGGTGGAGGATTGAAGGGCCTGAATGTGATAGGAACTTCATAGGAAGACCAATAGAGTCAACAAACATGGACTCTTGAGAATCTCAGAGTCTAAAACACCATCCAAAGAACACAGATGAACTGGGTCTAGGCTTGCCCACATATAGTTAGCAGACATACAGCTTGGTTTTCATGTGGGTCCCGAACAAGTGGAGTGGTGTCTATTCCAAAACTTGTTGCTTGTGTGTGGTGTATGCTCTTTTAGCTGGGCTGTGTTGTCTGGCTTCAGTGGAAGAGCAAGTGCCTAGACTCACAGACACTTGAAGTATTAACGTTGGCGGATACCTAGTGGTTCCTCCACCCAATTAGAGAAGAAGGGGATCGATTGTAGGACATGGTCACTGGGAGAGAGGCAGTGAACGGAATGTAAAGTGAATATGAAAGGAAAAAAATTAAGATAGGGGTTTTCTAGGGAAGGGAAATGTAGAAAGAGGATGGCATCTGAAATTTAAATAAATAAAATATCTAATTTAAAAAAAGAAAAAGGTAAGAAAGAAAGCTTCTGTGAACGTAGGTGAACATAGATATCCTTGTGGCAACATGCAGTGAGTGTCCTTTGATATATGCAGGAGTGGTACAGACGTGGTTTGAAGTAAGACTAGTCCCAACTTTCTGAGAAAATTCCAAATTCATTTCCAAAGTATTCACGTGAGATTTCACTTTCACCAGCAATGGAGGCTTCTTCCCCTTGCTCCATATCCTTGCCAGTACAATCTGTCACTTGAGTTTTTGATCTTAGCGGTTCTAAAAGGTGTAAGATGTTATCTCACAGTCATTTTGATTTGCATTTCCCTGAGGACTATGGATGTTCAGCATTTCTTTAAGGATTTTCCTGACTCTAAAGAATTTCTCTTTGAGAATTCTCTGTTTAGCATTATATCTAATTTTTAAAATCAGGTTCTTTGATTTGTTGTTATTTAACTTCATGGTTTTTTTTATTTATATATTTTGGATATCAGTCCTCTCTTGGATGTAGGTTTGATGAAGGTATTTTTCCCATTCTATGGGATGCTGTTTTCTTCTTTTTATAGTGTCTTTTGCCTTATAGAAGATTTTCAGTTTTATCAGGTTACATTTATAATTGTTAATCTTAGTGCCTGAACTATTGGAGTTCTATTCAGGAAATTGTCTCCTGTACCGATACACTCAAAGTTGTTTCCAAATTCCTTTCCTGTTGGATTCAGTTTATCCAGTTTCATGTTGAGGTCTATGATCTATTTGAATTTGTATTTTGCAAAGTGTGATACCTATGGATCTATTAGAATTCTTCTATGTGTAGATATCCCATTAAATCAGTACCATTTGTTGAAGATGCTTTCATTTTATCCATTGTATTATTTTTCTTTATCAAAAATTAAACATCCATGGGTGTGTAGATTTACTTCTTGGTCTTTGATTTGATTCCATTGATAGACTTTTTTGTTTTTTTCCAATACAATGCAGTTTTTATTATTATAGTTGTATAATATAGCTTAAAAACAAGGGATGGTGATGTCTCCAGAAGTTTTTTATTGTACAATATTGTTTTAGATATCCTGTGTCTTTTTGTTTTTGTTTTTTTATGTTGGGTATTGTTCTTTCATGTCTGAAAAGAATGCATGAGAATTTTGATGAGAACTGGCATTGAATCCGTAGATTGCTTTCAGTAAAACTGCCATTGTCACTATGTTTATTCTACTAATCCATGAGAATGGGAGACTTTTCTATCATATCTTTTTCAATTTCTTTCTTCAAAATCTTGAAGTTCTTGTCATATAGCTCTCTCACTTGCTTGAGTAGTTACAACAAGCTGATTTTCTATTATTTATGACTTTTTGGAAGGGTGTTTTTTGCTTAATTTCTTTCTCAGCCTATTTATCATTTGTATGAAGGAGGGATGTTTTATTCCCTTGATTTACTTTAGCTGTCTTATTATTCTTGCTATAATTTCAAGTACCATATTGAATAGATATGGGAAGAATGGACAGCCTTGCTTAATTTGATGTTTTCTCCATTTAATTTAATGTAGGATAAAGGCTAGAGATAAATTACCTTAATTATGTTGAGGTATATCTTTCCTATCTGTGACCTCTCCAAGATTCTTATCATGAAGGGATGTTAGATTTTGTCAAAGACTTGTCAGGATGTAATGAGATTATTATGTGGTTATTTTTTTTTCAGTTTGTTTATATGCTGAATTATATTGGCAAACTTCCTTATGTCTGACCATGTCTGCGTCTCTGGGATGAAGTGTACTTCATTGTGATGGATGATAATTTTCATGTTTTCCTATATATAGTTTGCAAGTATTTTATTGAGCATTTTGCATCTATATTCATGAGGGAAATTGGTCTGTAATTCTCTTCCTTTCATGTACCTTTGTGTGGTTTGCATATTAGGATGAATGTGGCCTCATAAAATGAATTTGGCAATGTTGTTTCTGTTTCTCATTTGTGGAATAATTAATGGAGGATTGGCATTACCTCTTCTTTGAAAGTCTGATAAAATTCTGTGCTAAAACAATCTGTCCATGGAGTTTTTGCTCTTTCTTTCTTTCTTTCTTTCTTTCTTTCTTTCTTTCTTTCTTTCTTTCTTTCTCCTTCCTTCCTTTTGTTTCTTTTCTTCTCTTTCTTCCATCCTTCCTCTTTCTGCCTCCCTCCCTCCATTCCTCCCTCCCTCCCTCCCTCCCTCCTTCTCTCTCTCTTTCTCTCTCTCTCTCTTTCTCTCTCTCTCTCTCTCTCTCTCTCTCTCTCTCTCTCTCTCTCTCCTTTCTTTCTTTTGATTGGGAGACTATTAATGACTGCATCAATTTCCTTAGGGGTCATAGTTCTATTTAAGGTGCTCATCAGACCTTGGTTTAATTTTGATATAGAGTACCTATTGAGAAAATTATCAATTTTTTAAAATTTTCCCATTGTGTTGAGTACAGTCTTCTGTTGAGTACAAGTAAGGTCTAATGTTTATTTGTATTTTTAGGTGTCTGTTGTTATGTTTCCCCTCATTGCTTCTGATTTTTTTATAGTTTTCAAAAAAATCAGTATTTTTATTTTGAAATCATTATTTAAAATGCATTTTCAACATTTTTTGAATCTTTTAGTGACAATGTTAATCTTTTCACATTTTGTAGATTCTACTTGTTTCATGGCTAAGTAATTATTTATAATACATGGCTATTGTATACTTTAAAGAGTTATTGAAACTTGGGACAGGAGAGGTGTGTCAGTTGTTAAGACCACTTATTCTCACAGAGGACTGTGTTCAATTTCTATTACACACTCTGTGACTCACAATCATCTCTAACTCTAGCTCCAGGACATCCATTGTCCCCTTGATCTCTGCTGAGACTAGGCATGCAAATCACATATACAAAATAAATAAACAAAAAATTAAATTAAATTAAAAGTTACCAAAATTTACAATTTTTTAATTTCTCATGACAACAAAATATATATCACCATGATAATTTTTTAAGAAATTGGACATAATTTTATTTTTTAGATGTATTTTTATTGGATATTCTACATACTTATACTTCAGATGTTATCCTCTTTCTGAATCCCCCTCCTAGGAACTCCCTTTCCTGTTCCCCCTCCTGCTGCTTCTATGAGGGTGTGCTCCCACCCATCCACCTACACCCTCCTAGTTGCCCTCAAATTCTACCGCACTGGGGCATCCCGCCTGAACATCCTCTCCCACCAATGCCTGACAAAGCCATCCTCCACTGCATTATATAGCTATAGCCATGGGCACCTCCATGTGTGTTCCCAGGCTGACAATTTAGAACCTGGGAGCTCCAGTTGGTTTGTCTTGTTGCTCTTCTCATGGGGCTTCAAACCCCTTCAGCTTATTCAGTCTTCTTTCTATGTCCTACATTGGAGACCCCATGATCAGCTCAATGGTTAGCTGTGAGCATCTGCCTATGTATATGTCAGATTCTGTTAGAGCCTCTCAGGAGACAACTATATCAGGCTCTTGTCAGTATGCACTTCCTGGAATCCACAACAGTGTCTGTGTTTGTTGACTATGGGATGGATCCATAGGAAGGCCAGTCTCAAGACAGCCCCTACTTCAGTTTCTTCTCCACACTTTGTCTCTGTATTTACTCCCTTGAGCATTTTGTTACTTCTAAAAAGGACTGAACCACCCATACTTTTGTCTTCCTTCTTGAGCTTCATGTGGTCTGTGAGTTGTATCTTGAATATTGTGAGCTTTGGGGCTATTATCCACTTATCAGTGAGTGCATATCATGTGTGTTCTTTTGTGTTTGGATTACTTCACTCAGGATGATATTTTCTAGTTCCATCCATTTGCCCAAGAATTTCTCAAATTCATTGTTTTTAATAGCTAAGAAGTACTCCATTGTGTAAATATACCACATTTTCTGTATACATTCCTCTGTTGAAGGGCATCTAGGTTCTTTCTAGCTTCTGGCTATTATAAATAAGGCTGCTATGAACATAGTGGAGCATGTGTCCTTGTTATATGTTGGAACATTTTTGGGTATGTGCCCAGGAATGTTATTACTGGGTCCTCAGGTAATACAATGTCCAATTTTCTGAGGAACCACCAGACTGACTTCCAGAGTTGTTGTACCAGCTTGCAATCCCACCAAAAATAAAAGAGTGTTCTTTCTCCACATCCTTGCCAGCATATGCTATCACGTGAGTTTTTGATCTTAGCCATTCTGATTAGAGTGAGCTGGAATCTCAGGCAGGTTTGTTTTGATTTGCATTTTCCTGATGATTAAGGATGTTGAACATTTCTTTAGGTGATTTTCAATCATTCTAGTTTCCTTAGTTGAGAATTCTTTGTTTAGCTCTATACTCCATTATTTAAAAGGGTTGTTTGATTGTCTGGAGTCTAATTTCTTGATTTCTTTGTATACATTGGGTATGAGTCCTCTATTAGATGCAGGATTGGTAACTATCATTTCCCAATCTGTTGGTTTTGTTCTATTGAAAATGTCCTTTGCCTTACAGAAGCTTTGTGGTTTTTAAGAGGTCCCATTTATCAATTCTTAATCTTAGAGCATAAGCCGTTTGTGTCCTGTTCAGGAACTTTCCCCCTGTGCCCATGTGTTTGAGGTGCTTTCCCACTTTCTTTTCTATTAGTTTCAGTGTATCTGTTTGTGTGTGTGTGTGTGTGTGTGTGTGTACATCCTTGATCCACTTTGACTTGAGCTTTGTACAAGGAGATAAGAATGGATCAATTTGCATTCTTCTACATGTTGATCTCCAATTGAACCAAGCAAGATATGTTGAAAATGCTGTCTTTTTGTCACTGAATGGTTTTAGGTCCCTTGTCAAAGATCAAGTGACCATAGGTGTGTGGGTTCATTTCTAGGTCTTCAATTCTATTCCATTGATCTTCCTGCCTATCTCTGTATCAATACCATGCATGAGAGCAGGGGAGATCTTTCTGTCTTCTGAGATCTTCGGTTTCTTACTTTACAGATTTTAAGTTCTTGTCATACAGATCTTTCACTTGCTTGGTTAGATTCACACCAAAGTATTTTATACTATTTGTGACTATCGTGAAGGGTGTCATTTCCCCAATTTCTTTCTCAGTCAGTTTATTCTTTGAATAGAGGAAGGCTACTCATTTGTTTGAATTAATTTTATATTCAGCCAATATGCTGAAGTTTTTATAAGGTTTAGGAAGTTTTGGGGTCACTTATGTATTCTATCATATCATCTGCAAATAATGATATTTTGACTTCTTCCTTTCCAACTTATATTCCTTTGACCCCCCCTTTTGTTGTCTAATTGCTCAGGCTAAGAATTCCAGTACTATATTGAATAGGTAGAGATAGAGTGGGCAGCCTTGTCTAGTCCCTGATTTTAGTGGGGTTGCTTCAAGTTTCTCTCCATTTAGTTTGATACTGGTTTGCTGTATATATATATTGCTTTTTCTCTGTTTAGGTATAGGCCTTGAATTCCTGATCTTTTCAAGACTTTTACCATGAAGGGGTGTTGAATTTTGTCAAATGCTTTGTCAGCATCTAGTGAGATGATCATGTGTTTTTTTCTTTTAGTTTGTTTATATACCGGATTACATTGATAGATTTCTGAATATTGAACCATCCCTGCATTCCTGGGATAAAACCTTCGTGATCATGATGGATGATTACTTTGATTTGTTCTTGAATTCGGTTTGCACAAATTTTTTGAGTATTTTTATATCAATATTCATAAGGGAGATTGGTTTGATGCTCTCTTTCTTTGTTGGGTCTTTGTGTGGTTTAGGTATGAGCCTAATTGTGGCTTCATAGAATGAGTTGAATAGTGTTCCTTCTGTTTCTATTTCATGGAATAGTTTGAAGAGAGTTGGTATTAGGTCGCTTTGGAAGCTTCTGATAGAATTCTACACTAAAACCATCTGGACTTAGGCTTTTTGTAGTGGGGAGAATTTTAATGACTGCTGTTATTTCTTTAGGAGTTCTGGGACTGTTTAGATGCTTTATCTGATCTTGATTTAACGTTAGTACCTGGTATCTGTCTAGAAAATTCTCCATTTCTTCCAGATTTTCCAGTTTTTTTAAGTTGTAGGATTTTCTGTAGTAGGATCTGATGATTTTTTGAATTTCATTTCTGTTGTTATGTCTCCCTTTTCAGCACTAATTTTATTAATCTGAATATTGTCTCTGTGCACTCTGGTTAGTCTGGGTATGGGTTTCTCTATCTTGTTGATTTTCTCCAAGAAACAGCTCTTGCTTGGTTTTGCTGATTCTCTGTATAGTTGGGGTTTTTTTTTTTTGTTTGTCTATTTGTTTGTTTATACTTTGTCAATTTCAACCTTGAGTTTGACTATTTTTTGCTGTATACTCCTCTTGGGTGTACTTGCTTCTTTTTGTTCTAGAGCTTTCTGGTTTGCTATTAAGCTGCTACTGTATGCTCTCTCCAGTTTCTTTTTGGAAGCAGTTAGAGCTATGAGTTTTCCCCTTAGCACTGATTTCACTGTATCCCATAGGTTTTGGTATGATGTGTCATCATTTTCATTAGATTCTAAAAAGTGTTTAATTACTTTCTTTATTTCTACCCTGACCAGAGATTATCAATGAGTAGAATGTTGTTCAGTTTCCGTGTGAATGTGGGCTTTCCATTGTCTTTGTAGTTATTGAAGACCAGCCTTAGTCTGTGGTGATCTGATAGGATGCAAGGGATTATTTCAATTATTATTTTAAAATAATAATTATTTTAATTATTTTTTGTATCTGTTGAGGACTGTTTTGTGACCAATTATATGGTCTGTTTTGGAGAAGGTACTATGAGGTGCTGAGAAAAAAGTATATTCTTTTGTTTTAGGATGAAATGTTCTATAAATATTGGTTAAATCCACTTGGTTCATAACTTCTGTTAGTTTCACTGTGTCTTTGTTTAGTTTCTGTTTCCATGATCAGTCCATTACTGAGAGTGGGTGTTGAAGTCTCCCACTATTATTGTGTGAGGTACAATGTGTGCTTTGAGCTTCAGTAAAATTTCTTTTTTGAATGTTGCCCTTGCATTTGGAGCATAGATATTCATAATTGAGAATTCATCCTGGTAGATTTTTCCTTTTATGAGTATGAAGTGTCCTTCCTTATCTTATTTTGATAACTTTTGGTTGAAAGTCAATTTAATTTGATATTAGAATAGCTACTCCAGCTTGTTTCTTGGGACCATTTGCTTGGAAAATATATTTTCCAATATTTTACTCTGAGGCAGTGTCTGTCTTTGTCACTGAGGTACGTTTCATGTATGTAGCAAAGTACTGGGTCTTGTTTAAGTATCCAATCTGTTAGTCTATATCTTTTCATTGGGGAATTTAGTCCATTGATGTTAAGAGATATTTAGAAAAAGTGATTGTTGTTTCCTGTTATTTTTATTGTTATTGAGATGGAATTATGCTAGTGTGGCTATATTCTTTCGAGTTTGTTGAAAGAAGATTACTTTCTTGCTTTTTCTAGCCTGTAGTTTCCCTCCTTGTGTTGGAGTTTTCCATTTACTATCTTTTGTAGGGCTGGATTTGTGGAAAGATATTGTATGATTTCATTTTGTCATAGAATACCTTGATTTAGCCATCATTGGTAATTGAATGTTTTGCTGGGTACAGTAGCCTGGGCTGGTATTTTTGTTCTCTTAGGGTCTGTACGGCATCTGTCCAGGATCTTTTGGGTTTTATAGTCTCTGGTGAGAAGTCTGGTATAATTCTTATAGGTCTGCCATTATGTGTTACTTTCCTTGTTCCCTTTCTGCTTTTTAATATTCTTTCTTTGTTTTGTGCATTTGATGTTTTGATTATTATTTGACAGGAGGAATTTCTTTTCTGGTTCCTTCTATTTGTATTTCTGAAGGCTTCTTGTATGTTCATGGGCATCTTTTTCTTTAAGTTAGGGAAGTTTTCTTCTATAATTTTGTTGAAGTTATTTACTGGTACTTTAAGTTGGGAATCTTTGCTCTGTCATATACCTATTATCCTTAGGTTTGATCTTCTCATTTTGTCCTGGATTTCCTGTATATTTTGGGTTAGGACCTTTTCGCATTTTGCATTTTCTTTGACAGTTGTGTCAATATTTTCCATGGTATCTTCTGTACCTGAGATTCTGTCTTCTATCTCCTGTATTCTGTGGTGATGCCTGCATTTATGACCCTTGATCTCTTTCTTAGGTTTTCTATCTTCAGGGTAGTCTCCCTTTATGATTTCTTTATTGTTTCTACTTCCATTTTTAGATCCTGGATGGTTTTGTTCAATTCCTTTATCTGTTTGGTTGTGTTTTCCTGTAATTCTTTAAGGAACTCTTGTGTTTCCTCTTTAAGGAATTCTACTTGTTTACTTGTGTTCTCCTGTATTTCCTTAAGGGGGTTATTTATGTCCTTCTGAAAGTCTTCTGTCATCATCATGAGAAGTGATTTTAAACCTGAATCTTCCTTTTCTGGTGTGATGGGATATCCAGGACTTGCTATGTTGGGTGAACTGGGTTCTGTTGATGCCAGGTAACATTGGTTTCTGTTGCTTACATTCTTGTGCTTGCCTTTTGACAATCTGGTTATCTCTAGTACTCATTGCACTCAATGTTTCTGACTAGAGCCTGTGTCTCCTATTTTCTTGGTTGTGTCAGAGCTCCTCAGAGTCCAGATGTCTCTGTTATCCTGCGTGTCAGAGCTCCTGAGAGTCAGGCTGCCTCTGGTATCCTGCAATCCTATGATCCTGGGTGTGTTAAAGCTACTGAGATTTCAGCTTCCTTTATGATCCTGGGGGTGTTAGAGCTCTTGGGAGTCCAACTTCCTCTGGATATTGTGGGATTGGTTGCAGATGTAGATCCCAAGGTCTGCTCAGTGCACCGGCTCAGATCAGAAGGTATTCCTGCCAGTGGGTCAGGGTATGGTGTCTTCATGAGAGCAAAGCAGCTAGGAGTCTGCCAAAGCAGGAATGACCAGTAGGAGGGCTGTTTTTGACTTTGTTAATTTGGAAATATTGTCTGTCTTTTACTTAGTTTGGTTAAAGATTTGTCTATGTTGTTGATTTTTAAAAAAAAAGCCAAGAAAATTAAAAAAATAACAAAAAAAAGCAGTTCTTGTTTTCATTGATTCGTTATGTTGCTTTTTTATCGTTTCTAATTCATTCATGATTTGAGCATCAAGTTTGATTATTTTCTGATATCTAATTCTCTTAGATGTCTTTGTTTCTTTTTGATTCAGAGCTTTCAAGTATGAAGTTGCATGTATTAGATCTGTCCAATTTCTTTATCATGACACTTAGAGCAATGAACTTTCCTCTCAGCACTGTTTTCATTGTCTCCCGTAAGTGTGGATATGTTGTGTATTCATTTTCTTTGACTTCTAGAAAGTTTTTCATTTCTTTCTTTATTTCTTCATTGAGGGGAGAGTTGATGAATCTTCATGAGTTATAGGCATACTGTTGTTTCCATCATTATTGCAGCCCAGCTTTAATCCATGTTGGTCTGATAAAAAACAGGGAGGATTTAAATTTTTTGTGTGTCTGTTGAGATTTGTTTTGTGACTGAGTATATGATCAACTTTGGAGAAGGTTAGGTAAATTTGATTTATAACATCTGTTTGTTTCATTACTTTTGTCTAGTTCCTTTCAAGGATGACCTATCCATTGGTGAGAATGGGGTATTGAAATCTCCCACTATTAATGCATGGGTTTCAGTGAGTGATTTAAGCTTTAGTAATATTTCTTTAATGAATATGGATACCTTTGTATTTGGGGCACAGATAGTAGAATTAAGGCATCATCTTGGTGGATTTTTCCTTTAGTGAATATAATGAGTATGAAGTGTCCTTTCCTATCTCTTTGATGAAATTCAGTTGAAAATCTATTTTATTGAATGTTAGAATGCCTACTCAATCTTAGTTTTTTGGTGTATTTGCTTATGAAATCTTCTCATAGTCCTTTACTCTGAATTAATGCCTGTATTTGTTACTGAGATGAGTTTTGTATGTGCAGCAGAATGTGGATCCTGTTTTTGCCTCCATTTTGTTTGCCTGTGTCATTTAATTGAGTTCACGGATGTTGAGAGATATTAATGACAAATGATTGTTAATTCTAGTCATTTTGATATTTCTACTTGGTGTGTGTGTGTGTGTGTGTGTGTGTGTGTGTGTGTGCTTCCCTTCTTTGGGTTTTACTATTGTGGAATTATTTATTTCCTGAGTTTTCTTGGATGTAGTTTGAGGTGGAGTTTTTTTCTTTAGTTTGATATGTAGGGCCACATTTGTGATCAGATACTGTTTAAATTTGTTTTTTTTTTTTTTTGATAGAATATCTTGCTTTCTCAATCTGTTGTGATTGAGAGTTTTGCTGGGTACAGTGGTCTGAAATAGCATCTATGGTTTCTTCAAGACTGCCACAGATATCCTCTGGTTATTTTGACTTTTAGAGTCTCTGTTGAAATGTCAATGTCATTGTTATAGGCCTGCCTTTATATGTTACTTGGCCTTTTCTCTTGCAACTTTTAATATTCCTTCTGTTTTATATATTTAGTGTTTTGATTATTATGTGGCAGGAGGATTTTCTTTTCTAGTCCAATATATTTGGTATTCTTTGAGCTTCGTGTATTTTTACAGTTATCTCTTTTTTTAGATAGGGAAATATTTTTTCTATAACTTTATTGAAAATATTTCTGGGCTTAGAGCTGGAGATTTCCTTCTTCTAATCTTATAATTCTTACATTTGTTCTTTTCATCATCTCCCAGATTTCCTGGATTTTTTGTACCAGAGACTCTTTAGATTTAACATTTTCTTTAAGAAATGTACAGATTTCTTCTATAATATCTTCTGTGCCTGATATTCTTTCTTCCATATCTTGTATTCTGTTGGCAATACTGGTCTCTATAGTTCTCAGTCTCTTACATAGGTTTTCCGTCATCAGAATTTCAATTTATGTTTGCTTTATTGTTTCTATTTTCATTTTCATGTCTTCAATTTCATTCAGTAGCTTCATTGTATTTTCCTGAATTTCTTGAAGGAATTTCTTTCCTCTTTTAAAGGTTTCTATTATCTTCATCAAACTGAATTGAAGGTCACTTTTCTAATGCTTCAGTTGTCTTCTTAGGATGTCTAAGTTTGTTGTAGTAGGATAGATAGGCTCTGGAGGTGCCTTATTGCCCTGTTTGTTGTTAATTGTGTTTTTATCCTGGACTTTAGCCTTATGGTTGTTGCTGGTGCTGGTAGGCTTCTGGGAATACAGTCAGAGCATGTCCTGGACAATGGAGCATAGGGGGCTAGGTATAGATTACAGCTGTTGGGTGTGTTTTGAGGTATTTGGGTGACAGGGGATTGGGGAGAATGGGTCACACCTGGATATCTCTAGTAGAAGCAGGCCTTTGAGGACACAAAAATGGAGCTCAAGGGTCTCGTCACAACTCACAGTTTTGGGATCACACCTGGATGTCCCTGGTGACAGTAGGCCTCAGGAAATTCAGGCAGAGGAAAGATCCAAACTTGTTATGATTTTTAAAAAACACCTATCTGTTACTATCATTCAGATATCTCATATTCTTTTTGCTCATAAACTTTCTACAATTTTGTCTCTGTTCATAGATGTTTATAGTCATGGAGTCTTACCTCTTTTTGCTGCAGTGTACATAGTTCCAATTTTACTTCAGTAATACCCAGAAGATTTAGTTCCATCATTTTCTGTATCCTATTTTATAGTTCATGAGTTTATCGCATTTTTCTTAGTTCAATATAATTGTAAGTTGTTTGCTTTGTAGGAAAAACTGTATATCTGACTAATTTTAATTCCTCCATATAATGATTAGGCTGCATACATTATTTTGCTGAAGAAGTAACTTGTGTCCATGTCTGAGATGACATCAATTTGATTTAGCCTCTAGCTAGCTGGCTGTGAGGCACCTGGTTCCACACTGAATCATTGTCATCCTCTGTTCCATACTAAATCATTGTCATCCTCTGAAGGCAATCAGACCATTCTATAAGTGTACAATTGAGACTTTTTACTTTGAAGACTTTGGCATTTTCAATTTAGGGGTCTTTCCTTTTTTAGTAGTTTCATATGTCTTTGAGCTGAAAATGACTCTTCCTCTACTTTATACACCCTTCTATATTGTGATTTCGTTTATATATATTTTACTTTTTTAAAAAGATTTCATACATCAGTGCTGCCATTTTTACCTCACCCTCTATTACTCCAATGTCTCCAGTGACTCCTTTTCTTTTTCTCAACTTCATTACTTCTTTTTTTATACTTTCCATAGTCACACACACAAACACACACACACACATACAGACACACACACACACACACACACACATATATGTATGTATATGTATGTGTACACACCCACACACATTCAACTTATTGAGTCTATTTTGTGTTGTCCTATGTGTACATATTTAGGACCTACAACTTAGGACTGTTTAAACTCTAAGGAGAGTAAGCATATCTTTTAGCAGCCATCAATTGTCTGTGGCTCATCATATAGTATGGCACTATGTCAGATTTTTCTCATCCACATGGGAATGTCAACTGGTATTCTCATTGTGCGGCTATTGTTTAGGTGAATATATTGTTTAAATATCAAGTGTGAAGCTTTCTGTCATTTCTAGAAGGCATTATGTCCAAGAAGGTATCTAGGCCCTATGGATTTAAACTGTGTCATTTCTTGCCCAGTGTACCACAAGCCTTAGGTATAAAAGTTGAACACTCTATGGTCACTTATTTTCTGCATTTTTGACCAGATGTGAATTTCTGTGATAGTCACCACCTGTTACGAGAACAATATCATTCGATATAAGAAGAGAGCTATACTCATCTGCAGATATAAGAATAGATTCTTAAAATACATTTGGGAATCATACATGTTAAGGAAAGTGCATTAGTAGGCTCTCCTCTAAGCTCTAAATCTTGTCATTCACTGGTTGTTGGCTAGGTTTACAGTGTCATGCACAATACTACAAAACAAAGTGATGTTAGTGATGTCAGTGATGTTAGCAAACAATAATATGAAAAAAACCCTGCATGATGGTTTGAATGAGAATGTTCAACATAGATTCATATGCCTGAATATTTGGTACCTAGTTGGTGAAAACGCTTTGTTAGAATTAGGGTGCATTGCATGGTTGTAAAGATATACATTGAGTAAAGTTTTGAGGTTTCAAAGAACTAGTATCATTCCCAGTGTATTCTCTGCATCCTGTTTTGCAGTTTGAAATGTGAGTTCTCAGCTGTTTCTTCTGCCATGCCTTTGCTCCATCATCATGGGCTCTTATCAGTCTGGAGCCATAGCCCTAGTAAACCTTTTTTTTTTTTTAAATTAATAGCCATGATCATAGTGATAGTAAAATAACTAATACAACCACTTTTGTGCTAGTCTCCTTTTATTCCTTTATCCAAAGATCAGGCAAATGATAGAGCATTGTAAAATGTCTAAATATCTTCTGTAATTCTTTTTCCCTTTTTTTTTTGCAACGTGCAAGATGAAACTAAAGGCTTAGCTTATGCTAGGAAATAACACTATCAGTGTGCCCCATCCAGGCCCATATCTTCAGAAAAAGCCCCAATTTTCTTCTATTTTTCTATGGTTTCTGTGCAATAATACTTCTTATGGTCAATGGATGTCCATATATTAACATTCATTTTCCTTGGTTTTATGTCAGTCCCTTAACTTCAACCATTTGCTTTCACTCTCTCTACAATGTAACCCTTTTGAACTCTTGATGGCTGCTCTGATATATTCTTGGTCCAGGCATTTCTTTTTATACATTTGGAGACTATCTGCTCACTGAGAGGAGATCAGAAACTCCATTACTGATCATGAATTTGGGGACCTAAATTCAAATACAGAATTCCTTAATGCTCAGTCATTAGTTGGTGGAAAACACTACACATCATTGTTAGTGCTCTAAATAGTATCATAAACTTGGACCAGGCAGGATATTGTAATTTTCTATATAGAAATTTTAGGACAAAATAGATGTAGAATACAAGACAACTGAACAAGTCATAAGGTATTAAATTTTGCCATTTTAATAGACAGAGGACCAGTGACGTTATAACATCACTTGTATGTGACTTTGAGAATTTTGAGTAATGCTGCTTGTGGCTGCCTCTGGTGAGCCTACTTGATAATATCGTTTGTACGTATGTCAGGCAGCCAGAGGGCTCCTGTCGCTTGTCAATTTCTCTAATAAAGGGAGAAGAGAACATACACTGGATTTCTGAATTGACTTTTCAAGATGTACTGCAACTCTGCAGGTGTCAACCTGTAAATGCATTATAAAAGAGAATAGAAAGCCCTTTTCATATCCCTGCTTTTAATTCACTCTCACTAATATTATCCAAGCAAATAGGATAGACTTTCAGCACAAAAGTGTGCTTTTGCCTATAAAAATCTAATATCTAAGTTTATTATACTCCTTTATATGGTTTATGTGGAAAGTTGGAGACGTTTACCACAAATTGATAAAAGACTTGTCTTTATGGATGCTGGATTTATAAAGTTTCATTTCATAACAATTATATGATTTTAAAAATTTTAAATGCTCCTCTTTGCCAAGAAACTTGCAATCATTTTAGTCCATCATATAATTTGTCTCTGAAAAGCATGCCTTTATAATATGCCTATCATTAGGATAATACATATTTAAAGAAAACTGGTAATAAATAACATTTCAAAGCACATTTCTGGACACTGACTGATATACATATTGCTTTGCCTGCTGTGTTTGATGATCATGTCTTACATTTTTCAAGCTTTCCTGTAGTGCTGGCTGAGGAATAAATGAGAACTGACCTGTTTTGAAATCTTCTTTCTTTGATAAAATTTTATTTACAGGTGGGAAGGGATTTGGGACACACATGGCCATTCATTTGCAAATATAAAGTCACCCACTTGAAAGCCTGTTCACTGAGAAAAGCAGTCTATCACACAAGATCAAGAGTACTTTTTATAGACTCACAAACATCTCTCTTTATGTACATACATAAAAGAGTTGATAAGAATAGAATTTCTCTCACTGGGAAAAGTCCCTTAAGTATAAATACCCTGTTCTATGAAATTTATTGATCATAAAGAGGAAATGTTCTTGCCAAAGTACTGCACAGTGACTCAGCCTTCATTGAAATGCAACATGTGCATGGCTCCATGCTGCTGAGAATCTCTCTTGAGTGTTCTTCATGAAAAATCAGTTCTGACGAAATTTTAATGAGGAAATTTGTTACATTCTTATATCTCTTGAAGGTGGCCTCTTTGATGTATCCAGGGATACTAAGCCACAGAAAGAAGGGGCTGGCTTTGTTCAAGGTCTCAGTCTGTCTAAGGGTGGGCTATGTCAAGCTTAGTAGCAAGTATCTGATCACACACACTGTGCCACTGTTGGGTCAGAGTTATAGGTCAGGAGTCAGTGTGACGACTCGTCCTATTCTATTACATTAGAAATGGAAGAAGTTTTCCCATTTTCAGTCTGAAATTCCACTTCCCCTTTATTCTAACACTCCCCTTTCTCTATTACTAATAAGGTGCTAAATTTGCAATTGTTGGATTTCCTACTTCCTTCCTTTTGACTGATGACATTTTTGAAACTAAATAAGTGTTAAACAATGGAACCTTAATTTTCATGCTCAAAAAACACAAATAGAGAATAGTAAAATTTTAAAATTAAAACCATTGTTGCTGAATTATGTACAAATGAATGGTCACTTATGTATGTGATTTGAACAGGTCATTTCAGTATTGCATTACATAATAAATTATTTGAAATCTGAGGCAATTTTCTACTTAGGGTGCTCTTCAAAGATGAAATAAATAAAGGTATTTTTGTGTCAGGACTTTTATTATTAATCCTTAATTCTTTATCTGAATTTCATATAAAGAACACTCATTAGCTTGATGGTAAATATTATTATTATTGGCTTATTCTATGAAATTGAATTCAAATATTAGATAATAACTCTGGCCTTTCTTTGAATTATTTCACTACTTCTATGTCTTTGTTTTAAAAATATTAGTATGTCAAATGATGTAGTCAGTTTCCATCACTCAACTAATTTTTCTGTCAAGAAGACAATTTATGTTCACCATTAATATGTTTCCTCATATACTGATGCTGCCGCAAATTTAGATAAGATACAACATTGATGTATCTTTTGACAGGCATGTTACTAAAATGACTTCAGCCTTGCTAATGAACTAGTCCTCTTTAAATCATGAATCATCTTATCATATTGGACATTTCTAACATCAGAACTGTTTATATTCTCATAGTGTGCTATGAAAAGCAAAATAGTTACTGAGGTTCTGGAGAGATGTTTCAATGCTTTAAAGCCCTTGATCTTAGAGAATAACTGGGTTCAATTCCCTACCACAGACTTAGTGTCTTATAATGAACTGTTCTTCCACTTCTTCAGCCTCTTCTGGCTTCCTTAGGGGCACACTCAGACATAGATACACAGACATAGATACACAGACATAGAAATTTATTAAATAAATAAACATAATTAGACAATAAATATTTAAAAATTAGAAACTTGGCCTCAAATGTTGTCTAACTTTCAGAGTTTTGTTATTTTCAATTTTTGTCAGTAACATTAAATATATATTGATTGGCTATGAATGCATCTTTATAAATTATACTAAGAAGAAGACTGGATATTTGTTATTTTTCATTATAAATGCAAAAGGTAAATATACGATGTTAATTTAGTTACAATGGAAGTGAAGACAGACTGTTTTGAAAAAGTATGTATGTTTTTAAAGACATAAATTTAAAAATAAAAATTAAACATGGTGGAGGATAGATTATTGAGTTTCCAAGATTCAAATGTTTGAAAAATTCTCAATGGCCTTAGACAAGCTGCCATTTTTATAGAAATTAATATAGCTACTAAATCTCAATCATCATTATAAATTATAATTATTCAAACTGTTTAGGGTATTTCTTGATAAAATGATTTTTCAGCTTCTGTTAAATTTAAACCACACCTAAGATACAACATTATAATTCTTTAAATGTGTGTTTTATACTAATGTATAATTTTATGTAACAGACTCTCTGTCAGTGGTTCATTAAAGGTGTCTTATAGACTTATACAGTAAAATTAAAGCACAGAAAAGTAATTGAATATTGTCAACTTGTAGTTCTAATGTGAGCAGGACTTCCCTCTCTGCCCTTTGTTGTACTTACATAGAGTTCACCATCACCACTATTGCTAATTCTTCTCATGACTTTCCTCTACCTTTGGAGAACTGGGACATTTGAGCATGAACTAAGAACATTTAGTTCTATTCAATTATAAAGAAGTTATCATGACTTGGGTAAGAAACTACATCTCCCATGCCTGTGATATCACATACAAGTCTCAACACTCCGAGGTAAGCAACATAGAGGGAAGAACAGAGCGCTATTCAACTTGCAATCATTGCCTGAGATAGTAACTGTCTTAAGTGGTAAAAAATTACTGGCAGTGCTTTCTGGAACCATTAGGAGCTCTCTGCACCCTGGAGTGCTGTAAGCCATAAAAGCAGAGTGGAGATAAACACACCCTGGGGTGTCATAAGCCATGAAGCACAGATGTGTTCACCCCTATTATGATAACCATTGCTTAGAGAAATGCTGGTTTTAGTGGACGAATACAAAGAAGGAAAATGCATTTTTTTCTATTCTATAAAGATCTAGCTCTTAATCTCATAAAAAATGAGTGCAACAACAGGACTAGGAAATTTTATATAGATGTACTTATTTTTTTGGATATTCTTTCCAATTTTTCTAAGGGAAATTCAAAAAGATGGAATAAAGCACATCAAAATGTTATCTTCAGCATAAGGAGTTTTAAAAGTCATTTACCAAGTAAGTATAACCAGGCTTAGTTACCTTCTACTTACAAAGGAATGAAGAAGAGAAAGATTTCTGTCGTTAACTTTCAGTATGAAATAGACAAAGTCTGATATTTCTAAATCAAACACAAAACCAGAGCATTGGGAAGCTTACATCTCACTGTGCTGTGCTATTCTGATGGCTTTACAAATGTGGTGTGTTGTTCAGATAGCATTACAAATCAGCCAGTTTTGTTAGGAAGGCTTAATACTCAGTGTGGACTGTTATTCAGATAGCATTACAAATCTGCCAATTTTGTCATTGTCAGTATTATTAGCACACAGGTCTGAAGCTGACATAAACCAGTTTCCAAATAAAGGAACCCCAGAAGCTTGTGACTTCTTTCTGTCTCCCTGAGGGTTTTTGGAGTGTTTTGATGTTGAAGCAGTTTTTTTTTTCATGTAGTGTCTATTAGAATGTTTTCCTACCTCTTCTTGTTTCCTTCTTTCATTCTGAGTCTCACTTGTTGTGGATTATGATGTTTATGTAGAAGATGGTAGTTACTTCAACAGATGTGGCCATCGACTTCAGTTGATGGGAATGGCAGTGACTAGGTATTTCTTAAACAGATGTGTAGAGGATCAGAAAGAACTACAGAACTGAAGACCATCATATTGATGGCCACAAAGGGATTGGGAAATGTTTTAAAATACCTGGAAGTCTTGTCTTCTTCTTTATGATGTACTTAAATTAAAATATGATGTCTCAGACTTATTTGGCAGCTTTTTAAATGATAAAGTTAAGAGTACAATACTAGAATGATTTCCCAAGAACCTCCACAAACCATTTTATACATTGTTTTTGAGTGTTGTGTTGCTTATGCATTATTGAATCTTATCGGTTCATTGACATAAGAAAAGCACAGTGAAAGCATCTAGTTAGACCACAGCATGGGTAAACTGTTTATTTAGAGAAACAAACACCCAGGCTTCCTCTCAGGGCAGAGAGAAGCTACCTGCTGGAAAAGTCTTCTAAGTTTTATGGGGATGGGAAGTGATGGAAGGAGGGGTGATACTCAGACCAGCCTCCGCATGATCATAGGGACTTTTACCTGTAGCAGGCTGTTTGAGTTAGTCAGGAACTAAATGCCTTTTGCCCAAGGTAGTTAACTATTGTGAGTAGACAAGAGAAGTAATAGTGTTTCCTGACAAACAGAAAATTGCATTATGATATTTCTGAGGAATAGTGACTTTAGGTTTCAGTTTCCCATGTCAGAGTCATGCTAGAGCTAGACATTATTGGCAGCATTCACAGTTTAGGGGCCTGCTTTGTATCTAACCAGATAAATTATACCCCCAAATCATTCAGAACTAGAGTTCTAAGACATACCTTTTATTTTTCTTTGATTTTCTGTTTTCCTTCATTTGTCTTGTCTTTCCTCCCCAAACCCCAGTCTTCTCCCTCCCTCTTTCCCTACTGGTAATTGAATTGCTTGTCTCACATATGCTACAGCAACATTTTATCACTAAAGCACCTCATCACTTGAGTTTAGTAAGTATTTAGAACATTTATTTAGAAGATTTCAATATAAAAAAAACACACACACAGGGAACAAGCACTCAGTGATATGTGAAATCATTCTATGGACCAAGGAAGATATGTTTCATTACAAAGATCAACAAAGGTTTCTCATTGGATTTAATATAAGTATAATGTCAAAATAAGTTTTCCCTTTATAGCTTCAGCTTGCTTCCATTAACAGCCAACATAAAGATGAACAAATGGAAAAACTTTCAGTCCTATTAAATTCAAGGAAGAAACAAGGTCACAGGGCAGATATTAAATTAAACTAAACTAAATTAAGTGAAAATTGCCCTCAGTGGCTAAGGTGATATCTCAGTCACTAAAATGTCTGCTGAAGAAACATGAAGACACTCCCCCAGCATCTACATGAAAAGTCTAGTGATCTGCTCCTACAACCTCTGATCTATGATGACAGAGACTAAGATTGTCTCTGAAACCAGACATGTTAAATTGATGAAATTCAGGTTCAGCAAGACACCCTGACTCAAAAAATAAAGTAGAGATAATTTGAGGAAGACCCTAGATATGTGACCTTTGGCCGCCAAAAGCAGCTCATATGTTTATATATTCACAGTAACAAGAATATGCAAGTGTTACGAGTACTATTCTTCTAGACAAGCTTCTACTTTCTTTTGGGATTGAGCTCTGCTCCCATGCACAGGATCATCCCACCTAGGTTTTCTGGAAGTTTAAGACTCCTAGGGTTATCCAATGTTCTTTCTCAATTGGAGAATCTGAAGGTAACCCAGGGAGGGGCTAGATCACAGAAACAGATACACATGGAAAGACACAGATATACAGACAAGTATGCAAAAGGAAATAAAAGATTTGGGGCTCCATTTATGGAAAAGCTCTCATCCATATGGGTAAAGTTTTCCACTGTGGCATGATGAGGAGCAAATACTCATAACCCTTTAAATAACACATTGTCTGTGCTTTGTAAGCAAACTGATATACTCCTTGGTTTCTCAGAATGCACGTTCCTGGAATCATGTTTCTATTTCTCGTTGAGACCTTAGGACAAAGGATACGTGTTATTTAAGTCTCCTCATGGAAAGACATTTTGTCAATAAAAATAAAACTGCACACACACACACACACATACACACACACACCACTCACAATCACACACCACTCACAATCACACACAGATGGGGCAGAGAGGTGGCATACATGGATCATAGCATACTGTCCCACATATTTTTGAATAGAACTCACTATAAAACCTGAACTGCAACTGATGAATTTCAGTAGGCTTTGGATATCTGAGAGTTTCAAATTTTGTATTTGTAAAATAACAATATGTAATTATATTGTGGTATTAAAAATAAAAGGATATATTTTTAAGAGGATTTTGGATGTATAGAGAGAAGTACTCATAGAAGACTCAACCCTTTTGGTGAGTTTTGTCATCAGGATTTCAACCTGTTTCTCACACCAAGTGAAAGACAAAGAGTCTCACTTGCATCTAGTAGAGAGAAGAATAAAGGAACAATATTGACATACAAATGAAATGATATTGATGATATTGTGTGTGGGGATAAAGAGGCAGCTTGCTAAGGGTACTCACTGCTGATGTAGAGGACCAGGGTTTGGTTCCCAGCACCCAATTTGTAATTTACAATCACCTGTAACTCTAGTTCCAGGGAGCCTCACTTCCTTTTCTGTTCTTAGCAGATACTATGCATATGACACACTTGCATACATGTCAGCAAATCAATAATAGATTCAAAGTCAAATTAAATGATTAAAAATTTTAGTAGGCTGGAAAATCAATTGTTATGCTCTTTTCCTAAGAAGACCATTTTTTTTCCTGGTCCCAGTTTCCCTCAGTAGCATGTAGTTCTTTGTGTAAGGTTGAGGTCTTGTGTGCATTAAATTCGATACATCCATTTGTGTTGTCCTTGAATATGCACATACAAGTAAAATTATACAGACTAAGTAGGTCTCATATTTGAACATAGATATATGAATGTTATACACTTATTATATAACATAGGGAGAGAATCAAGGCAGAGTAAAAAATATGGTTAGGAAGGAAGAGAAAGTGGGAGAAATTAAATTATGCTACGTTCTCAAAAATAAAAATAATTGTATTAGGCTCCAAATTATCGAATTGCAAAGGAATTTGTAGTTGGAGATTTTAGCACCTTTCTATCAGAAATGGAGAGCTCTAAAGGTCAGAAAAGCATTAAGGACTTAGTTGAATTCAATACTGAACTGATTATAGATTATTCATCAAAAGTGGGATATATATTCTTTCCAAGCTCACTTGGAAGATTCATCATACTAGACTAAATATTAAGCCACAAAACTACCTTAGTCATACAGTGTCTGTTTTCAGACCACACCAGAGCAGAGTCTTGAAATGGCAACTGCAAAATATGCAAGTTCATGAAGATTAACCCCAAATTTCCAAACATCCAAGTCAACAAAAATATTGAATCAGAATCAATTACCTCCCAAAATAGAGTAAAAATTTTTTAAGATAGGCACACTATTGAATTCTGTCAAACACTTGGGGAAGGAATTTGTCAATTCTCAGCAATTTCTTTCAGGGTAAAAACAGAGGAAGTAATGCTTAGAATTCTTTTGAATTAGTATTGCTTTAATTACAAAAACTTATAATATAATTGATCTAAACATCAATATGCTGGGAACAGAAATGAATAATACATAAAAAGAAATACATAGCTCAACCAAGTGAGACTTATCCTGAAATAATCCTGAAGGCTATTTCAATATTAGATGCCTATGTAACATATCACTTCAAAAATCTCTAACCAGAAAAGTCACAAGATTACCTACACAAAGACAGAAAGAAGTAACTGATAAAATCAAGTACCCAGTTATAGCTAAAACTTCTCATGAAGCTAAAAGTTGTAGGGAGTTCCTTGAACTTCAGGGAAGATATCCATGAAAGCCCCAACTAACTTCATACATATTCACAAGAAAACAGAAACTTCCCAGTAAGAGCAAGAAGATCAAGAGTACTCCATGACCCTCATTTTTAGAGCACTATGGACAGTATCATTAATTAAGCAGCATGAGAAGTGTAAATAAAAGCAGGCTCATTTATAAGATTGTGGCCAGAATTTGGGCCCAATGAGAAAACACTTAGATGACTGTATATAAATATTCTATGGCTCCTGGTTTAGGGTACTTTTCCTATTCTCACTTGAAACCTTGGCCAGGTATTCATTTTCTTATGAAAATATTCAATGATGAATCTATCACTAGCTCTGTACATCCTCCATACATCACAAATTTACCACTTTTGTTGACCTTTGTGCTTATGAAGTCAGATGGGAAGATACACAGAGTCTTAATATTTCTTACTCAACTATTAATTCTTCACTCCTTTGTCAATGCTAAAGAGGAGGGAAGAAGTCGTAAATTAAATAACCCAAGTGTTCAGTCAACATCTTAATGCTACATACTGTGTTCTGGGCACTGGTGAGGAAAATAACAGTTGCAAATTTAACCAAAGGGGTTGAAGGCTAATGAGAAGTCACCCCAGAAGAGGACAAAATCTATAGAGGGAAACCCAGTGTGTTTGATCTCTCTTTCTTAGTTTCATTGATTGTTGAATGAACTGTCTTCTGAGAAAAACCCACAGAAGAGTAGTTTGTTTTTTTCCTTTGATAAAAGGCTCACTTTAAGTTTTTTTTGTTTCTACTATACAAATTTGAAGATTTTCTTTGTGAATTTTGCCTGCTAGTTATTTATTTCAGCAGTACAATAAATGGTAGTATCTCACAATTTGGCAAAAAAAAAAATCTACCAATGTAATTACATTAAAATTTTCAAGATGAGATCAAACATCTGGCCTTACCCAATAAAAGAAAGTGAGAAAGTTAAGACAGAGGTCAGAATGATGCAGCCAGAAGCCAGAGGACCTTGACCACTAAACACTGCAAGAGGAGAAGAAAGAGTCTCCCCAGCACAGTTTTTAAAATTAAAAAATTGTTCATTCAAATTTCATACATGTGTTAAAATACATTTTGCACACACTTACCCCTCCTGTTCTCTAAGACTTCCCAGGGCACCCTTCACATCTTCCTTTTGTTTTCATATCCTTCTTTTTATTAAAAATTGTTTGCTTAGTTGTTTGTTTATTTATTGATTTTTAACCTTCTGTGTGCAGATAGTTCTGCTCATGTGCACAGAGGAATGGGGTCATCCAATGGGTCACATGGAACTCATGAGGTGTGATTACACCTCTAATTAAAGTTAACTTTCCCATATACAACATTTATCAAGTGCTTAAATATCCTCAGTTATGAGTAAGACCTCAGGATCCATGTCTTTCTTAGAGTAAAGCATTTCATACCCTTCTCCTTTTCACAGATCTTGTGTTCTTGCCACTTTGTCTTCTATAATCTTCCTTAGGCCTTAAGGGACAGATGTTATAGAGGTATTCCATCTACAACTGAACATCCAAAGTCACTAATTCTCAGCACTTTGTAACAGTGACACTTCTCAGCATTAACTGCTACTTAGTGTGGTAAGAAGCTCTCTGACCAAGGTTGAAAGCATCACAAATCTATTATTGAAAACAACTATTTAGAAGGTAGTTGGACGCCAGGCAGTGGTAGCGCACGCCTTTAATTCCAGCACTTGGGAGGCAGAGGCAGGTGGATTTCTGAGTTTGAGACCAGCCTGGTCTACAGTGTGAGTTCCAGGACAGCCAGGGCTACACAGAGAAACCCTATCTCGAAAAAGAAAACAAAAACAAAAACAAAAAAAAACCAAAACCAAACAAACAAAAAAAAAACAAAAGAAGGTAATTTGACAACAATATGCATTATATATATATATGTATATATATATATACATATATATATATAATATGTGTGCGTGTATGTGTGTGCATAATCAATAAGCTCTCTCCTAGGACTATGCCTTCCTATCTATGCATTTTGACAATGATTTTAGTTTAAAATGAATTTCCTTAAATCCAGTTTGCTGCTTCTGTGTATAAATACTCTTGCTGTTATTTTACCAACAGACACATCTTGCCTAGCAGGTTAATATACTACCATGTGTATAGTTCATTACTGGATAAAAATATTGATGTTTTTTCTTCTCCATTAGCCTACATAATGTATTATGGCATTACAAAAGCTAAGCAGCAGGGAGTTTCCTGATCAGTTTACTATTTATTTAACTATGTCTTGTAACCAAAGTATGTAGTATCAGCACAACTGAGTCTGTGACAATTTTATTGAGAACAATCATACTTTTTATGGCCTTATTAGAAACAATATAATGGCAATTTTAGGATCAATGCAGTTGTAGTTGTCAGAATACAATGATATTTGCAAATTATACAGGGTACACAAATTTATTGTCCAAGACAAATTATCTTCTAACGTTTCTGTGCTTTCTTGACTACTAAGAGAACATACAGAGAAGCACAAAGCAGACTGAATGCTTCAGTACCTGAGGGAGTGCATCAGTTTCTCAGGACCTGGAAGGCATATTGTGCCACAGGAGGAATAGACTCTAACCCGGAAAACCTATGACAAATGCCTCCCTACGTAGCTAGGCCAAACCAACTCCAAGGGTCACTGCAACTTTCTAAACAGGAGCTGCTGCAAACAACTCAAGGAGCATGACCTTTAGGCTAACAATAGTATGCACATATTTACCACTAATGGTTATATATTGGATATTCTTTTATGCAATAATATTTTCTATTTTAAGGATACAAGATAAGGTAACTGTTCTAAATATATTTTAGGACTTTCTTTCATAAATGAGTTAACATTAATTTAGTGGCTCTTGACTTAAAGCCATTGTTCCTGCTGATTAGAGACTATGAGGTCAGATAAGGCATGTAGGGTTCATGTAATAACTCAAAAGTTGATCCTTAATATTATTGATACCCCTTTGTGTTTTAACTGTCACATACAAATTTTGTGACTTGGCAAATATTTATTTGTTTCCTTTATATGCAAGACCTTACATAAAGCACTTGGAATGTGAGCAGAGTTGTGTTTACTCCATCAAAGGAGAATGTAAAGAAGAGATTAGTTTTTTAACATTTGCAGGGGATGGGTGGAAAGCAAACAAGGAGGCATTAGAATAGATAATATTCATTTTGGAAATGTAATATTTTATGGAAAATAAGACAGTTAGATGGAAGTTGATGGTTTTATGGTTAGTCGGAACAAGTAAAAATCAGGTTGTACTGATGTTAGTGAGGATATGATAAACAAACTCTTAATTACAAACCAAAATTTATCTTGACTTGCAAGTTAAATTTTCATTTATATGAAGTCAATGCTGAGAAAACGCCAAATCAAAAAGTTGAAGTCTTCATGAGAAGGAGGCAAAAATCTCGGTGTTTTCAGTGAGAAAAAGAAAAGTATAATAGCTCTGCAAGCATGTATTCATTACCCTGCAACAACTTTGACCTAACAGCTCTGGAGCAAGAACTTCTAAATTGAGGACTGTCTGAGTTCATCGATGACACACCTTACCTTGCCAAGGTTTTCAAGTCATTCTGTGGCTATAAGATCACAAAATAGAATCTAAGATATAAATTGACCTATAAAGGAAAAAAATAGTCTGTAAATTATAGAATATGAGGTGTAGGCAAGAGAGGTTTGGGAGAGTAATGCTTTATTTAGTAACTGGTTAAGGCATCAGATTGTCTCAGATGGAAGAAACAATGTCTAGATGAGAGTTTGTCACCACCTTGTAGTGTTGAGATTATATGGAAAGGTTGTCTCACTGTCCCAAGTTTTGTTTCTGGTTAACGTTAATAATATCAATGTAACGTCAGGACATATCCAGTTGTGTTTTTAAGCTCTGCAGCAAAATTCTAAAATATTGCCAATAAGAACATAGCAACAGTTAGAGATGTAGATTATTTCTGTCATGGAGTTGCTATTTTAGGACCCTTCTTGTTAGCAAGTGTCAGATATGATGGTACATTATAATACCAAAACAGGCTGAGCAGTCATTAGACAGAATTCCTCAAGCCAAAGGTGATACATTTGGTTGTGTTGCCAGAAAATACTATCAGTCTCTTTGGTAGATCGTTGATCCTCAAAATACATTTATAATCATTGTTGGCATCATAAACGTATAGCTGCGCAGATCAGAGACAAAGTGGGCAAATTCTATAAAAATAACAAATTTTATATTTTCACAAATTAAAAAGAACCGAGATGTTCCACGACAGAAGAATGGATACAGAAAATGTGGCTCATTTACACAATTGAATGCTACTCAACTATCAAGAATGAGAACATCCTGAGTTTTGCAGGCAAATGGATGGAACTAGGAAATATCCTGTGTGAGGTAGCTCAGAACCAAAAGGACATACATAGTATGTACTCACTAGTAAGTGGATATTAGCCAATAAAAAGTACAGAATATACAAGATACAGTCCAAAGAATTCAAAAAGGTCAACAAGGTGAAGGGCCCAAGTGTAGATGCCTCAGTCCCACTTCGGGGAGTGGGGGGGAAGAAAGCAATCACAAAGGAGGAAAGTGGATTGGGGATGGGGGACAGGAGAGGGAACATGATCTGGTATTGGCTGAAGGAAAAGGACTGAAGCACTGAGGGATAGCAGAAAGAATGGAAACTGGCAACCCAGGGATGTAGGAGACTGGGAAGACCCTCCAGAATGCACCAGAGTCATGGAAGGTGAGAGACTCTCAAGACTCAAAGAGGGTCTTTGATGAAATCAAAGATCTTAGATGAAATGCTCAACAGTACGGAGAGTGAAGTTATAAAGCTCACCTCCAATAGGAAGATAAGGCTTTAGATGAGGGAGGGAGTTGCTATCCCACAGTCAAAATTCTGACCTATAATTGTTCCTGTCTGAAACTGTAGGGATGGAAATGGAAAGGAGCCTGAAGATTGAAGGTTCAGCGACAGCCCCAAAATGGAATCCAGCTCAAGTGGGGGTCTCAAGCCCTGACACTACTACTGAGGCTATGAAACACTCACAAAAAAGGAACTATCATGACTACCCTCTAAAAGAACCAACGAGCAGCTGAAAGTATCATATGTAGAAATTTGCACTCAATCAATGGACAGAAGCTGCTCACCCCTGTGGTTGAATTAGGGAAAACTGGAAGAAGCTGAGGAGGAGGGCAACCCTGTAGGAAGACCAGCAGTCTAAATTAACCTGGATCTCAGAGATCCCTCAAATACTGGACCACCAACCAGGCAGCATATACCAGCTGATATGAGGCACCCAACACATAGACAGCAGAGGACTGCTGGGTCTGGGTTTAGTCAGAGAGGAGGCACCTAACCCTTAAGAGACTGGAAACCCCAGGGAGGTTAGTGGTCTGGCGGCGTGGGAGTTGGGGGATGGGGATGTCCTCGTGGAGACAGGGCGCAGGTATGGGATGTAGAATAGGTGGATGGTGGACCGGAAGGGGAATAAAATTTGAAGTTGAAAATAAATTAATTAATTAATTAATTAAAAGACAAAAGAAAATAATATTAAGTCTATGTAAACCCTTCTGCAATATCTTTAGCCATTATCAAGAATTAAATAGACATGTTCTGCAAAAAAAAAACCCACAATAAATTGTACTCCTCAATAGTCCACTTTAAATGATGACATACTTCATTCATTCATGTTTTACCAGTGAAAATCAGGAAGAAATTACTGGAAAAAATTAGAGTCACATTTAGGGAAGTGTTTTGTTACTATTTTCTACTAATAACTTAGTATGGTAAATGAAAATTTAATGTCAATAAAGTGACTTGGAATTTCCTGTATTTGACACTGTGATGCATGTTAAATAATTAAGCTTTCTCAAGAGTGGAAGTGGAACTTTGTCTTCGGCTATGACTGCTCTCTTCTGATGTGTGATGCCTAGCAATTTTTTTTTCCTGGAATCTTTGGCCACTGGATCAATTAGCAATATGACTTGTTTTGAGTGGGTCATCTTAACTTCCATTTCTGGACTAAAAGCATGGGCCATGATTAGAAGTACTGATTATGGCAAACGCTGATACTTCAGTGTACTAGCTTTTTCCATATTTTAGCCACATTTTTTTTCTCATTCTATGTGCACAATGTATTGTAGTCAGAAAGCACCAAATTTCCCATGCCTTCCTAGAAGGAAGGCAATAGGACTTTCTTGTATTTTGGAGTTCTCTTGTACTCTGCCTTATCTACTCTTTTATATCAGCTGATTAAAATTGATGCATTTCCTGTAATAAACAACAACCTTAAGTGTTAATATAAAGACTTTCAGTGACGTACCTGCAGGTTTTTTTTTTTTTATTGAATTGCCAATATAGAATCTGGTAATGGACATTCTTTAAAATTGCGATTAGTATCATAGATTAATGCTCTCATGTACAAGGCATTCCTCAGTCGTTTAATACTTTAATGATAGGTAAAAAAAACTAGAAAAAGAAGAGAAGCAAGCACATATCGTCATATGCTCACATATAACATAACAATTTGTATGCATGCACACATTTTATGTAGTTGTTTATGCTTGTTTCAAATCTCCTTTCTACCTTTTCAAATACATAACTCCTTTTTACCACTCACTGATTTCCTTTTCATGTTAATCCTCCTAATCCAACCGTGTTCATATGAACCATATCTGGCTTCTCATAGCTCTCCCTAAGGCTTTATTGTCAAACTATAAAGGTCGTTTCACATGACCAAATTAGGGTAGTCAAGTTTTCCTTTGAGAAATTTCTGCTACAGCATTTGAAGAAAACTCTTTGTTTACTGAGAACAGTGCACATATATGTAGTTGCTGCTAGCCACCTACACATCTTGCTTTTAACATGAAGAAGGGCTATTGTTTAGATTGAAGATCAGAAATTGAAAGCAAAAGTCAATAAGTTGAGGAAGATTCAATAATTTGATTTCTTATTCTGAGGTTGAACCAGTTGTGCTTTATACATATCTTATCTCACATTCTGTTCTCATTATGCATTTTGTTAGAATAGATCTAAGGATTTCTATCCCCTGTCATAAACATGTGCAGACACCAGTTTTATTGATAATCATTTAACTGAAACACATGTATTGCACCCATACATGTATAATAAATAAGGGGCAAATTGAGAAATGTGGTAGTAACACATGGGATTTTAAATATTTGAATATCAAAGACCTGTCCCCGTCTAGATCTGATAACTTAGAAAATATGCCACACAACTACTTATTATTACATGTACTTTACCAATAATTCTCTTTAGGTCTCCTTAACCATTTGATATGGGCTAAAGCATGCTTATAGCAAGGCGTATTTTACTCTTTTATTTGTAGCACCAGCAGGATATGCCACAATCCTGTTCTTAAACCAGAGTTCAAATTATTTCAATACAGAGCAAAGCAGAGAGATAAATCCCAGTGGAATCTGAGAGACAGAGAGGAAATGTGACCAAGGCCTGGAGGGCAATTATTTTTCAAAATTACAACATGTAATGGTCTTGTGAACAACTGAGAGTATCTTACTGTATTAGTACTATGGCAAAAAGTAGTAACATTGAGCCAAGAGCCAAGAGTACACCCAAAGAAGGATATTTCTAGGGGAGCAAATGGAGAACACATGGAAAAGTTTTATCCTATTTCACTTAGGACAAATATATAACTACCTTTAATGACCGATGAGCATTCCATTGAACCTCTCTCTCTCTCTCTCTCTCTCTCTCTCTCTCTCTCTCTCTCTCTCTCTCTCTCTCTTCCTCTCTCTCCTTCTCTCTCTCTCCCTCTCTCTCTCCGTCTCCCTACTCTCTCTCTCTCTCTCTCTCTCTCTCTCTCTCTGTCAGTCTCTCTCTGTATCTCTCTGTCTCTCTCTGTCTCTCTCTGTTTCTCTCTGTGTCTGCCTGCCTGTCTCTCTCTTTCTCTATCTCTGTCTCTGTTTCTGTATCTCTCTCTCTCTCTCCCTCTCTCTCTGTCAGTCTCTCTCTGTATGTATGTAATATTGACAATACACACATATAAGCACATATACACATACATGTGGATACAAATATATACATGATATATATGCACACACACACACGTGTGTGTGTGTGTGTGTGTGTGACTATGATGGAGTCGTTTTTCACATGTATACATTTGTAGTTGCTGTTAGATAGAAAGTGGGTTTTTTTATCAGAAATATTAGAGTCCTTTGATAATGCTTTGCTACCATGATGTAGTTGAGTTATCAAGAATTAGAGATCATTTGAGACAACTGACACAAATAGTTAGGATAAGAAATTCATGGGTATAGAAAAAAGGTATCATTCAATCAGAAACTGTCAGTGCTAACAGAAAAATTAAGGGGCTAAGAAGGTTGCCAAGGGCCATCTAGGAGAAGCTAAAGACTAGCAGGTGATCTTTCTGAGATGGTTCCACCATGGATAAAAATATGATGGATTTGCTCCTTTAGGTGAGGCTGGGGATATTTTCATTTTAGGAAAGATTCCTGCTATTAGTATGCTTTTCCTGATATATCTATATTTGTATCTGTCTCTAACTCTATCTCTATCATCTATATCTATCTATCTATCTATCTATCTATCCATCTATCTATCTATCTATCATCTATCTATCTATCTATGAATCTATCTATCATCTATCTATCTATCTATCTACCTATCTATCATCCATCATCTATCTATTCTATCTATCCATTGATATCTATCTATCTATCTATCTATCTATCTATCTATCTATCTATCATCTATCATCTACCTATCACTACCTACCATCCTTTTGAGCAGATTTCTGCAGAACTATGAAGTTGTACTGTCTTATACTGATGATATATAGGCAAATGGATGATTTTTTAATTCTTTTTTTCAATGTTTTTTATTGAATGTTTTATTTACATTTCATATGTTATCCCCTTACCCCATCTCCTCCCCACCCAGGAACCCCCTATCCCCTCACCCCTCCTTTTCCTTCTCTGCTGATGTACCCTTACCTACTTCCCCACTCCCATCTCCCCACCCTCAAATTCCTACCCACTGGGGCGTCCAGACTTCATGAGACCAAAGATTTTTTAATTCTTAATGATGATCCTATTAGGTTTCCTAAAATCACGCTAGTAATTATTAAGCTCTTTTATAATAGAACTATTATAATATCTTTCTGATAGTCAAAACTGCAATATGAACTCAGCGAGTCTTCAATTGTCATGAGTTAATTGCTTCTGTGATAGCAAGCATACATCTTCTACTTATAGTTCATTCCAAGAGGTTGTATAACAATTAACCAAAAGTCATAAAAGGAACTAATGATTTACTATAGATGAAAGGACAGAGAAAAAGTATTGACATGGCTTATCTATACAAAACTTCATTAATAATCTATTCACAAAAGTTGTGGTTTTTAATTCTCCATGAAACTGTAAACCAGGGGACAGAAGATGAATATTTACCCAGGTAATTACTCCTAATGGATATGCATGTAAACATTCTCTATTGTAACTTCTTATTTGACTTATGATTTGAATTTATGTGTAAAGTTGTGGTGACCTTTTTCCATATGATCATGTATTCTGAACGATGTATAAGTGATGAGGACAAAGAGAAAACTGAACTCAAGAATACATTTAGACGGAACTGAACTCAAGAAGAATTTAGAAATAAAGAATCAACATTGTGAGTAATTATATTGAGAGCGTGAGCATTATTGTGACACCAGAGCAGGAGAAAAGGACAAGATTAGAAGTTGAGAGCAGAGAGAACTTTTGGGGAGAGAATTTTCATAGAAACTTTTTGGAGAACTGGAGAACTTAAAAATAAAGGTTAAAATCACTTTTCAACATGTCCGGTTTTCTTCCTGTGACTTCATCTAGCAGGCTGGGAGTTTCTTCACAGTTCCAGCAGAGACAGAACAAAAGCTACTTTACTTAATCCCCTGCTGTTTTATAATGAGGTGCTAAACAGTTTTTTACCATAGAGGAACTCAGAAGGCAGGTCAGCTAAGGAAACATAGTGACTTAGATTGAAGGTAGTTAAACATTACTAGACAGCAACCCTAAATATCTCTTAAGATCCTGCTTAACTCTTCCTCCTTCACTGCCTCAAGATGAACCAACAAGAAAGAAGAACCACTGGGGCTGACTCCTAGCAGAAGGTAAGTTAAAGTCCAGTTGTGAGGTATAATGAATGTAAGATTAATATTAGATTAAGGTTAGAATTATTTTTCTTCTTATCTATGTATTTATCTACGTATCTATCTATGCATCTATGTATCTGCCTATGTATGTATGCATGTATCAACTATCTTTCTCTATCTATCTATCTATCTATCTATCTATCTATCTATCTATCTATCTGTCTGTCTCCCTATCTATCTGTTCATTTATTTCTGAAAAATATTCTTTGGTTGAAACATTTTGTGATGTGACTATATCTGTACTTTAAACAAGATTAATTTTGTAGTTCATTGTAGTATAAATGATAAAGAAAAAAACATGAGATAGAAATGTTTTGTCACCTCTGATAGTGAATCTTTTAAATACCTTTGTTTTAAATGTCACACAGGAAGCATAAGAAATACACTTCATTTTGAACATGGAATGATTATAGGTCAGTAGTGACATTCATTTGCTCTTTTCTCTACTTATGGGTGATTGAAGACCACCTTTTCTGACAGCAGGAAGAATTATTAAATAAGATCAATTGAGGATCAGATAATTAAAGGCAAAGTCTTCTTTTGAGGCCATGACTATAATACCTCATACATATATTTTGCCAGTGTTAACTGAGAAAGAAGAGTGTAGATATTAGGGAGAGGGAAGAACAGAGAATTAATATGAAGAAAGATGAAAAGAAGATACAATGAATGATTCTAGTAATGGTTTTGGAAGTTTATTAAAATAATTAAATATTAAATCATTTAAATATTATAACAATTTATTATTTGTATGCTTACCATTGTGATGATTTAGAAATTATTTAATAGCAGTCCATATAGCCCAAGAAGCCATTATCTTTCAAGTGGGCAAGAAACCTATTTTCTGGCCTCTTGTAGTAGCTTGAGATAGGAGGAGTGAACCAGGTTGAGTAGAAATCAGGAAACTCTTAAACTGGAACACTTCTCTGGGCACTTTTAGGTGTGTCATATTTTACTGAATCTTTATACATGAATGTAGTATACATTGACCATATATACTGTAATTAGGGAACAATGAGATGACTTAGAAGGCAAATGTCAAGCCTTATTACCTGAGTTCAGTACATTGGATCTACATGGTAGAAAGAGAACCAATTTCTATAACTTGTCCTCTGTTTTCTGACTTCTGCACTTGCTTTGTTAGACCTTCTGTGGACTATGATATAACAATTTTATTACAGAGAGGTATACTGTTAATCACTAGCCTATTTTTCTGTCCTTGACCTGCAATCTCTTGCTTGTTTTATAGTCTCTCTTCTGATTTCACATCTCTCTTGCTAGATTTTACAGACAGGGATTAGGGGGAGGCATGTAATATTAGTTTCTAGGCTAGCCTTATTTCACTACAATGGTGATAATACACTTTTATGCTTCATAAAATATCTTCTTATGGTTGGATTGAACTTGTTCTGAACACAGTTCAGGAAAGGAGTTATGTGAAGAGAAATTTGAGTGCTGAGAATGCTACAAGAGAACAATTTAAGAGTCTTGTGACCTTAGTTTCTTCAAAACAGAGAATTGTTCTTGGAATATGTTTCAGTGCTCCTCTCAGGCATGGCAGATAAAAGTCAGTTTACTTCATATTTCTTGTTCTTTCTTGCTGATGTTATTTAATTAAATGTCTGAACCATCCTTTATAAGATTGTATGGAAGTACGTGTTTTTGCCATATGTGGCTTGTACTCATGATTGTATACAGCTTGAACAAACAACTTTATTCAGGTGACCTTTCATAATCCTCAGAGTATTAATTTTCTGAAAAAAGTTGTGTATTGCACTAATATTTAGTCTACTTCACTTATTGGTCTTGTTTTCTTTGGTCCCACCACCTCTAGAGCAAAGATAGTAGTCCACTATGTATGTTTGTCATTTTAAAAAAACATTCTTCTACTTGTGGGCACCTACACACCCAGATTCTATAACCTTGTTTCTATGAATAGCAAGCAGTAAATGTATATATAGTTCTTTTATCATATGCTGATATTGATTAGTTAGGAAATATATGCAAGTGGTATAGCTACATGTAGTTCTATTTTTCTGTGTTAATCAATCCTAATATAATTGCCATGGAAGTTTGACTCATGTTTAAGTGTTCTCAACTCCATCCACCCCACAGTCCTATGAGGCTGATTGTTCTACTGATAAAATCACTTGACTGGATAAGATAGAATACCAATATAGTTTTGATTTCCAACTCTCTGATAACTAAAATATTTAACTTATTTTTCTGTATTGGTCATTTCTATTTCTTGGAGAAGTACATATTAGTTAATTTAACGTATATCATTTGGATTATTTGTTCACTTGATATTTGATTTTTTAGTTCTTTATATATCTTAGACATTAATTTTATGTTGTATGAACAACAGAGCTTTCATATATTAAGTAGATATATAAACTCCAGTAGCTAGTTTATTCAACTCACTGAGCTTCTTAATTTCTTGCAACCCAGCATATTAATTCTCTCTGTTATTTTTTGAACTATTGGATGTCTAGTCAATAAATCATTGCTTATGCTCATATGCACATCGTTTATCCAGCTTAGTATTTTTATTTAGGATTTTTAAATTATACTCCTTGATCATACTCACTTGCTAGTCCTTCCATGTCTGCCTCATTCCCCTTGTGATCTCCCTACCCACAAAACAACAACAAAATAGAAACAAAACAAAACTTGTCCAGTTTCTGTTTTCGATATACTCACTGCATCATGGTCAAACTTTGAGTAGTTTGACCCTTAAATAGAACTGAGTTATTTCCTTCCTATATCGCCTCTGGAAGCCATCGATTGTGGAGAGCTACCCTTCAGCATCCTTACAGTTCTCTCTGTTGGTTTCCTGTTTCCACTGTTACATTTTGGGGGAAGGGTTTTTGGTAATGGTAGGGATTGTTGGAGAAGCTTACCATGTCCCTCTTCCTCAGCTGTGCATCTACAGTCATTGGTATCACTGTCAGAGTAGCTTCCCTGCACTTTACAGACAGTGGGAGAACAGACCATGTGCTTCCAGGTAGCTTCTGGTAAAAACTCAGACAATGAGACTGGTTCCTGGTTACAGTAGGATCACAGATCCAGACAAGACAATTTTTTAAAAGTTTTTAATGCTAAAGCTATGTGTACAGTAGCAGAAACAAAGCATAATGAAAAACAAAAAAATCCATAAAGTGACCTACAACTAAAAACAAACAAACAAAACTGAAAACAAAAACAAACAGAAGAAGCTATATCATACAATTTCATCTCAGTAATGCATGGTAAAATAAAGTAACAAACCTTTACTCATAATGATTCCAAAACTGTACAAAAAAAAATTATTCTGAATCTCACAATTTTTTGTAATATCCATGGTATAAAAGATTACTTCTGTGAAAAATAAGCCAAGTATATATTTTTATTTTAAAATTTAGTTATTTTTTCTTGCTAAGATGTACTACAGTTTATTTTTTTTATAGCAAAAAGAGCATTAGAGAAACAAAGCTTTATAACAGAAAGCCAGGAACTAATACATGGCAAATCTCTGCTTGTTTTCTTTTTTCCTTATCTTCACTTAATTGCATCACAAGTAACAAGAATTTGACAAGTGGGGAGTCGAATTGAGACTAGGGGTTAAGAGGATTTTGTAGTTTTTTGTTTGTTTGTTTTCATCTTTCTATTGAACATTCAGAATATGGTCTGTGTCCAAAACAGAACTTAATTCAGGAAAAAAAAAACATTCAGCATAAACAAGCACAGCATGTAGTCTGCCAGCTGACTGGAAGCAAAAATAAATAAATAAATGAATAAACAAACAAACAAACAAACAGAATGACAGAATGTGTTGGAATCCAAGACAATGAGGTACCAAGGCCTGTAAGCCTCCTCTTGATTTTGCTTTGATCATGTTTGTTTTCTTTAGAGATGTTTTCTTTCATGAGATTTGAAGTGACTCATCACTGTGCAGTACTGGTTTCACCATTTGCTCATTTCAAGTATTACAGATGTATGTAATGGTAAAAGTTATGAACTGTGTCCTAAAAGGACATTTCTATTTTCTACTGTTTTTAATTGGTTTCTTCAGTGTTTCATTGAAAAGATCATTCATATTCTCCATTAATCTTATTTTTCAGTATTTTATACTTTTAATGCTATTGCGACTTGTACTATTTTTCCAATATCATCCCTTAGTTGATACACTACCAATGTATTAAAGAGGATGCTGATATTCATATGTCAAAGTATATTCTTTTATGTTGATGAATTGGCTAGGTCTAAAAACTTTTTGATGGGATATTTTAGAGTCTGCTAAGTACAATATCCTATTATTTGTAAGAAGAAAATTAAAACATTCCTATATTTGAATCTTTTATTTATTTCTACTGTTCTATTTTTCTTGCTGAAAATTCATTTCTGTGATTTACTTTGTGGGAGACTTTTACTTACTACATTATTTTCACTAATTATAATTGATGTATTTAGGCCTTGTGGAATATTGGTTGATTTTTATTTTTTGTGGGTCATGAGTATCTGGAAATTTTCCAATTTATTTTAGCATTTTCAATTATTTGGAATACAATGCATTTTTACATTAATTTGTGTGTGTGTGTGTGTGTGTGTGTGTGTGTATGTGTGTATGTGTGTGTGTGTACATGCACTTGTTACAATGTGCATGTGAATGTCAGAGAACAACATTCAGGACTCTGCCATCCTTCTATCTTGTGAATTGGGGGAAAGTACCACAGGTTGTAAGGTTTGTGTAAGACTCTTCACATCATCTTGTCATTCCTGGAAAACAGATTTTAAAACAATTCCCAGTCATCCTCTGAATTGAGAGCACCTCCTGTAACCATCTTCTTTTGGGCTCTCAGTCTATCACTTCCATTCATATCTTGTCTGTCTTCCTCTTGATTAGTTTGTTAGTATTTTCAAAGAACCTACTCAGCGTTATATCAATCTCTGTGTTATTTCAGACTCTTTTATTAATGACATAATTTATTTTTACCACCTACTTTCTTTCTTTTAGGTATAGACTGTAGGATTTTTTAATACAGTGAGATTTATTTAGAAACACTATCGCTTCTTAATGTAGCAGCTCATAGCTATAAATATTCCTCTTATAGTCACATTTGTTGTAGCTCAAAGATTCTAATTTGTTGTGATTCTATTTTCATTTCATTTTAAGACATCTTAAATTACTCTCCATTTTTTTCAAAGATCCTGTGATTCCCAAATTGTCTTAGTTAGGGTTTCAGTGCTATTAATAGACATCTTAACTATGCCAATTCTTATTAAAGCAAACGTTGCATTTGGGCTGGCTTACAGTTCATATGCAAAGTCCATTATTGTCATGGCAGGAAGTGTGGTGGCATGCAGGCAGGCATGGTGCTAGAGAAGTAGCTGGGAGTCCTAAATCTGAATCTGCAGTCAGCAAGAGGAGATTGAGCCACTGATCCTGCCTTCAGCACCTGAGACCTCAAAGCCCTTCCCCAGTGACATGCTCCCAAAAGCCATACCTGTCCTTACAAGGCCACATCTTCTGACAGCACCACTCTCTATGCAATTATGGGAACTCTTTTCATTTGAAGTACTATACTAAGCAAATTTCTGTGTATTGATGTGGATCTCAAAGTTTCCACTGATATTGTTGTCCACTTTCATTCTCCTATTATTTGGAAAGACACAAGAAATTAATTCAGGATTGTTTCTTTGGATTTTTAAGAACTTGTTTTATACTCTAATATATGAGCCATATTTTGTAAAACATTCAATAAGTAGTATAAAAGAATCTGTAATTGTTAGTGAAATGTTTCACAGTTGTCTGTTAAGTTTAGTTTATTCACCGGGCAGTAAAGCTCTTAAGAATCTCTGATAGGCTGTTTATTTTTCTGAACAAATCTTTTGTCTTTTAGTGGAAATTGTGTATTAAAATCTCTTTCTTCTATGGTTTGGAAGTCTATTAAACTATTTATTTTCTGAAGAAAATTTTTGATGAAATTTAATGTGCTATGTTCACGAATATATTTAAAATGTTTTTCAAATGATTGTTATACTGATTTATCTCTTTACTAATAGGTAGGGGATTTGTTTGTTCTAATTTTGTCTTGAATCTGCTTTGTCATGAGTGTGTGTTACTACTCCTGCTTCCATCTAGATCAGCAGTTCTCAATCTGTGGCTAGTAACCCCTGCAGGGGTCTCATATCAGATACTCTGCATATCAGAAATTTCCATTATGATTCATTACAGCAGAAAAATTAAAGCTAGGCAGTAGCACCAACATAATTTTACAGTAGTAGGAGGCCCATTAAAATGTCACAGCATTCAGGAAGATTAAGAGCCACTGTTCTAAATTTTATTTGCTTGGGATGCCATGTTATGTCTTCTTATTTTTTGATTTTGTATGTCTTTGCCAGGGAAGTATGTTTCCATACATAACAAATGTTGTAATATGTTTTATTATTCTAATGAGAATTTACCTATTTGAAGAACTAGGAAGATGTATATTGTTCTTTGCAAGGATAAACTATACAGTAGTTCTAGTTGCTTTGATTTTTTTCTACTGTTTTTTTCCAATATTCTTTTGTGTATCTACTTTTCTAATGGGATTCAGAAAATGAAAGGTGAGTATTTGAGGGAATATAAGAAAATAAAATTCAACTGATTTTTATTTTTTCTTTTGTGTGAATGATTAATTTAAAATACCTCCTGAAATGTTGGATTTGTAGCTATGAATTATAATTTAAACATTTTTTTAGAAATACTTAATCCCTCATTGAATCATTATGGACAATGTTGCTTGATATAATAGTTCCCATTCATAATTATTTTCATTCAGAGCTTGAAATACAACACTCTTCAATCCTTTTCCACTACAGTGTCTGTTGTTATTGTCTTTATAATTAATTTGCATTTTTTTCTTGAAGGTGTCAATATTCATTATTTTTTCTAGAGGATTAACATTTTAATTATAATTATAATACAACAGGTATGGTGGTTTGAATATGTTTGGCACAGCAAGTGGCTCTATTAGGAGGTGTGGCTTTGTTGGAGTGGGTGCAGCATTGTTGGAGGAAGTGTCACTGTGAGCATAAACTTTGAGACCCTTCTCCTAGTGGCCTGGAAGTCAGTCTTTTCCTGTTTACATTCAGAATAACTTGTAGAATTCTCAGCTCCTTCAGCACCACGCCTGCATTGTTTCTTACCTTAATGATAGTGGATTGAGCCTCTGAACTTGTAAACCAGCTCCAATTAAATGTTGCTATTTATAAAAGTTGCATTGGTCATGATGTCTCTTCACAGCAGTGGAAACCCTAACTAAGAAGGTAGGTAGTATTCTTTTCTGGTCACCTTTGTTTAGGGTTATAATTCTTATTCTTTTAGATCAACACTCACATTTCCCAAAAATTGGAGAATTTTTTGCAATAATTTTACTAAATAGGTTTCTCTATATTTAGTCCACACCTTGGTCTTTATTATACATCCACAGTAAGTAGGAATTTCCTTTAATGTTTTGAATGTTCTAGCTGTAATTTCTTTGTTCTTCATTGCTATCTAAATGTTCTAATTTATTTGGTCTCCTTTTTTAACCACTGTAATTCTCTTCTACTTGGTTGGTGAAGTTTTCACTCTTTTCTTCATTTGACTTACTAAAATTTATATTTCAAAGATTTTTGGTTAATAATTTTTCAAGATTTCTTTCCTCATCTCTCAACTAAAACTTTTTATTGTCTTGATTAATCAATTCATTTTTTGGTGGTCATTGATCTCTTTTTTTATTGGGTATTTTATTTACATTTCAGATGTTATCCCCTTTCCACATCCCCACCCCCATGCCTTCTATCCCATCCCCCCTTCCCCTGCTTCTATGTTAATGTGTCCCCACCCACTCCCACCTCCCTTCTCTCGAATTTCCCCACACTGGGGGCTCCAGTCTTCACCAGACCAAGGACCAACTGATGCCCAACAAGGCCATCCTCCACTACATGTATAGCTGGAGCCATGGGACTTCCATGTGTGTTCCCAGGCTGGCAGTTTAGACCCCTGGAGCTCTGTTTGGTTGGTATTGTCATTCTCCCCATGGGGCTGCAAACCTCTTCACTCCTTCAGTCTTCTCTCTAACTCCTCCATTGGAAACACCCTGATAAGTTCAATGGTTAGCTGCCAGCATCCACCTCTGTATATGTCAGGCTCTGGCAGAGCCTCTCGGGAGACAGCTATATCAGGCTCCTGTCAACATGCACTTCTTGGCATCCACAACATTGTCTTCATTTGGTGACTGCACATGGGATGGATCCCCAGGTGGGGTTGTATCTGAACAGCCTCTCCTTCAGTCTCTGCTCCATACTTTGTCTCCATATTTGCTGCCGTGAGTATTTTGCTACTCCTTCTAAGAAGGAACTAAGCACCCATTCTTTGGTCTTCCTTCTTCATGAGCTTCATGTGGTCTGTGAGTTATATCTTGGGTATTGTGAGCTTTTGGGGTAATATCCACTTATCAGTGAGTGAATACTACATATTTTCTGTGATTGGTGTATCTCAGGATGATATTTTCTATTTCCATCCATTTGCCTAAGCATTTCATGAATTTGTTGTTTTTAATAGCTTAGTAGTACTCCATTGTGTAAATGTACTACATTTTCTGTATCTATTCCTCTTTTAAAGGACATCTAGGTTCTTTCCAGCTACTGGCTATTATAAATAAGGCTGCTATGAGCATAGTTGAGCATGTGTCCTTGTTATATGTTGGAGCATCTTTTGGGTATATGCCCAGGAATAGTATAGCCTGGTCCTCAAGTAATGCTATGTCCAATTTTCTGAGGAACTGCCAGACTGATTTCCAGAATGGTTGTACCACTTTACAATCCTACCAACAATGAAGGAGTGTTCCTCTTTTTCCATATTCTTTCCAGCACCTGTTATCACCTGAATTTTTGATCTTAGTCATTCTGACTGGTGTGAGGTGGAATCTCAGGATTGTTTTGATTTGCATTTCCCTGATGACTAGGATGTTAAACATTTCTTTAGGTGCTTTTTAACTATTTGAGTTTCCTCAACTGAGAATTCTTTGTATAGCTTTGTACCTCATTTTTAATAGGGTTATTTGATTGTCTGGAGTCTAATTTCTTGAGTTCTTTGTATATAATGGGTATTAGCCCTCTATCAGATGTAGGATTGATAAAAATCTTTTTCCAATTTGTTGGTTGCCATTTTGTCCTATTAATAGTGTCCTTTGTCTCACAAAAGTGCCTTGCAATTTTATAAAGACCCATTGATCAGTTCTTGATATTAAAGCATAAGCCTTTGGTGTTGTGTTCAGAAACTTTTCCCCTATACCCAAGTATCTTTTGAAAAATATTTTTTTTTCTGATTTCTGTGCTCAATACCTCATCCACTTAACTCCTGTTAAATCAGTGTTTAGGGAATTATTATCTTTTAGCAGACTGTGTTGCCTTGTCTGTAGTTTTTCTATTCTTGGGTTTCTATGTTAAGATTTATGTGTATTTTTTTAAATTTCTTTATTGAATGATTTATTTACATTTTATATGTTATCCCCTTATCCCATCCCCCACCCACCCAGGAACCCCCCCCATCCCCTCACCCCTCCTCCTTCTTCTCTGTGGATGTAACCCCTATCTACCCCCTGACTCCCACCTCCACACCCTCAAAATTCCCACCCCCTGGGGCATCCAGCCTTCATGAGGTCAAGGATCTCTTCTTCCACCTATGCCCAGCAGGGCCCTCCACTCTTACTTATTCACCTGAAGCCCTGAGTCCCTCCCTAAGTGCTCCCAGGCTGGTGGTTTAGATCCTGGGAGCTGTGGTTGGTTGGTATTGTTGCTCTCCTCATGGGGCCACAAATCCTTTCAGCTCCAATGGCCTTCACTCTGACTCCTCCATTGGGAACCCCATTATCAGTTCAATGGCTAGTTGTGAGCATCTGCCTCTGAATATGTCAGACTCTTGAAGACCTCTGAGGAGACATACATATCAGGCTCTTATCAGCATGCACTTCCTGACTTCCACATCAGCATCTACCTTTGGTGAGTGCACATGGGATGGATACTCAGGTGGAATGGTCTTCAGATGGCCCCTCCTTCAGTTTCTGTCCCTCACTTTGTCGCCATATTTGCTCCCTTGAGTATTTTGTTGCTCCTTTTAAGAAGGACTGAATCACCCCCACTTGGTCATCCTTCTTTATGAGCTTCATGTGGCCTGTGAGTTGCATCTTGGGCATTTCAAGGTTCTGGGCTAATATCCAATAATCAGTGAGTGAATATCATGTGTGTTCTTTTGTGATTGGCTTACTTCACTCAGGATGATAATTTCTAGTTCCATCCATTTACCTAGGAAACTCTCAAATTCATTGTTTTTAATAGCTGTGTAATACTCCATTGTGTAAATATACCACATTTTTTGAATCCGTTCCTCAGCTGAAGGACATCTGAGTTCTTTCCAGCTCCTGGTATTTTTTCGGTCTTTTCAACTCTTTTTGTGAGAGGTTTTCAAGAAATTGTTGGATTATCATGAAGTGTTGAGTATGTTCACCATTTTCTATAGTACAGTTTCTCTATTTCTTATTTAGTGGTAAGTAGTATATATTGATACAAAGTGTATTCTGTATGAACCTAGTATCTAGCTTTTACTGACACTCACACATCAGCATCTAAGTGACACTTTCTTGGACCATGTTGATTTACTTTGGGGTTTGTAATTTTTCATATTCCTTGAATTAAAGTATTCACTGAAATTTGAATGTGGGTGAGTTGAATAACATAATATATGCTGCGTTCTAGCTGTTGTCTAGTCATTGTTAGCATTTCATAAGAATGATTAAATAAATAGCAACAGCAGTAAAGAATTATGGTAAAATAGAAACAAAAATGAAGTAATAGATTGTGGGAAAAATTTAAAAAGGCCGCCACAGCAGCGCAAGCCCGCGCCATGGTGGGTCCCACATTAGGGAGGAAGATCTTATGGTTCCAGCGGCCTGAGGGCCTTGGCGGCAGCAGGCCCCAGTAACACGAGGAAGTCCTTGGTTTCAAAAAGGTTTATTGTCATGGCGGATAATAGATGGATCTAGGCGTACCCCCCAAAAACTCAGGGCAGTCCTGAGTTATATAGGGAGGGAGAAAGGGGGAGGATTGGGGGAGGATCTGGGGGAGGAATGTTTAATTTGCTCTGCCCTCTGGCCTTCATTAGTATGTAAATCTCTAGGGCCTGAGGCCTATAGCCTGGCCTATGTGGCTCTATGGAAATGTGACTGTTTTTCAGGATCCTAGATGATGGGAGGGACCAAACTCCTGCTGGTTCTCACACAGAATTCCACGGAGAATCTCGGGGTTCTAAGTACCTGCTCAACCATGACCCAGGATACCCCTCGGGGCCAAGGAATAATAGAAAGAACACACCAGACCCTGAAAGCCCAACTCCTGAGACAACAAACCACCACCTATCCCCCTAATGTACAATTGATGATGGCCCTGGCTACCCTAAACATATTCAACATCTACAAAACCTCCAGATACCCCCCTATTTTCCTCCATTGGCACACACCAAAGCTAGCTCCCCCTATCCTGGTACGATGGCGAGACCCTTTGGATGGAATTTGGAAGGGACCAGACCCCCTCCTTACAACTGGGAGGGGTTTTGCTTGTGTCTTCCCACAGGACCAACCCAAGCCTATCTGGGTCCCTGCCAGAAATGTCCGACACCACCCCACCAACCAAGAAGATGGCCCGCCTCTCACTGATGGACCAAAATCCAAGGAAGAGGAGGAGAAGGCAGAGGAAACACCATGCCCAGAGGAGCAACAGGATCTCCTGGGAGGACATTCATGACCTAATGACAACTTCCCAGGCCATGTGCTCTCCACAAGCCCCCCTCTCCTCCATTCTCTTGGTAGTTTTCGTCATCCTTCACGCTAACTCTGCTACTGCCCAGCCGCTCCCTAGCCTTCCCAACACCTACCATTGGAGATTCTATGCCAGGGAAAACTACAACGGACACAACAAGGTTATAGGAACCAAGACTGCCCACTTGAAGGATGTTGAACCAGAATTGAGATCCCCCTACACCCTGAATCCATCTCCACTACTCCCAGCCCTTTTCTCTGCTTCCCTTACCAAAACACAGGTGAATGTCTCCAGGAGGTCTCCACATATGGAGGTTGCAGATATTGGAGCTGCAGGATGGCTTACCGAAACACAGGTGAATGTCTCCAGGAGGTCTCCACATATGGAGGTTGCAGATATTGGAGCTGCAGGATGGAGTCCACCAGCCGTGGTGGCACCATGCTCACCAACCTTAAAACTCACTTTCAGCTTTCCATCAGTGATCCCTGGAACGAACGTTGGCGAACCGGAGTCATGGGTAAAATTTACCCCAATGGCTATGCCAGATACCCAGTGGCTGACCTACATGTCTCCTGTGAACTTGTCCCTGCCCCCAAATCTGCCTTTACCCATGCTAATATTATCCAACAGGAAAACCAATCTCAGGAGGAACTACAAGGTACCCTCTCCTGGCTACAGTACATTCAATATACAGCAGACCTCCTTCCCTTAACAACCCACCCCAATTCCTCCCAATGCTTTTTCTGTGCCTCTCTCTCCCAGCCATTATTAACAGCCATTCCCATTAACTTTTCCCTTTATGATGTCCACGGACTCCTGCCTGTGAGGAAAGCACAGGATATTCCTCTCTTTGACCTACCCCCACCTCTTTGCCTTGTAGGGTCCTCCTCAAAACCCCATCTCACATGTACCCGTGACATCACCATCACCATCACCAAATCAGTATGTGTTAGCCCTCCTGCCCTCCTCTGGTGCAAAGGCACTACAGGTGCCTGTATCAACTCTCATTTTCAGGGCTCCTGCACCCCTGTGATTTTTGTCTCCCAGGTTTATCTCTATGAACCAGAAGAACTCGCCTTGCAGATGGAAGGAAGCCGAAAGAAGAGAGAAATCTTCATCCCTCTGCTCATTGGACTAGGCCTTGCTGTTTCAATTGGTGCTACTGGAACTGCTGGTGCAGCCCTTGTCCAAACACAGCATCTGGCTGGCGACTTTCAGGACAAGCTTGACCAAGCAATGGCCTCTACTACAGACAGCCTTGAGTCCCTTCAATGCCAGATAACCTCTTTGGCAGGAGTGACTCTCCAAAACCGGAGGGCCCTGGACTTGATGACTGCTGAACATGGGGGGACTTGTGTTTTACTGGGGGAGGAATGCTGCTTCTATGTCAATGAATCTGGGCTGGTAGAACAAGATGTACAAACGCTCAAAGAAATCCGGGGGAACCTCCGGGCACGCTATACTCCCAACATCCCTACCCCTTGGTACTCTAACCCCTTGATGGCTTGGATTCTTCCCCTCCTTGGCCCCGTACTAGCCATTGGAGCTCTACTTCTCCTGGCACCTTGCCTCATTCAATTTTTAAAGCAACAAATGAGTAACACTGCAAAGGTGACCACCAATCGAGTCTTAGTTCAATATCAAACTGTTCCCAACATAGGGGACACTTACTTTGATGACACCTCTCCTTTGTAAAAGAAAAGGGAGGAATTGTGGGGCAGTGGGCTATGAGAAAGCCAGAAAGCTTGGTAGAAATCTTCGAAGCCCCGGAAACCTCGGCCTGAAAAGGGTCACAGGACGGAAGGTTGCTTCAGATTTCCCACGCCGATGGCCCTCTTAGCTTCTGCTTCCCACAAAGAGACCCGTGACCCTTATCACGTAGGATAGCACCTCCATGCAAATAAGGCATCCTCAAACACCCAAGCTAAACCAATAGGGGCTACCTGTTCTTTCCCCGAAACTGTATATATATAATTCCAGAGCTCAAATTAAACTACTACTGCTGTGTGGTGCAAGGTCTCCTGCTGTCGGAGTGTTTTCGCGATCCCTCGCACTTCAAAGGACAACACTCTCCTCTCTCCTCAGCGGGAAGAGCGAGCTGAACTGAAGGGGCTGAAACACTTTTCTTCCGTGGGCTCTCACGAGTGACTCCTGGAAGGAGAGAACTAAAAGAGCTGACAACACTTTCTCGCTTTTGGGGACTGGGACGGAGGTCCCGCTCCGGTTTTTGGGCAACCAGAGGCCGCTGTGGAGCGAGCCCCACCCCATCAGCTGCTGAAGGCCCTGGGCCGGCTCGGCTGGCTCCTTCCATGCCCCCAACCCCGGAGTCTGCTCGCCCACCCCCACTGGCCCGGCTTGGAGCTGACGCCAGCCGCCGCCAACCCCAGTATCCTGCGGCGGTTCCGTCAGCCCGCGATCCCTAGGCGAGAGCACTGCACGACAAAAGATAAGTATCAACTATAAGATCCACAATTATAATAACAAGAATGGCAAGAATAAATATTACAAACAAAAACTTTTAATAATGTTAAAAAGAAAGAGACAGAAATGGCAAACAGACAGCAATGTGAAAGTACTAATCTTAAAATATAGAAAACAACAGTAATAAGGAAACCAGGAGAAACATAGAAAGTGATGCATACATGATGGCGGAACAGAAGACAAAAATTAGTATTTGAATAGAAACTGAAATGAGTTAGAAATATGAAGGGAAAGAGACAAATATAAAAATTACAATTAAAACAGTTAACACCATACAGAGGGGTTTTTTATTTTTGTTTTTGTTTGTTTGTTTGTTTGTTTTATGGAAGACTTTCAAGGATGAGAGAATATCATGAAAGAAGGAACTGAAAAACAATGTAAGAGCCAAAAGTTAGAGAAAAGATAAATGAATTCTGTTTTATAGACAAAGCATGAATATGGAACTCATGAACTCACAAAAGCTGCAGTAGCTTCTGTGAGGCTTTCATAAGAATTTCATAGGATATATTCAGTCATAGATGGGAGTGTGTAGTTTATCTGGACTGTCCAGGAGAGGTAGTGGAAGCCTGCTGGAAGAGAGAAAGCCATTGTCTTCAGTGATATTGCCACTACTGAGCTCCTCATGTTCTAGTGTATAGCTCCTCTTCCATGCCTACATCAGCAGCCCTGGTTAGTCACAAAGAAAAGAAGAAAAAAAAAGACATCAAACTTGTTTGATTGCTTGCTTGAAGGAAGGCAGGAAAAGGGATGCATTAGTGTTAACAGCATCTACTATAGAAATATATGAGATTGTAGAATAATATATTATTTGGAGAGAGGGAGAGGGAGAGGGAGAGAGGGAGAGAGAGAGAGAGAGAGAGAGAGAGAGAGAGAGAGAGAGAGAACACAAATATTTTTCCTCTGTTAGAGTGGTTTTCTAGTCAATAATAGTTCCTTACTGTCAGCCTGTCCTTTATGTATTTTCTTGGACTATGTAATCATTGGAGAGAAAAACACAAGGGGAATATTCAATTGATGCTCTGTGTTCCTTGGTGTTCATACAGTAGAATTGGTTTTTGTTAAGAACTGGGATGAACTTTAGTATCTCTGGACATAGTAGTGTAACAATAAGGTTCCTCCATCTCCAATTATTAGTGAGCTGGACCTCCAATGTCAGCCAGAAAAGGGTTTCTGCTGCACATATGTCCATAAGGTACACTAGTAAGTAAAAGCACATGGAAGCTGAAAAAAACACAAAAACAAACAACAAACAACAAACAAACAAACAAATAACAAAAAACTATTGGGTGGAAGACTCTCAGTAGATCCTGGTATTCTATCAATCACAACCACTTTTTAATACCTGGCCCATACTTGCAACCAGCCACTTCTGAGTGATCTCCCTGTCCTCTTTGCCAGGCTGAATGAACTTCATTTACCAGTGTTTTCAACTGGAATTGCACTCAATGAGTTTGCCTCAGTGATGCTCTGCTGTGGCTACATTGGAACACAAGTTGGATACTGGTTAAAAGAGTGAGGCAACAGAGTCACAGGGCAAAGAAGAGGAATGGACTTGTACTTTCCTGAAAAGCAAGATTGGGTATAAAGTTCTCTATACTTCACTTGTAGGGCCCTTCAAGATACAGATATGCACACTACACAGAGTCCAGACCGACTAATCTCGACCAGCCTTTTTGTTCTGAACCTGTTTCTGTGCTATGCATTTCCTACTATGCCTCTCTGTTTATGTTCTTGTTAGTCTCTTCTGCCATAACCATGAGTGTCCATTGTCTCTCACACTCAATTTCTAAGGTTCAGTCGATTGAAGTTTAAGTTTAATGAAGTCCTTCCATCATGCACCTTGTTAAGAAACTCTTTTTTGACTTTTTCAATTAAAAATTACCAAGAATCTAGAGAATGATGCTTTGTTCTGTTCTTTCATTTTGACTGATATATATTTTGGGAAATTTCATTGCTAGCATAAAATTCTCCATTCTCCAGAGGTATTTGTTTTTGACATAAATGGTAGCTGCTTCCTGAACCTGGATTCCAATGTCATCTCATGTTACTCCAATTTTTGATCTTCAATGGCACTAAATCACAATTACATGGGCAATAAATTAAACACATATGCTCCTTATTGGTCATGTATGATATCTCTCTCTCTCTCTCTCTCTCTCTCTCTCTCTCTCTCAATATAACACATATATGATTTATTTGTTTTCTATGTATGAGTGTTTTACATTTCTAAGGTTCTAAAGGAAACTTATCTATAAGAACAAGGCACATGTATCTTTAGGAACAAAGTACATGCCCAGTGCCTATATAAGTCCACAAAAGGACATTAGATTCCTTGGAGCTAGATAGAATGGGTAGTTGTTGGCTACCATGAACTCACTGGTAATTGAACTTAGAACTCCTGCAAGAATAGCAAGCACTCTAAAACACTAGGCCACCTCTCCTACCCTTTTGATTTTTTTTTGTTTTTTTGTTTTTGTTTTTGTTTTTCGAGACAGGGTTTCTCTGTGTAGCCCTGGCTGTCCTGTAATTCACTCTGTAGACCAGGCTGGCCTCAAACTCAGATATCTGCCTGCCTCTGCCTCCCAAGTGCTGGGATTAAAGGCATGTGCCACCACTGCCCGGCTCCCTTTTGATTTTTAATGACAACATCTTACTCTGTATATAAAGGTGGCCTGGAAATTTCTGTGTAACTCAGGGTGAATACAAAGTCACGGCACTGCTTCTATGTCAGTCCCTTAAACACCAAAATTATAGACTTGTGGCACAATACCTAGCAGTGAACTTAATTTAGATTAGAACATGACAATATTCAGATTTAGCTGTCTGCATCTCAATTTTCATACTTCTGATTCTGTTTTTTAATATATGTACATATATAATAAATATGAGTGTTTTTCCATTTCTTTTTCAATTTCATGACATTGAATAAGAATATTTTTGGCTTTTGGAAAATCACTTTTTGAGAATGAGGTCAGATATATCCATGCCACAGATGATGAATACTCTAGGGTATATTTTTGTCTGTTAAGCTTTCTATAAGGAAACTATAATCCTTGTAACCACAGAGGTAGGTTACAAATTAAAAAAAATAGGAGAAGGATATATATATATATCTCCCCTAGGAAGGAGAAAAGAGAAAAAAATAGAATAGGTAGGTAAGGGTAGGTAAGGAGAAGCACTGCAAGGGGTGGATGAAATGAAAGGAAGGAAAGAGGATAGAAACAGAGGGAATATGGACAGGGGTAGACATAACTAAGGGACATTTGAAGAGCTGTATGGAAACCTACTGTAGTACGATTTTTTCTAAAACATTTACACATATGAGGTTGATCTGAATATTTTATTCCTGCCCATTTTGTTAAAGCTTGTCTCTAACTTCATCAACAGATTGGCAGCCAAAGTACATGACTTGAAACTGAAAATGGACCCCCCAGGCAGAGTTATTAATTTAACAGTTTGGCAAGCCAAGGACGGGTAAGATTATGCACAAAACCTTACCAACCTAAGACACAAGTGCATGGCTTTTGATAATGCATATTCCATGACAGATAAGGAAGGAATTCTTTTCAGAATGACCTACGACAGGCTCAGTCTGGTTTTTGCAACAAAAAGGGGGAGATGTGGAAAGCTTTGTGGCTGCCTGGGATGAATCTGACATTGGCCAAGGACATGGAAATTGACTGCAGGCAGGAATCTGGCATTAGGCTGGCACAAAGAAGAAATTTCAGACAGGAATCTAAATCTTATTCTAGAACAAAGAAGTAGGCTTAAGGCACGAAAATGACTTTGGGCTAGGACAGGAAAGTAGGCTCAGATATTTTGATCATCCTGATAAGCCCTTAGAAATAGTGATCACAGGAGTGATCACAGGACTCTGTTTATTGTCATGCATGTTCTTTGACTCTCTGGGTTTATTGTGTTACTTGTTCCTTGACTATTTGCATCTATTGTATTGCTAGTTTCTCAACCTAGAACTGACCTTAATTATTGCATGTAATTTAAGCAGTATAAGAGCAAAAAAGAAGGAGGGATGGTATAGGGGATTAATGAGAGGGGGAATACAGAATGAGGATAACATCTGAAATGTAAATAAATAAAATATTGAATTAAAATAAAAAAAAAAACAGAAACTGCCAAGTGACAGAGAGACAGAGACCACACTGAACATTTCTGGTCACCAAATGAATTTTCTAGTACCAGGAATGACTAACATCTAACGGAGTTTTGGAAGAAGAGTCCAGTAGAAATCTCTAAACAATGCAGGCTATTTCCTAGGGAATTGATGAGTCTCCACAAATTGATGATAATGCCTGATTGGTGAAGATTGTTAGGATCTGGGCATGGTTTGGACAGACAACGCGAGGCCAATCCAGTTCCACAGCAGGGGATTTATTTAGGGAGGGGTGAGAGAGAGAAGTGGGGGAAATGGCGAAGAGAAGAGGAAGAGAGAGAGGTTGGGGTGGTCTCAACTATTTAACTGGGTGATGACGTGTAACTTCCCAGGTGTAGGTGAGTGAGGCAGGTGAATTCTGGGAGTGGTTGTCTCAGCAACGTAGGAGTCGCCGGCCCCTGAATATGACATCACTGGGTTCAGACTTATACTAATAAAGACAACACCTATACAACTCATGGAACATGGAAAACAGAGCCAGTGCCTACCTAGAACCTGAAACTCTAATGTTTGTAGTACTCTGTATGCTACCAAAGAAAAAAGGTAAAAACTGATAGAGCTACAAATTCCTTATTTGATAATGGTGAACTACATCCTGGATTCACTAGTGCAATAGTGTCACAAAGCCTGTGGGAATATCAACTAATATCTGATTTGTTTTAAGACCTATTCCATGAGATAGAATCCAAACTCAACTAAAGTAAGTGAGCAAAAGCCTGAGACTAGATAGGCCAAGGACCTAATGGAAAATCAAATGCTATTAATTTGCTAAAGAAACAGCAATAAAATGTCTCTTGAGGACATTCTGCTATATTGATAGACCACAGCCTTGCTCAGCCATCATCAGAGAAGCTTTCTCCTACAGCATATAAGAACAAATAGAAAATCCTAGAGCCAGATAATTTGGAAAATAGTAGATTTTCATGCACTCAGCTCTATGTATGATGTCTTCATAAAATCCCTCTACTTTGAGCTCAAGGCAAATGGGAGAAGAGCAGTTGGAAAACTGTAAGTTCCAGATAAGATAGAGAGCACCAAGAAAACATGGTATATGTGGATGGCTGGTGTACATATGAACTCATCAAGGTCATGGTAGGCTGCACAGAGTCTGCATAGGCATTTGTAAGATGGCACTCTAGAACTGAGATGAGAAATGGAAACATCTCTTCATTCCTGTCCCAGAAACTCTCTGTAACTGATAACTACTTGCAAATAAGTTTCTTCAACAGGGTTTCACTGTTTTTAACCTTACTGGTCCAAGAAAATCTATAATACACACACAGGCACACACACACACACACACACACACACACCTGTGTGTGTACACACTTTATTGGTCCTTTGTGTATGTATATATTATGGCATACTACTGTTATGGAATTCCCTTGTGTTTAAGCCTGTGTGTTTCTGCATTTCTATGAGTTTCCCATGCCATGTATTTTTCCTTAGATCTCTTAATACTGTTTGTTGCTTTTGTAGTATTCTGACATGTTTGTTTTGTTTTATTTTGCTGTATTCTCTTAGATGCCTGTTAATTATTCAAATGAGAGATAGAAAATATGTGCACTCTGATGGGAGAGAAGATAGGGAGCAACTTAGAATAGCTAGATAACAGGAAACTATAGTTAGCATATACTGTATGAAAAACATATTTTCCATAAAAGATGCCTTTAATTGTACCTCACAGCTTCAAAATAGAATTCAAAAAAGAAAGAGGTATCAACTCTATATATCTAAAAAATTATACAATGCCACTATATTATTCACAGAAACAAACCAATCATCCTGAAATCTCCATTTATTTAGATAGTTGAATAAACTCCAAGCAAAAATAACAATGCTGGGGGATTATCATTTCAAATCTCAAGGCATATAGCAAAGCTATAGTGATAAAAACGATACAATACTGCATAAAAACAGATATGTAGATTAATGGAAGAAAACAGAAAACCCAAACATTAGTTCACACAATTACAGACATCTGATCATTGATAAAGACGCCAAATACATTGAAGAAAACTCAACATCTTCCATAACTGGTTCTGTAAAATCTGGATGTCCATAGATAGAAGAAAATATAGACCTGTATCAGTCATTGTGAACAAAATTAACTCCAGTTAATAACATCATTGTGAAAAGTAAACATAGTAGAAGAAACCAAAGGCAGCATCTGCTGAAAACATAGTTATAGAGAAGCACTCTTTAAATAGGATGCTGTTTGCTCAATAACTAAAGCTGATAATGTAAAAGTAGGGCATCATAGAACTAAAACATTGTCAGGACTGGTGAAACTTGCTTTTTAATTTCTGCACTCCAGAGGCAGAAACAAGTTAAGAGATCAAGGCCAGCATGGTCAATAAAGAGAGAGTTACAGGCCAGCCCTTTATACAAAGTCTCAGAAAAAGGCAGGGGGAGCAGAGCATCAACAAAAATGAGTAAACTGGGAAACTGTGATTAGCAAGGGTAAGAATGAATTGAAATAAAGTCTATATAAAAGGATTTTTTCAGCTAATTCTGTGATAGAAACTCAGTATATAGAATATACAAAAAATTAAAACTTAATGTATAAAGTGAACACAAGACTCAATTGAAAAACAGACTATGGAGGTAAAAGGTATTTCTTATGCATAGCTGAATTTGATTTGATGCACTTTTTGAGGATTTTTTTCTTTTATTTTTGCATTTGTATTTAGTATGGGGATTGACCAATAATTTTCTTTTTTGCTGTCAGTTTTTGGTATCAAGATAATGTTGGAATAATGAAGATAATTTCATAATGTTCCTTGCCTCTCTTTTTGTTGCACAATTTGACAAGCACTTGTGTACTTGTTTTTCAAAGGTCTTGGAGGATTCAGGAATGAATTCATCTAGGTCTGGTGACAGGTTCAGCATGGCCACAGAAGGGACAGTGTAACATGGTTCCTGTCTCTGAAGCAGAGCCCAAAAGTATGTGGTTCTTCTCTAGTGCTGATGGTTGCTGTTGATGTAAGACTTCTTTGTAAAATAATGTATATATTTGAATATATGTTCTTCGTTTAGGGAATGTTCTTCATGCCAAGGTTAATGGCTCCATGATAATCAGAAACAGCGCAATTATGGGAAGTGAGAATGTATCTGATGATCCTCAATAATATGGTGGCTGTGTCCTTCAGGACAAACTTTAAGGCTGTAGGAAAGAACTCACATGAGTTCAAGGTTATATAAATGAATGTAAGAATTATTCTTTAAAGAGTTTTTCAACTATGCAAAATATAAGGATGGAATATGACTTGTATGGGGATACTCATGGACCTGAAAGAACAGAGAAAGCTGCACTAATGAGTCAGTTTAGTCAGGAAGATATTAAGGAAGGAGATAAATAGTCTTAGGAGTGGTGATCACAGGGCAACATTCCATTCAGCAATGTTTATTGTCTGTGTTTTTAGCTGAACAAGGAAAAGTTTGGATATTTAATCTGGAATGAATTACAATTCAGAAATGGAGGGCATACTTCTGATACAGATCATGATGCTGTAAGGAGGCTTTTGATCTGGACCTTGAGGAATAGTGGCCATGAAAAGTTTAGACCTAGGCATGATCATATACACCTTTAATCCTAGGAGACAAAGGTAAGAAGATTTCTGAGTTCACGACCAGCCAGGGACAGAGCAAGTTCTAGGTGAGGAAAAACTTAGGTCCAGGTGTAGTGGTACAGATCTTTAATTCCAGCATTCAAGAGCCAGAGCTATGCAGATGTCTGAGTTCAAGGTCTGTCACCAGAGCAAATTACAGGACAGCCAAGCTTAGAGTGAGTTGGAAAATAAATAGGTGGCTCTAATTTAAGAGAACAATGAGGGCAAGCTCCAGCTCCAGCAAGCAGCAGAAATCAGCAATTTTGGCCTTGTGGCCCTGTCTTAGTGACATGGGGCTAAGGTCATAAAATGCTGATTCATGGGATAATCAAAAAATGAAACTTGGGGTAGACAGTTGAATTGATATGCAATTCCTAAGGAAGTAGCTTATGCAAAATAAAAGACGGGGCTACACAGCTGTCAGCCTTCATCTATCACTAACTCTGACTCATCTGTTGCTTGTCAACACCCCTTTTTCAGGACCTTCTCCCAAGCTGTGACTGGTCCTTGGGAGCCTGGTATCTTTTTAATTGAGAGAATGATTATTATTACCTCAATATTATTGCTTTTAGTAGATGTATTGAAGGTATTTATTACCACTTAGTTTCATTTTTATAGGTTTCAAACTGTAGAAATTTAACTATTTTTGCATATTGATGAATTTTTTATAAAAGACTTTTTAAAGATTTCCTAATGATCCTTTGAATTCCACCAATGCCTGTTGTCATATATCCTCACTAAACTTGGGTTATTGTTACAGGCTGGAGACATTGCAATGGACATGGAGGGGTACTGCTTACTGGCTTGTTCCAATGGCTTGTTCAGACTTTTCTCTTATAGAAGCCAGGATCACCACACCAGGGATGGAACCACCAACAATGCAAGACCCTCCCCCAGCAATAATAAAGTAAGTATCTTATAGCTAGATCTTATGAGACCATTCTCTCAATTTCTCAAATTCCTCAAAAAAGGAATTTCTCAATTTTTACTTTCAGATAACTCTAGTATATTTGTAAAGATAACTTAAGACAAGCCAGCACAACCCTTTCTCTAGCCTCTTTTTCCAGATCACAAGGCTGCCTACTTTTCCCAAGGCCATGCTGGTACCAGGGGCCCCTGGTAAGACCCTGTTCTATGTCCATGCCTGATAACTCCCCTTAAAGCATACCCAACAGCTTTAAGCAGTTCCCTATCCACTAGGTTCCATTTTCTTGCTCAAAACACCAACCTTTTCCCCTGAGGTCGTGCCAGTAAGGAACTCTAGGTATGACCTGCTCTATACCCTATATTCATCAAGTCCAATTAAAGCACACCCAAAAGCTGCAAATTACCATATCCACTGGGCTCCATATTCAGGCCCACAATGGCAGAAGACCTCTGCTTTCTTGGTGGTGAAGACCTTTGGCAGAAGACCTCTGCTTTCTTGGTGGCGACTCAGGTTCTAAGGACCACAGAGACAAGGTTGACACTTAAAACCCCAGAGGTCATACAAGTCACAAAACCCCCAGTAAAGACACTCTTATAGACTTTAAGGACTCATTGGTTAACAGAACTCTAGGCCAGTTAGTAGGAGAATGGAGAAGAAATAGAAACCAGAGAAATAAGGATCCACCCACTGCCCCTGGAAAGCTTCATGTATCTAATAAAGGTAAACTCATCATAAACACATAAACTTACAGTGACTTCAGAGCCCAGATGACTAGAGACCAAAAGAAAACACAATTAACTACCAGGCAATATGATACCATCAGAGTCTAGCTATCTTACTACAGTAAGCCCTGGATATTCAATACAACTGAAGTATGAAAAAAATTATCTTAACTTGAATCTCAGGAAGATGATAGAGATCTTTAAAGGGAAAATAAATAAATACCTTAAAGAAATACAGGAGAATGCAAGCAAACAGGTGACATACAGTTCAAGTCTTGAAAATGGAAATCGAAACAATCAAGAAAACACAAAGTAAGAGGATATTGGAGATGCAAAACCTAGGTATGCATATAATAACTACAGATGCGAGCATCACTAACAGAATACAAGACATAGAAAATAGAATCTCTCCCATTGAAATATGATAGAAGACACTCATATACCTGCAAAAGAAAATATTCAATCTAAGAAGCTCCTGTCAGAAAATATCTGGGAAATCTGGGATAATAAAAAAAGACACAACCTAAGAATAATTGGTATAGGAAATTTTCAGCTCAATGGTCCAGAAAAATAGTTTAAATAAAACCATAGAAGAAAAATTTCCAAATGCACAGGAAAAAATACCTATAAAGGTAATCCCAGACGCTATTGGGGATGCTGGGAAGTGCTTGATGACAGGAACCTGAAATAGCTGTCTCCTGAGAGCATCTGCCAGAACCTAACAAATACAGAGGCAGATGCTCGCAGCCAACCATTCCACTGAGTGTAGAGTCTCAGATGGAGGAGTTGGAGAAAGGACTGAAGGAGCTGAGGGGGTTTGCAGCCCCATAGGTGGAGTAACAGTGTCAACTCTCCAGAATCCCTGGAGCTCCCGGGACTGGTCGATCAATCAAAGAGTACACATGGAGGGACCATAGCTCTGGCTATATGTGGCAGAGGATGGCCTCATTGAACATCAGTGGAAGGAATGGCCCTTGGTCCTGTAAGGATTGGCTGCCCCAGTGTAGAGGATTGCCAGGGTGGTAAGGCAGAAGTGGATGTGGAAGCACCCTCATAGAGGCAGGGGGAGGGAAGATGGGATAAAGGGTTTCTGGAGGGGAGACCTGGAAAGGGGATAACATTTGAAATGTAAATAAAAAAATTATCCAATAAAAAAGATTACATAAAATAATCTAAAAAAGAACTGGACAAATGTCTTATAGACTATAAGAGACCACAGATAGCATCCCAGACCAGCAAAAGTTTCAACCACAATTAAAGGAGAAAACAAAATATTCAATGACAAAACCAAAATCAAACAATAACAATTATCTATAAAGTACAAATATCTACAAATTCAGCACTACAGAAGATACTACAAGGAAAGCCCCAACCCTAGGATGCTAACTACAGCTAAGAAAACCTGTTGGTAACAGAAAATATATCACTTCACACCAGAAAATCTAAAAGAAGGGAAACACACACACATACACACACATACACACACACACACACACACACATACACACACGTCACCCAAATTAAAAACATCCAAATGACAAGGATTAATAATCATTGGTAATTAATAACTTTCAACATCAATATAGTCCATCACCCAATAAAACTGCACAGGCAATCAGGATGGATTTTTAATACAGGGCCATCATTTTGCTGCATAAAAGAGATACATCTCAACATCAAGATAGAGAATACATCAGAATAAAGGACTGAAAAAAAAGAGTTTCCAAGCAAATGTATCCAACAAGCAAGATGGTGTAGCCATTCTAATATCTAAAAAAACATACTTTCAACTAAAGTTAGTGGATATAAATGGTGAGGGACACTTAATACCTACTCATCAAAGAAAATATCCATCAAGATGACATCTCAATTCTGAATTTCTATGCTCCAAATGAAAGAACGCACACATTTGTAATAGTATTACTAAAGCTTAAATCCTTCATTTTACCCCACATATTAATAGTGGGGGACTTAAATACCCCACTCTCATCAATGTACAGGACATCCAGAAACTAAATAAATATTAAGTAAGTAACAGACATTATAACTCAAGTGAATCTAACAGATATTTATAGAATATTTCACACAAACACAAAAGTATATACCCTCTTCTCAGCACATTATGAATCCTCCAAAACTGATAATATATTTGGTCACAAAGCAAGTCTTAATAAATATGAAAAATTAAAATTACCCCCTGTATCTTATGAGAGCAGTATAGACGAAAGCTGAACAACAAACAACTGAAACAACAGAAAGCCTACAAACTCATAGAAACTGAACAACTCTCTAAACAATAATCACTGCATCAGGGAGGAAATAAAAGAAGAAATTAAATACTTCCCAAAATTTAATAAAAATGAAGGGAAACACTCAAACTTATGGAACAATATCGAAGAAGTGCTAAGAGGAAAATTAATGACACTAAATGTTAGTATAAGTTCAAACGTGGGAGACCTGGGTTCAATTCCCAGCCAATGCACAAGTGTAAGATTATGGCATGCAGCTTGGACAGATAAACGAGACCAACGCTGGTTCCAGAGAAGGGAGTTTATTTAGGTCGGAAGATGGGGGAGAGAAACGAGAAGAATGGCAGGAACAGAAGAGAAAGAGGTCAGGGAGGTCCCGACTATCTGTGCGGATGATGACATAGCTTTTTCCCAGGTACAGGTGAAGTAGCCAGGTGAATTGTGGGAGTGTTATCTTGGTTGCCTTGGCAATGATGTAGAAGTCGCCTGGCACCTGAATGTGACGTCACTGAGTTTGGACTTATACTAACATACCTCCATTTTTTCTTATTACAAAAAAGAAAATAAAAAGAGAAGGGAAGCCAATGGTAGAAGAGGAGTTGGGGCACCTTGTCTCTTAGACTACTTCCTTCTGTGTAGGAGCATAGTACGATGGGGGAAAGAGCTGGCTTTTTCACCATCAGGGCCCACTCTGTGGATGTGTGTATCAGGCTCTTCTGTGGACAGCAAATGGAAATCCTGTAACAGGAACTGATTAATAGATTGACTAGAAATAATTCCGGGAGTATGGCTAAAGAGGATGTTACAGGAGAATATCTGCTTTTACTAACTGGTTTCATAAAGAAATTATTGAGATTTCATACTTTAGACTTAACAGCATACCAAAAAGAAGCAAACTTTAACCCTAACCCTAACCCTAACCCTAACCCTAACCCTAACCCTAACCCTAACCCTAACCCTAACCCTAACCCTAACCCTAACATGGAAAAATTTCTCAATAGATACCACTTAAATCTGGATCAGAAAAACAACAATAATAAAAAATTCCGGTACCAGATGATTTTGGAGGAGAGTTCTACCAGACTTTTAAACACATTATACCAATAATCCTCAAATTATCCAGAAAAGAGAAACAAAAAAAATATTGCCAAATTCATTTCCTGGGGCTCACAGTCACCCTGCCGTATAAACCACACAAACATTCTACAAAGTAAAAATTTCAGAGAATTTTCCCTCATTAATATTGATACAAAAATACTCAATAGAATCATTGGAAACTAAATCCAAGAACACATCAAAAACATTATCTTCCATGATCAAATAGGCTTCATCCCAGAAATGTTTCAACACATGAAAATCCAGGAATACAATCTACTATATAAACAAACTGAAAAAAAAAACCCACATGATTGTCTCATTTAGATGCTAAAAACACCTTTGACAAAAGTCCAATACCTCTTCAAGTTAACTGTGCTAAAGCTATCATGCATACAAGGCATATACCTTAACATAATAAAGGAAGGATAGAGCAAGCCAATAGCCAAGTTCAAATTAAAAGGAGAAAAACAAGGGAATTTCACTAAAATCAAAGACAAGAACATGACTGCCTACTCTCTCTATTCGATATAGTACTTGAACCTTTAGCTAGAGAATAAGGTATCTAAAGGAAATCAAGAGCATATAAATTGGGAAGGAAGAAATCAAAATGTTGCTTCTTGCAGATGATATGATATCATACATAAGCGACCCCAAAAATTCTACCAGAGAATTCCTACAGGTCATGACCAACTTCAACAAAGTGGATGGATACGAAATTAACTAAAAAAAAAAATGAGTAGCCCTTATTTATACCAATGAAAAATGGGGTAGAATAAGAAAGAAATTAGGGATCTATCACCTTTCACAATACTACAAACAGTAAAAAATATTTTGGCATAACTCTAACCAAGCAAGTGAAGGAGTTGTATGACAAAATCTTTATGTCTTTTAAGAAGGAAGCTGAAGAAGACATCAGAAACTGGAATGATCATAGATGGGTAGAGTTAATATAGTAAAAATAGACATTTTACCGAAAGCAATCTCCAGATTCAATGTAATTCTCATCAAAATTCCAACACAGTACTTTACAGATCTTGAAAGAACAATATTCAACTTTATATGTAAAACCAATAAAACCCAGGATATCTAAAGCTATCTTGTACAATAAAAGCTTCTGAGGTATCACTATTCCTGAGTTCATGCTATATTTCCAAGCAATAGTAACAAAAAAATTATGGTAAGGTCAGGAAAACAGACAGGTTGATCAAAGGAATCAAATAGAAGAGCCAGACAGAAATCCATACACACATGGCACCAGATTTTGGATAAAGAAGTCAGAAATATTTAATGGAAAAATAAAGCATGTTCAACAGATGGTGCTGGTTTAACTGGATATCTGAATGTAGAAGAGTGCAAATAGATCCATATATATCACCCTACACAGTCCTCAAGTCCAAATAGATCAAAGACCTCAACATAAAGCCATGAATAATAAACCTGATAGAAAAGGAAGTGGGAATAACCTTGACTGTATTGGCACAGGAGACAACTTTCTGAAAAGAACACCAACAGTCCAGGCACTCAAAAGACCAACAATTATTAAATGTGACCTCACAAAACTGAAAAGCTTCTGTAAAGCCAAGAACATGGACCAAAGGACAAACTGACAGCCTATAGAATGGGTGAAGATGTTCACTAACCATACATGTGACAAGGGCTGATATACAAAATATAAAAAAACTCAAGAAACTAGACTTAAGCAGAACAACACAATTAAAAAGTGTGATATATGTAAACAGAGAATTCTAGACAGAGAAATCTCTAATGGCCGAGAAAAACTTAAAGAAGTGTTCAACATCCTTAGCCACTATTGAAATGGAAATTAAAACAATTCCGAGACTTCAGCTTACACCTACTAGAATCCCTAACTTCACTTGATCAACTCTGTTCATTCCAACTTTACTTATAACAGCTGAAAATTGTAAACCACCTAGATATATCTCAACAAATGAATGGGTAAAGAAAATCTGGAATATTTACACTATGGAATATTATTCAGCTATAAAAGAAATGGCATCATAAAATTTGCAGACAAAGGGATCAATCTAGAAAAGATGATTCTGCGTAAGATAACCCAGACCCAGAAAGACAAATATAGTACGTGCTTCTTATAAATGGATATTAAATGTAAACTAAAGGATAACTATACTCAATCCACAGACCCAAGAATGCTAAATAATACGGAGAGCTCAAAGGAGTAATATAAGTCTCATTGACAATGGGAAATGGAATAGAAATCATGGATGAATGGGGAGGGTATTGGATATGAGTGGATTTGGGATGGAGAACAGACAGGATCAGGTCGGGGAAGACATATGAAGAAAGTACTGGGAGAGACAGTTGGAATCAATGAGCAGAGCATCTCAGATGAGCTAGAAATCTTGGGCAGTGGAAACTCCCAGGGATCTCTTTAAGACTGCTAGCAATACAGAGCCTGAATAAGCCATCTCATCTAATCAGGCAATACCTCTAATGGAGGGATTGAGACTTCAACACAGCTACAACACCTTTGACCCACATTTTTTCCTACCTACAAGATATACAGGAGTAAAGATAGAGCAGAAACTGTGGGAATGGCCAAGCTAATGACTGGTCTAGTTTAACACTCATGCCTACCCCTGACACTGTTAATGATATTCTATCAGATTTGCGAAAAGGAGCCTAGTATAACTGACAGCAGAGGCTCCAGCAAACAACTGTTGGAAACAAATACAGAGAGCCACAGCCAAACATTAGGTAGAGATTGGAATCTTGTGGAAGAAGAAGGATTGTATGAGCCAGAGTGGTCAAACACACCACAAGAAAACCTACAAAATCAATTAACCTGATCCCATAGTGGCTAACAGACACTGATCTGCAAACCAGGGAGCATGCATTGGACTGCATTAGGTCCTTTACACATATGTAGTTGTTGTGCAGCTTGGTATTCCTGTGGGACTCCTATCAGCAGAAGCAAGATCCATCTCTGAATCTGTTAACTGCCTTTGGGATCCTTTCCTCTTACTGAGAAGCCTCTTTTAGCATCAAAAGGAAAAGATGGACCAACTCTTACTACAACTTGATATGCCAAGATTTGTTGATATTCATGGGAAGCCTCCTTTTTCTGAAGAGAAAGGGTCGGGACTAGTTTGGGGGGGTATGAATTTGAGGAGAAGCAATGGGATAGAATGAAGGTAGGGAAACTGTGGTCTGGATATGGAGTAAGTTAATAAATAAATTCATTTTAAAAAGACTAGCCAACACACTGATTTTTTTTAAGAATGAATTTTTAATCAATTGAATCTTAATATTAGTTCTCATTTTTATGGAATTAAATTCTTCCCTGATTGCTAGGATTTCATCACTGTCCCATAGTCTGCTGGTCCATGTGGCAGGCATGGCTTTGGTTTCTTTATTCCTTTCGCTGTCTCTTCACTAATTTCCTGTTACTGAAAGAGCAAGGCCGGTTTTCTGAACTTGGTCCTGAAACTTGGATCTCACAATTTATCTTCCCACCCCCTTTCACTGGGAGAGCCTCAATTCACATTGAGTTCTACAACATTCAGAACAGGCTCTGAGCTCTCTCTCTCTCTTTCTCTCTCTCTCTCTCTCTCTCTCTCTCTCTCTCTCTCACAGGTTTTCCAACATTTCCTTTCTTTGCTACCGATATTATTTGCTGCTGTCACCCACCTCACAGCATGGCTGTTCTGCAACTCTCTCCAGTTCATTCTCAGGAGATCACAGTCCATCATAGGTGTCATCCATTTTCTTTTGACAAATACACCACCCGCTCCTTCCTCTACTTTCTATCCTCTGCCCCTCCTTCTTGTCTGCCATGAACAGAGAAACACACATTCCCAATGCAAACATGTCTAGCTTCAACTCAGACCCACAGAGTTAGGCATCCACCAGAGTCAAAATAAGAATTTCCGATGTTAAGCTGTTTACTTAATCATATACAACAATTTAAAAACTGATTAACATGATGTTTCCAGTGCTGTTTGCTCTGACATTCACAGGTATGATTGTAAATTCTCCCATCTCCTGTGCTTCTGGACTTTTTTATGTTCTCAATGTTATGTGTTCAGAGTGCTTGAAACTTATCTTATAAGTAGTGCTACATGATTTTTATATTTACCTTGTCACTCTTGATTTTTTGTCTCTCCTCTGTTGCACACATTATGGTTTTGGTCACATACATTTTGAGTGTCTAAAGTAGTGCTGTGTTTCCTAAAAATAAGTGAACTAATATCATTGTTTGTGTTCCAAACTGTGTTTCCTGCATGTTATTATTATTTCTGAGTTTTGAAATAATTTAATATCAGACAAACTATTATAAATGAAACTGTTAGTATGTTCTTAATGCAAAAGTGGTATAGCTGTGTCTTCAGGTAGAACTATTTTCAGTTATCTGAGAAACTGACAGATTGATTTGAAGAATGGTTGTACAAGTTTTCATTCCCATCAGCAGTGCAGAATTGCCTCCATTTCTCCAAGTCCTTCTGACAGGTGGACGACAGAATCTCAGGCTTGTTTTAATTTGGATTTCCATGATGACAAAGGATATTGAGCATTTCCTTAAGTGCTTCTAAGCCATTTGAGATTCCTCTGTTGAGAATTCTGTTTAGTGCTATGCCCCATTTTTTTAATTGGGTTATTTGGTTTGTTGGAATTTAACTTCTTGAGTTCTTTATATATTTTGGATATTAGCCCTCTATCTTATATAGGGTTAGTGAAGATCTTTTCCCAATCTGTAGGCTGCTGCTTTTTCCTGTTGACAGTACCCTCTGCCTTACAGAAGCTTTTCAGTTTCATGAAGTCTCATTTGTCAATTGTTCTTAGAGCCTGAGACATTGGTGTTCTGTTCAAGAAATTGTCTTCATCAATGCTTTGAAGGCATTTTTCCTCTTTCTCCTCAATAGGTTTAGTGTGTCCAGCTTTATGTTGAATTCCTAGATCCATTTGGACTTGAATTTTGTGCAGGGCAATGAATATGCATTTGTTTGCCTTCTTCTACATGCAGACATCCAGTTAGACCAGCACCATTTGTTGAAAAGGCTTTCTTTTTTTCCATTGTATTGTTTTGGGTTCTTTGTCAAATATCAAGTGTCCATAGGAATGGGATTGTTTCTGGATCTTTGATTCTATTCCATTGATCAACCTGTATGTTTCTGTACCAATATCATGCAGGTTTTGTTTTGTTTTGGTGTTTGTTTGTTTTATCACTATTGCTCTATTGTACAGCTTGAGGTTTATGATGCTAATTCCTCCAGAGGTTCCTTTATTATTTACAATTATTTTGGCTATTCTGGGGTTTCTGTCTTTCATATGAAGTTAAGAATTGTTCTTTCAAGGTGTGTAGAATATGTGTTGGAATTTTAAAGGGGATTGTCTTAAATCTGTATCTTGATTTGATAAGATGGCCACTTTTACTCTGTTAATTCTACTGATCCATGATCATGTGAGATCTTTCCATCTTCTGATATCTTCTTTGATTTCTTTCTTCGGGGTCTTGTACAGATCTTTTACTTGTTTGGTTAGAGTTACACATACATATTTTATATTTTCTGTGGCTGTTTGTGAAGGATGTTGTTTCAGTGAGTCAAAAAGCCTGGAACCCTGGGAGCTTTCAGGATCTGCATTACCAACAAAGGACATATATGGACAGGAATAAAGTCCTCCCTCCCCTACCACGCCCGCCCCAGCACACATCTAGCAGATAGGAAGCTCAGTCTTCAAGGCTTCCTTGTCTGGCCTCAGTGGGAGAGGATGTACCTAATTTGGACCCCACTTGATCGGAGGGCTGGAGGGATACTCAGGGTATCTCACCCTCCCAGAGGAGGAAAAGAAGGGGAATGTGTTTGGGTAGAGGGACTCAATGAAGCATAGACCAGGAGGGGGAACAGTGTGCAGGATATGAGTAAGTAAATATATTAATAATTAAATTTTATATTACTAGAAAACAGAATAGAAATTTTTTTAAATCAAATCATATTTTTTACTTATTCACACAGGGGTTATAAACACAAAAAGGCAGGATGTGGGGAAGGGGATGACACTGGAGCGTGGGTGTTCAGAGGGAGTATAGCTATCTTTCAGAACATGGTATCCGCTGGGTGAAGGTTCAGGGAACAGGTCACTGTGATTCTGTCTATGATTCACTTGTTCTTATCTAAGTTGGCATTATCCTCCAATGCTACCTATTTACAAGGTCTATGACTACTGAGGCTGGTAAACTGTCACAAAAGCTGCCTGTTTATAATAGCTTATAGCCCTCTGTTTCAGAATGTAATTCTTAATGCAATATTTGAACTATATCTCATTGAAATGAATAAGAGTAAACTATACTACTTGGGTGTGAACCTACGTAATGAATTCTACTCTTTAAATTGCCATGCAGTAAGCTTTGAATAACAGTTCTTAGCTACTTTGCAAAGAACATTATCTACTTTGTGAAAAAAAATTAACATAATTTAAAATATATTCTGGAAGTTGTGAAAAAAATTTGCCTAGTCCCTTCCAGTAGGCTTTCAGCAACAAGCAGTAATGAACTAAGATAAATATACCTCATATAAAGTTCATCACTTAAATAGTAAAGTTTTCCAAAATGCCTAAGGGTAAAAAGAAGTATTATTTTCAGGAGCTTTGAGGTACTTTATAAGGTTTCCCTGTGTCTATTCTTCATTTGCTTTAGATATTTTCATCTCATTATAATTTCCACAAAATTATTAATATTTTGTGAATTAGCATCTCTCAACCTAAAAACCCTAAGCTCGACAAGAGGAAAGTCATTGGAGGTTCTATTTGCTTCTGCTGTGAACTCATTATTCTCCAGTAAGCTTACTAGTATTGTAACATAAACATAGGCCTTCACCCAACAGAGAGAACTCTTTCTGTGCTGTATTTAATTACATCGAAAACCATGTATATGCAATTGCTATTGAACTAGTGCTTTTTAAAAAAAATCATGGCACTGAGATTTCATGGATGGGATGTAGCTTCCCCGATTCTTATTGCAGAAGCAATCTTTTTGCTTTCAAGTGATGCTTAATCTTCATCACAGAATAATCTATGATGAAGCAGTTATTCTAGTTATTTCAGCATCTTGATTCTGTGTAGAACAATGCTAAAACAAAGAAATATATCAATTTTGATAACTATGCATGTTTTCTTAACATTTTTCATAATTCAATATAGTATTTTGTATTGAGAACTTCCAAGTTTGGCATGGCTGTGTAAAGGGAGATATGACACAGTTCCTGTCCCTGGAACATCATCACGTAATTTATTCTCATGATCCCCATGTTTGTTGATGGTTGCTGTTTCCCTGAAGCTGATCTGCTGTCTTTACTACTCTGCTTTCAATCTTTCTTTCTGGGGAATATACTTCCCCCATTACTCAGAGATAATGATGCTATAATAATTGAAACAGATGTGGTTCTAAGGAATGAGAAATGGAAATGGTCATGGAGCTGTGGAGCATGAGCCTTCCTCTTGGCCTTAGGGACATGGGAAAGGATCAAGGTAACATAACCACAGAAGGCACAAAACCTACATGGTCCTTTGTAGAACTAGCTCATTGCCAGACTTGCCCTTGAATTTGGAATCATGAGGAGACACCTGTACCTTAAAGTCCAGTGACTAATTAAAGTCCATTAATTAGCCAGGGCGAACATGGGGACATCAATGATAGAAAGTTAAGGTGGTCTCAAAAAGAAAAGGTATGGCTAGAAAAAAGAGGAATATATGTATGATTTAGAAATAAATAGTATGAGATAGAGAAAATATAGGGTTATGGAATTGTTAGGATGAGAAAACAAAGATTGATTTAGAAGCATATAAAATGTTAGTACTTTGTTCCCTTAGCTATTTGAAGAATCAGAGGTGATAATGCCTGGAAAGATTAGAGAGAGCTAACCACTTTACTTACACAAATTCAAAACTTTGTATAGAATCACATTAATTTCAGTATTCTGTTATCTTTCTGTTCTTACATGAAAATAGTTACTAAAGACTGGTGTCTGCTGTAACAGGAAACTTTAAGAACTATGCCCAGCTACCCATGAACAACAGGCTGTGTAGACCTAAAGAAATACGCTTTTGCTTTGTGCTTATTTTCTGCTCTAAGAAAATGAGGGACAGGACTATCGATCAGGGATTCATAGAATTTATGTGAATTCAAGGATTTTTGAAGATTATTAACAAGGATCAAAGTCTTGATGATTTGATGGTTCAGGCCCTCTGATCAGTCAGGGGAATAAAGAAGAATGATGAGAATCCTCAGGCAAAGAGAGAGCACTTGAACTGACAGCTTGCAGCTACTACTGACTCTGACTCATTATTGTATCAGTGCTGCTCTCATTCCTACTTTTCATAGGACTCTTCTCAAGCTGAGGCTGGACCTTGGCAGAACAGTTAAAGATGCACATACACTCGAGAGAGTGTTTAATGGCTATTAAGAGTCAAACAGAGAATAGCAGAAAACTTTCTGAGTTTTATTTCATTAGGTTGTTGCATATTCAATATTTATAGTTAGATATGTAGAGTATATTCTTGTTTGGGGATTGAAAACCTCAACAGTCTTTAACATCAGATTCCTACATTTGTCTCACGATTGCTGTATATTTCCAACTTATTCATTTTTCTTATAGAAGAAGAATAAAGTATATTAGAATATTGCTGTCTATAAACTTGACCTACTGTTTTACTGTTGTGACCATAGAATGTATAGAAACAAATATAAACTAGGGAAAAAGTCTTTCTTTGAAAATCTGAAAATATTTTATATGAAATGTACTAAGTTTAATAAAAACTAGAGTCCTTTATTCTTAACCATTCATCAGCCAAGTATTGATTGTTACTAACTCACCAGTTCTCTCTCTTCTATATTTATGGGTAATCATTGCTTTTCTAGGATAGGTACTTGATTAGACATAACAGATAACAATAAAGAGGGACAACTTTATCTACTTCAGGATTCATGCATAAAACTAGGACACAGATGCATGATGCATAAGCAGATAGTGAGGATAACCTATAACCATTAATCTACTAAGCTAGCATGACTCCTAACAATAATATAAACATTTGTTTTTATACCAACAGCTAAAGCTAATTTTCACCCTTCATGAAGTAAACTTATCTTTGTAATGAACAGAGACCATTACAGAAAACCAGACCAATCAAAATGTAGAGTTGCTAAGTCTGGTCCTAATGTATATATTTACAAAACCTTTCTGAATCTAAGGCTTGGGGAACAATTATGGGAAATAGAGAGGAAATATTGCAAGAGTCAGAGGAACAGGAATATGCAGTGAGATTGTTTCTTCTAGTGATGTCAAAAGCTATACCCATAAAATCTCAACAATATGACTGTGTAAATGTGAGTTGAACAAGGATGACACCCATAAACTTTCATGAGGACTCAATCTTATACAAAAACTACAAACAAACAATGCTAAGAGTGAAAGAAATTGTATTTTCAAAGGAAGAACAAACCAGTTGGTTCTCCAAATGGCCACTCTTGAAATCATAACCCAAGTAACATTATACAGACTGAGCAGGATGTAGTTAGGAGTATATATCTAAAATATAATATAATATTATATATATATATATATATATATATATACTATTATGTATAAAAGAATGTATAGAAATTCATATATATGCATATAATGACATTCAAAAATGTGGTCATGAGTTTTGAAAGAGTGTATGAAAGAATATATGAAAGGAAGGAAAGGGAAAGGAGAAATGCATTAATTGTACTATAATCTCAAAACAAAAAATACCAAATAGCAGCATTAACTGGAATTAAAAGTTTTGGATAATGATTTCAATTAATTTATTAAAAATTAAACGATGGTGCAAGTAGATGGAAAATAATTATGGTACTGTTTCTTTGAATTTCAGCAATATACTTCTAAATGCTAACAATTTGGAAAGTTCTTGCTTCCATGTGGTTTCTTGTTTCCTTTTAACTTTACTGTATAGGAGACAAATGAGGGCATTTGAATCATGGATGCTGTCTTAATTTAGAGAGATCTAAGTCTTGATTACATCTTGACAATTATCAAAAACCCTATATCTACTCTTATCACATTGCTTCTCTATAACCGATAAATGATGCTAATATCACCTACAGACACTGGAATGACCCGGGAAATTTGTTTGTGAAAAGTGACAGTGCTGCCACAGACAAGTGTGACTAGCTGACTTGAGTTTGGGGAGAATTTTATAGAAGGTTAAACTTTAGAGTTTAGTTTAAGGGACCTAAGGAGAGACACTGAGTAGTATGATCACTAGTTTTCAAAACTAAAATTTCCACTAAAATTCAAAATTTGCAATTTATTCCTTTTGTGTTTTACAAACTATTCCCTTATAGTGGCTAATATTTGCTAAGATAAAATGAAGACAGTACTTTTCCTTTTTATTGTCACCACAGTACTACTGGAATCATATTACTATGTAAATGGAAAATGAATGTAGCAGTGCTGCTTCATCAGACTGCAGAGAATACATCTTAGGGATTGTTTGCAAGTCAAGCTAGAACATGAAGCATTCTCTTAGGGACACAGCACTGTTCTCTTTTTGTGATATAATAGAACAAAAAAAATGCAACTTATAGGGGAAAAGATGTTTGTCTCATCTAACAGTTCCAGAGATGATTTGATCTATCATGTTGGGAACAGGCAGGCAATGTATGACTGCAGAAACAGAAGACTGACTGTTCATGTGAAGAAAGAAAAATAAGATGGAGGACAGGAAATAGGAGTCTGGTTATAATATCTTAATGTCCCTCTAGAGTGATACTTTCTCCAGCAAGGCTGGACTTAGGCATTCTAGAACCTCCCAAAACAGCACCACCAATTGGGGAACAAGTATTCAAATACAGAAGCCTGAGGCAGGGTATTGCATGTTCAAACTAGCACACAAGAAAATAAACCACCCCTCTCTCTCTCTCTCTCTCTCTCTCTCTCTCTCTCTCTCTCTCTCACACACACACACACACACACACACACACACACACACACATACACACACACACACACACATCTCCCTCCACACACACACACCTGTTCATGAAGATTTTAATTTTTGATACATTACATTTTCCTCCACCCAACCCAGACTTGTTAGTTTACTTTGTAGAATTAAGGAACAATGTAGTAGCTTTCATAACATAATTACTTTTAAAGGATGCTAAGAATTGTTTGAATAAATTATACTACTCTAAATTCTTAGTTCTTTCTGGCAAGGTAACCAATAGAAAGGAACTCACACATTGACAACATAACATATATTTTTTTGACGATATTTAAAGAGAAATGTCAGTTAGGAACAGTTTTTCTAAGTGTCTTTCTTCTGTGAACATTTGATAGCTTGTAGTAAGAATGTAGCTGACCTCACTACATCTGGTATTTATGAACTTAGGGGATATTTTTCAATTAACAAGTTTAATTGCATAGTTCCAGAGATTTAAAATGCTGCATCATTTACTGTTTATTTAAGGCAACTTTGTTCAGAGTTAGGAATATTTTTAAGATTTTAATCTGTCCTAGAGCTTTGATTTTATTTTTACACATAAGTAATAACTACTGTTTATTTTAAATTTTATGTGTCTGCTACTTTGCCTGAATGTATGTTTGGGTGTACAATTCATGTGCATATCAGAAACAGAGTTAGGAGTATTTTTAAGATTTTAATCTGTCCTAGATCTTCGATTTTATTTTTACACATAAGTAACAACTACTGTTTATTTTAAATTTTGTGTGCATGGTACTTTGCCTGAATGTATGTTTGTGTGTGCAATGCATGTGTGTGTCAGAAAACAGTGTTGGACTCTCTGGAAGTGGTGTTACAGATTGATGTGAGCTGCCATTTGGGTCCTGGGACTCAAACCCAAGTGCTTTGTAAGAGCTAACAGACTCATCAACCATGCAGGTGTCTCCGTTCCCAGGGTTGCAGGATTCTCCCTGCATGGCCATTTGTAAAATAGATGATTATGACAGCATAAGTGACATCTACTGTTCAGATCACACAGTGAACGGTGTCATAAATTGTCTTTGGACTATGCTATAGAGTCATAGAAACATTCATTTGAAACCACAGACATGTTCAATAGGTTTTTCTTGTTAAGACTTACAAAGTCTGCTTTTCTCATCATACGGAGCCAAGCACAATATATACCAGTTACCAGGCTTTATTTAGATAAGCTGGAAGGGCATTAGTTTTCCTTGGGAAGTCATGCACATGCAAAATTAATTGGGGAAACCAAATGATTTTTCCTTTCTCAGCTGTAATTTAAATAGCTTAGGTGCAATAACACAGTGCACTGAAGAAAAGCTCAACTTTGCAGCACCCAGCATTACACAGGAGCAGCACAGTAATGGCTGTCATGTCCATATTTAAATGCCCAGTTTCCACAGACGAAAGTTTCCCCTGTACTGTAAAGTTTCCCAGAACTAATAAATATGTGTGAAGCAACTGAACTCAAAACCCTGTACCATTTTCTTCTCAGTGTGAACCTGTTTTCTGAAAAAGCTCTTCTCAGTAATCACATCGGTCATCCTAACAAGCTGAATGATAATGTTAGGCAGAAAGATTTTTCAAAAACAATCATTTCTCTGCTTTAAACAGTTGTGGAGTAACACAAATCTAAGAATCACAATTTTATCTTTTAGACGAATTAAATATTTCTTCCTCTTTCATGCATAGTTCATGCTCCAATAATCATAAAAAATGCTTGGTCAAAAACCATAGAAAATTTATTGAGTTCTTTATTGTGCTCAAAATAATATGCCATTTTGTGTAGTTATTCATATTGTTCATTGAGCTTCAAAACTGATTTTAATTATCTGAAACATGGAGAATCTATCTGGCTACCATAATCATATCTCTGTACTCAAGTAAGATATAGAGTTTGCAAATTAGTAGTATGTCTTTTAATCTTGCTTTTTATAGTTTATTTTGAGAGCATAAACTTCCATAATCTATTAGCCAAAACATGAAGTCAATACTGATGTCCAAAAGGTATATCTAGTTCTATTGTGGAACTTGGAAAACTTATAGACAATGATGTACTCCTGAGAGTGTGTAGATCAGACTTTGGATGCTAGGCATCAACATAAAGCAAGGGCTGCCTTGCTGACCATATGTACACTTAGCTTCTCCAGATGCAGAAATGGGATCTCCAGGGCAAATTGACTAGCCATGCTAACTGAACTTGTTAGCTCTGGTTACTAGTAAATTGTGGAGTGACTGAGAAAGATACCCCGCACCAAACTCGGCCCTCCAGGTACTACTGGAGGAGAGAAAATATATTCAACGTTACAAAATATATACAAGTATTTAAACTTTGCATATGTTTCATATACTTAAAATATTTATGATTTTATAAAGTAGGTAAAATCATTTTTAAAAATTTCTTTTTCATCTCATTAAATATACCTTTTAGTTTATTTTCAATTTCCCTTAAGATAACTAATTTTCTATTCAATTTATTGTTTATGTCATAAGACAGGCTATGCCTAATAATAATTAATGGATCTATGTTTGAAATAAACTAAACATTGAATTAATTCATTAATTAGCATCTTTATAATTTCCTGAGATCCTAACAATTTGACCAATCTAATTACCTACTCATATTTTACACAACTCAGTTGATTTGGCAATGAAGAGTAAAGAATGATTATTTTCTCTTTATAAACAATCTTTTAACACCTGAAAGATAAACATTCCTTTAACGCCAGAGAGAGAGAGAGAGAGAGAGAGAGAGAGAGAATAAAATCTTTGAAGTAAGCAAATTAGGACACATTAGACTTATTGCATTTACAGAGAAAATAGTCAAGGAAGTCCTCTTTGAGGAAACATGTTCTTTCTTTCTAAAATAACTTTATCTGGAGAGTAAATGAATAAAAAATTCCATCATTGTAAGAGTTGATTAAAAGATGAAACCAGGAGTCTCTCCACAGTCTAAGGAAATGCTTTTAGTGTTGCTCCCTGAAGTCAACTAATGGATTGAAAATGACTAGGGAAAGAGGTCACTAGAGGAAACCCAGTGAAGGTCCCCTTAACTGTACTGGAGCCAAACAGGGACCATTTAGTGTGAACAGAGAAACAGAGATAAATCAAACCTTGATAAGGTCAGGGAAGGCTTTGTTAGGAATACTCTTTTCTTCCAGGAGAAATTTAATGAAAAAAAAAAGTGTGTAACAGTAGATTATAATTGAAGGACAAAAGGAAAGATTAATAAAAAGAATAGAAAACTTTAGGGTATTTCAAAAAGGGATGCAAAGTTAAACGTTAAAAATCACATCATGTTAATTTTACACATTCACACTGTAGGAGGAGCTAAGGTGGGAGGAGTTAGGAGACGAAGAGGAAAAGGAACAGGAGGAGTGAGAGAAAGATGTAGGAGGATGGAAAGCCATGCAAGTATGGAGGGCAGTGTGGGTAACTACTTTTATTTAGGTTAGCTAATTGGGAAACAACTCTCTTTGTATGGACATATTGTTATTGAGCTTTACCAAACATATAAAGCCTTTGATTAATCTTTAAGCATTAGAGTCTCATTTTTTCTATTGGGCCCGCGTGGATGGCAAGATGGTCTGGGCAATGCCTAGCCTTGTGGAGACAGCATGGAAGATTGGCAGAGCCAATCTTGGGTGGCAGGGCTAATGTTTCTGGCTGGGCCATTTCTAGCTGCTGTGTGAAAGTGGCCTCTGGCCACAGAACGTGGTGGCTGAGCTAGGCAAAGCCGCTGCAGCTTAGATAGTAGGTTTGACCAGTGGCCAGTTTTTAAATAATTACTACAACACACACACTGAAGCACAAGATAAGAAAGAAGAGAGGAGAGAATACTAAGCCCCTGACCAATGTGCTTAAGACATAATTGACAGCATAAAACACCTATATTTATAACATGCCTGAAACATTTCAGTTCTTAAAAGATGAATAGTTTTCGTGAGTTTAAAGAAGGATCATGTATGTGGTATTTACCAGTTAAGAAGGGCCCTGGATAGCTGCTGTTCGAACCTTGGAATGATATCTGTTTAGACATCCTTGAGAGTTAACGTATCACCCTTCAAGGAATGGAGATTTTGAGCTAGGGAGAGGCAGGCTCTTCTCTGTAGTAGCTCTGTAACTTGAGGGAAGTTACATTCATTAGTTCATTTCCTTTCTCTACAAAATTAGGACTCAAAACTTTCTATTTTAGGGACTCTTGGAAATAACTGTTGGTAAAAAAATAAAGTGTAGGGACATAGGAGAAGCTCAAAAATGCTGGCTTTACTGTTGTTCCTATCACTGAGAGGAGACAATCTAGTCAGGCTCCAGAGGGAGTATGTGGAACATGGAGTAGCTCTTAAATCCTTGTTAGGAGCTTGACTCCCATAAGGGTCAAGAAAGACACAAAAAAAATTGAGGAAAGAAATCAAAATGGAATGACAGAGAAAGTACCTTATTTCCCATGGTACTTAGGTTCACATCCACAGCCTCTCTGGCATATATTCTCTCTGTCTCTGTCTCTGTCTCTGTCTCTGTCTCTGTCTCTCTCTCTCTCTCTCTCTCTCTCTCTCTCTCTCTTTATGTGTGAGTGTGTGCTTTAATTCTTGACTAATTAGTAAACTTTGCTTTTAATGTGGTGGCTTTGTGGTCTATGTGTTTTATATTCTGGTGCTGATGCTTCATCTCAAGAACTTGCTAGAAGCCAAATGTAAATGAAGCCCCTTCTGCATTGCTGTCTGTTTCTTTCAAGTTGTAGTGAGTAACTACATTAAATTATCATTTGACTTTAAAGAAAAATGGTTTTCTAATTTTTGTACCAAGAGACAATGAGGATTTGAGAAAGCCTTTATATTTATTTGCAGAATTCAGCTCATATCCGTTTGGAAAAGCTGCTGCAAATCTCTGCTTATATTTATTGAGGTGCATATAGTCTTATATGCTTCTAAAATGAGGGTCTTTAGATAAGCATGATTTCTGAATTTTAGATGGCACAGATCCCTGCAAGGGGACATAGTTTTCACTAAGTGGAACAAAGTGAATAAGAACAAATCTTGTAATTGTGCTGGCTTTGGAAAGATTACAACTGCAGCAAAGATTTTGAGATCAGATTAATAGCTGCCTTAGCCTGAGTAATGTATGCTCTTGAGCATCTGCAGCTGTGAAGTCACCCCACCCTGCTGAATGTGATTCTCCTCCCTATGGCTGGTACATCTATGCTCCTATAGATATCTACATGTACAAGTGGGTCGCTCTGAGGAATAGAGCATTTTTTGATTCCCAAAAGAGCTTCAGGATTTCACATTAGCAAATGGTTTGCCGTGAGGCACAGAGGAAATTCAATATTTCTATCTGCGAATTAAAGATTACTGACTTTTATGGAGAAACATATTTCCACTTTTCACATCCCCCAAAATAGAAAGGTAAATAGAAGTACAATGTTTCCTAATGATATTCTCATATACTCATAAAGAAATGCCATATTCAACCATCATTAGAGAAGCTTCTTCACTTGGAAGATTCACCCTTGAATGGGAGTTTTCCATTAAGGACCTTCTCTTCAAGGCTCTGTGGAAACCCTACGGAAGAGAAGTCAGAAAGAGTGGAAGACCAGAGAGGATCAAAAACATCAAGGAAATAAGGCCCCCTTAATTAACATGGTCAAAGCACATATAAACATGAAGTCACAGAGACTGAAGCAATATGCACAGGCTTGTATAGGTCTGGCCCAGGTCCATTGCACACACACACACACACACACACACACACACATAAACAAACAAACACACACAAATGTTTATATATATGTACATAAATATACCTATGTACACATACATACATATACACATATGTATATATTTATACATATATAAATATAAAGATGTGTGTGTGTTATGGTTTGCAGTTTTGTGTTTTCACGGGAATTCTGAATGCGTAATCATGTGGCTCTCTGCTTTTTATTTATTTATTTTTTTTTATTTTTTGTGCCTTCTCTTGAGCTCTGTTAATTCTATATATTAGTTTTGTCTTATTTTGATGTATTAATTTTTGTTACTATATCATACATTTATTTTCATTATTATCCCTTAGAAGTCTGTTATTTTTGTAATGAGAGACAGAAAAGGAGTAGACCTGAATGAGATAGAATGTGGGAAGGAACTTGGAGGAGTAGAGGGAGAGAAAAGCAATTAAGATATTTATGAGAGAAAAAGAACATTTTGGGTAAAAGGGAAAAATGAGATTATGAGCTACTGCTTCATGCAGTGATCAACCTCAGAATTTCAGTGTTGAGAAGCCTGATGGAAAAGGATGCATATACCCAAACCTCGCCTCTCCGGAATTCCACTTCCCTTCCGCCCCTGCCTGGTCCTTTGGGCATGGGCAGACACAGAGTTGGTCTGCTCCTGTGGAGATACTGAATCCTGAGCCATCCTAGAGGAGCCACTGCACTCAGAGCAGCAGACACTAAGGTGGTTTGCACTTAGGAGACATAGTATCCTGAACCATCCTAGAGGAACCACTGCACCCACAGCAGAAGCATTTCCAGATCCAAGAGGTGGCCTGAGTCCCAGGAGTTCTTCCACCTAGGAGATTAGGATCATAAGACCACAGAGACATCTGGACTCTGAGGAGCTCTGCAACAAGCAAGATAACTGGAAATACAGACTCCAGTCTTACACAGTGAGGGCAGGTAACACTAGAGTTAACCAGATGGCAAAAGACAAGCCCAAGAACATAAGCAACAGAAACCAAAGTTTCTTGGCATCATCAGTACCCAGTTGTCCCAATACAGCAAGCCCTGGACACCCTATCACATCAGAAAAGGCAGGATTCAGAATTAAAATCACTTCTCATGATGATGATGGAGGATTGTAAGAAGGACATAAATAACTCTTTTAAAGAAATACAGGAGAGTACAAGTAAACAGGTAGAAGCCCTTAAAGAAGAATAACAGAAATCTCTTAAAGAAATGCAAGAAAACACAAAGAAGGAATTAAACAAAAACATTCAGGATCTGAAAATGGAAATAGAAACAATAAAGAAAGCTCAAAGGGAGACAACCATAGAGATAGAAAACCTAGGAAAGAGATCAGGAGCCATAGATGTAAGCATCACCAACCAAATCCAAGAGATAGAAGAGAGAATCTGAAATGCAGAAGATATGGTGGAAAATATTGACACAGTTGTCAAAGAAAATGCAAAATGCAAAAAACTCCTAACTCAAAACATCCAGGAAATCCAGGACACAATGAGAAGACCAAACCTAAGGATTATAGGTATAGATGAGAAGGAAGATTCCCAACTTAAAGTGTCAGTAAATATCTTCAACAAAATTATTGAGGAAAACTTCCCTAACCTAAAGAACAAGATGCCCATAAACATACAAGAAGCCTACAGAACACCAAATAGACTAGACCAGAAAAGAAATGCCTCCTGTCGCATAATAATCAAAACATCAGATGCACAAAACAAAGAAAAAAATACTAAAAGCAGTAAGGGAAAAAGGTCAAGTAACATGTAAAGGCAGACCTATAAGAATTACACCAGACTTCTCACCAGAGACCGTAAAAACCAGAAGAGCCTAGACTGACATCATACCTAAGAGAACACAATTGCCAGCCCAGATTACTATACCCAGCAAAACAAACAATTACTATAGATGGTGAAACCAAGATATTCCATGAGAAAACCAAATTTGCACAATATCTTCCCACAAACCCAGCACTTCAAAGGCTAATTGATGGAAAACGCCAACACAAGGAGGGAAACTACAACCTAGAAAAAGCAAGGAAGTAATCTTCCAACAACCCCAAAAGAAGATAACTATACGAACATAATTCGACCTCTAATAACAAAATTAACAAGAAGCCACAATCATTTTTCGTTAATATTTCTTAACATCAATGGTCTCAATTCCCCAATAAAAAGATGCAGACTATCAGACTGGATACACAAACAAGACCCAGAGTTTTGCTGCATACAAGAAACGCACCTCAGTGACAAAGACAGACACTACCTCAAAATAAAAGGGTGGAAAACAATTTTCCAAGCCAATGGTCCCAAGAAACAAGCTGGAGTAGCAATTCTAATATCAAATAAAATCGACTTTCATCCAAAATTAATCAAAAAAGATAAGGAAGGACACATCATACTCATCAAAGGAAAAATCTACCAAGGTGAACTCTCAATTCTGAACATCTATGCTCCAAATGCAAGGGCACCTACATACATAAAAGAAACTTCACTAAAGCTCAAAACACTCATTACACCTCACACAATAATAGTGGGGGATTTCAACACCCCATTCTCAGCAATGGACAGATCATGGAAATAGAAACTAAACCAAGACACTTTGACATTAACAGAAGTTATGAACCAAATGGACTTAACAGACATCTATAGAACATTTCATCCTAAAACAAAAGAATATACCTTTTTCTCAGCATCTCATGGTACCTTCTCCAAAATAGACCATATAATCGGTCACAAAACAGGCCTCTACAGATACAAAAAGACTGAAATAATCCCTTGCATTTTATCAGATCATCATGTACTAAGACTGGTCTTTAATAATGACAAAACCAATGGAAAACCCACATGCACATGGAAACTGAACAACTCTCTACTCAATGATGACTTGGTCAAGGAAGAAATAAAGAAATTAAAGACTTTTTAGAATTCAATGAAAATGAGGACACATCATACCAAAACTTGTGGGACTCCATGAAGGCAATGCGAAGAGGAAAACTCATAGCTCTAAGTGCCTACAAAAAGAAACTGGAGAGAGCACACACTAACAACTTGACTGCACAACTAAAAGCTCTAGGACAAAAAGAAGCAAATACATCCAGGAGGAGTAGAAGGCAGGAAATAATCAACCTCAGGGCTGAAATCAACCAAATAGAAACAGAAAGAACAATACAAAATATCAATAAAACCAGGAGCTGGTTCTTTGAGAAAATCAACAAGATAGATAAACCATTAGCCAGATTAACCAGAGGGCACAGAGACAGTATCCAAATTAATAAAATCAGAACTGAAAAGAGAGACGTAACAACAGAAACTGAAGAAATTCAAAAAATCATCAGATCCTACTACAAAGGCCTATACTCAACAAAACTGGAAAACCTGGATGAAATGGACAACTTCCTAGACAGATACCAGGTACCAAAGTTAAATCAGGAGCAGATAAGCCATCTAAATAGCCCCATAGCCCCTAAGGAAATAGCAGCAGTCATTAAAAGTCTCCCACTATAAAAAGCCCAGGACCAGATGGTTTTAGTGCTGAATTCTATCAGACCTTCAAGGAAGTCCTAATACCAATTCTCTTCAAACTATTCCACAAAATAGAAACAGAAGGAACACTACCCAATTTGTTCTATGAAGCTACAATTACACTCATACCCAAATCCCACAAAAACCCGACAAAGAAAGAGAACTTCAGACCAATCTTCCTTATGAACATTGATGCAAAAATATTCAATAAAATTCTAGCAAACCGAATCCAAGAACACATCAAAACAATCATCCATCATGATCAATTAAGTTTTATCCCAGGAGTGCAGGGATGGTTCAATATTCAGAAATCCATCAATGTAATCTACTATATAAACAAACTCAAAGAAAAAAACCACATGATCATCTCCCTAGATGCTGAGAAAGCATTTGACAAAATTCAACATCCCTTCATGGTAAAGGTCTTGGAAAGATCAGGAATTCAAGGCCCCTACCTAAACATAGTAAAAGCAATTTACAGCAAACCAGTAGCCAACAACAAACTAAATGGAGAGAAACTTGAAGCAATCCCACTAAGATCAGGGACTAGACAAGGCTGCCCACTCTCCTCCTGCCTATTCAATATAGTACTCAAAGTGAAAGACCTGTATGACAAGAACTTCAAGCCCCTGAACAAAGAAATCGAAGAAGATCTCAGAAGATGGAAAGATCCCATGCTCATGGATTGGCAGGATTAATATAATAAAAATGGCCATCTTGCCAAAAGCAATCTACAGATTCAATGCAATTCCCATTAAAATCCCAACTCAGTTCCTCACAGAGTTAGAAAAGACATTCTCAAATTCATATGGAACAACAAAAAACCCAGGATAGCAAAAACTATTCTCAACAATAAAAGAACTTCTGGAGCAATCACCATCCCTGACCTCAAACTGTACTACAGAGCAATAGTGATAAAAACTACGTGGTATTGGTACAGAGACAGGAAGGAAGATCAATGGAATAGAATTGATGACCCAGAAATGAACCCACACACCTATGGTCACTTGATCTTTGACAAAGGAGCTAAAACTCTCCAGTGGAGAAAGGACAGCATTTTCAACAAATGATGCTGGTTCAACTGGAGAACAACATGTAGAAGAATGACAATTGATCCATTCTTATCTCCTTGTACAAAGCTCAAGTCTAAGTGGATAAAGGACCTCCACATAAAACCAGATACACTGAAACTAATAGAAGAGTAGGTGGGGAAGAGCCTGGAATACTTGGGCACAGGGGAAAAGTTCCTGAAAAGAACACCAATGGCATATGCTCTAAGATCAAGAATTGACAAATGGGATGTCATAAAATTGCAAAGCTTCTGTAATGCAAAGGACACTGTCAACAGGACAAAATGGCCACCAACAAATTGGGAAAAGATCTTTACCAATCCTACATCTGATAGAGGGCTAATATCCAACATATATAAAGAACTCAAGAAATTAGACTCCAGACAACAAAATAACCCTATTAAAAAATGGGGTATAGAGCTTAACAAAGAATTTTCAATGGAGGAAACTTGAATGGCCGAGAAGCACCTAAAGAAATGTTCAGTATCCTTAGTTGTCAGGGAAATGCAAATCAAAACAACCCTGAGATTCCATTTCTCACCAGTCAGAATGGCTAAGATTAAAAACTCAGGTGATAGTAGATGCTGGCAAGGGTGTGGAGAAAGAGGAACACTCCATTGTTGGTGGGACTGCAAGATGGTGCAACCTCTTTGGAAATCAGTGTGGTGGTTCCTCAGAAAATTGGACATAGCATTACCTGAGGATCCAGCTATACCACTCCTAGGCATATACCCAGAAGATGCTTGAACATATAACAAGGACATATGCTCAACTATGTTCATAGTAGCCTTATTTATAATAGCCAGGAGCTGGAAAGAACCCAGATGTCCTTCAACTGAGGAATGGATTCAAAAAATGTGGTATATTTACACAATGGAGTATTACTCAGCTATTAAAAACAATGAATTCAAGAGTTTCCTAGGTAAATGGATGGAACTACAAATTATCATCCTGAGTGAAGTAAGCCAATCACAAAAGAACACACATGGTATTCACTCACTGATTATTGGATATTAGCCCAGAACCTTGAAATGCCCAAGATGCAACTCACAGGCCACATGAAGCTCATAAAGAAGGAAGACCAAGTCGGGTGATTCGGTCCTTCTTAGAAGGAACAACAAAATACTCAAGGGAGCAAATATGGAGACAAAGTAAGGGACAGAAACTGAAGGAGGGGCCATCTGAAGATCTTTCCACCTGAGTATCCATCCCATGTGCAGTCACCAAAGGTAGATGCTGATGTGGAAGTCAGGAAGTGCATGCTGATAAGAGCCTGATATAGATGTCTCCTCAGAGGTCTTCAAGAGTCTGACATATTCAGAGGCAGATGCTCACAACTAGCCATTGAACTGATAATGGGGTTCCCAATGGAGGAGTTAGAGTGAAGGCCATTGGAGCTGAAAGGATTTGTGGCCCCATGAGGAGAGCAACAATACCAACCAACCACAGCTCCCAGGGTTCAAACCACCAGCCTGGGAGCACTTAGGGAGGGATCCAGGGCTTCAGGTGAATAAGTAAGAGTGGAGGGCCCTGCTGGGCATAGGTGGAAGAAGAGATCCTTGACCTCATGAAGGCTGGACACCCCAGGGGGTGGGAATTTTGAGGGTGGGGCGGTTGGAGTTGGGTGGTAGGTAGGGGTACATTCGCAGAGAAGAAGGAGGAGGATTGAGGGGATAGGGGGTTCCTGGGTGGGTTGGGGATGGGGTAAGTGGATAACATATGAAATGTAAATAAAACATCCAATAAAAAAAAGAAAAGGATGCATAATCTATTGCAGTCTTAGGAGCATAGGAACAGGCCCAGGTGGAAGTCAGAGACCATTGAGATGACCACAATGATGCCAGGAAGTGCTTGGGGTACAAATGAAACTCTTTCTCCATCTAGAGGCTAGTTACATTGATGTCATCATTCTACAGAAACACCCACAGGCTAAGCTGTCTATATATGGTATGTGGTGTTACTCCAATGAGGCAGCTTTGGCCATTCAGACTCTATAAATTTATATTGAGAACCACAGCAGCTTTCATAGACGATGAGCCCTATGCATTTCAAAATATTCTCACATCATGGGTAATATGACTAGTGACAGATATGTGCTATAAGTCTTTATTATGCCAAACATGTATGTTTCAAATGCTCAGCATCTCCTGTAAAAGAGTGAGCTAAATGTGCGTGGATAGAAAGACACAAAGATGGGCAAATGAAACATGCCTTGAAGCAAATAAAACAACTAGAAGTCAAAGCTTAGAAGACATATGGGGAACTCTTACAGTGGTTTTATAAAGCTAAAGTTTCATACTATTTTTTGCAATGGTTTTCATCATAAAGAAATATATATCTGCATCAGGTAGACAGACAATTACTTATTTGAAAACATAATTATACTAAGAATATTATTTCAGGAATTTCTCAGTCAACATTATATTTGATGTCAAAACTAATGAAAATTCCTTTTTAGTTGAGAAAATTTTGTGTACAAAGTGGAAAGTGACCTTCATAAGTGTGACAGATAATTTTATTTATGGAATTTCAGCTTCTGAAGGGATGGCCTTCCAGTCATCATTATTCACAGGGAACCTGTATAAAATTCAGTACTTATGCTAGCATTCAAAGAGGCTAAACCAGATGATCCCCTCTCATTAGAGGCCTGGGAATAGCCCCAGAATAGCCTATGGTCTTCTACATGCTAGGGGAGTTCTTAGCATGATCAAGTGAGCACTTTAGTGCAGCAAACTTGAGTCCAACTGCTGACAGAAACCAAAAGAAAGGAGAGTTATGTATTTTTTTCCATGAAATCCCTATGTCATATGATTTTTTTTATGTTTTCTAAATGAGATTACACATTATGGTAAATGTCTTCCACATAATACATGCTTCTTGTGTGTGTGTAATATCGTCCTGCAGGATTAGTTGTATGACAACTAATAGTGGTGACAATAATTACTCATTTTCCTGCCTTATTGTACATCTTTCTAACTGATCCTTTTAGGTAGGAGAAAATGTCTATAGACTATGAATATCACAAAGTGTGGTGTTCAGATTATGTGTGGACACCCTTATGCATGGGGTAAAGACCAAAAAAGCACGGAGGAATTTCATGACTGAATTGTGTCAGTCAAATAATAAAATTCCAATCCCTTTCTTCCAGGACTAAATGGTGTATCTTGTTACCTCCTTAAAGAGCATTTCAACATCTGTCCATTTTCCTAACACTATAGAAGACCAGTATTTAGACCAGTGTAAGTTTTCCCAGATTTTCACTGACAGAAGCAAGTGATGCCATCTGATTAGGTTTGTGTCACTGGAGTGTTGCCAATACTGATGTTGAAATGTGTCCTACTATAGCCTGGTTGCTGCTCCAGAGCAATATTATGAGTACAGTATAGACCTTTGATTATTCTGTTGGAGTAAACTCTACTCAGTCCTTGGATAAAAATCTCTCAGTTACATTACTTTGGATTCCCAACTCACACTCCTCCATTGCTAGATTTTTCAGTGTAGGCTACTCATCAGCTTTTTCTCAAGGCAGCAGGCATTAAACAGCACTATCTCTACATGATTCTGACTTCAGAATTAAGAGAAACTACATTTTTTTTATTTCCCTAAATTTCACTTTCTTTGATCTTTGGGATAACATAAGAATTATGATATTTCATTATCAATATTTAAAGAAAAGCAAACCAAAAATAAAACAAACAAACAAACAACAATAACAACTTTTTTAATTTATTTTTTCTCAAATCGTAATTCATTCACTCAGGGGTTATAAACACAGAAAGGCAGGATGTGGGGAAGGGAATGACACTGGAGTGTGGGTGATCAGGAGGAATACAGATAACTTCAGAACCAGGTATCGGCTGGGTGAAGGTTCAGGGGGCAAGTCACTATGACTCTTCCTATGACTCGCTTGTCCTTATCTAAGTTGGTATTGTCGGCCCAGGCTACCTATTTACAAGGTCTATGACTACTCAGGCTTGTAAATTTCCACAAAAGCTGCCTGTTTACATTAGCTTATAGCCATCTGTTTCAATGTTTTTCCACTGAGACCCAAGACTTGGTGTTAGTATACATGTATGACAGGCCTATTGCTGATTTTAGGCCTACAGTATGTAAGCAGGGCTGCCCCAGACATCTCCTCCCTTCTCTAAGTATAGAAGGGCTGTGTCAATTCTAATCTTGCAAAGGTGGGGATAGAGGCCTGACCTCCAGTATTTGAAGGGGACCTTGTAATGGCTCTCATCCCCCTGTCGTTGTCCAGTGAGGCATGAGGGACATAGCTGTCCCCGATGTCTTTTTCCTGGAGAGGGGATGCTTTTGACATCAACCCCTATGCAGTCAGGCTTGTCCTTCAGGCAACCCAGACAGGTATTTTTTATCTTTTATTTATATTCCCTTGCAGTGCTTAGCCTCACAGCCTAAGCAAGAATTCAGATTACCTGTCAGAGGGGGTTCTGGGTAGCCCCTCTCTGCTTGGTCTAGGGGCAGAAATCCCTCCTTTTAGGTTGGGTGGAGATGGGTTTTAGAAACACCCTGTATAAAGTAACAACCTCATATTGAGTCTCATGGTTTTCCATATCTAACTTATGATAATGTATCTGAGTAGGTTTTGCTACCAAATTATTTATCTGTTGCATTACAGAGTTAGTCCGCCCATTTGAGAGCCAGGGACCAGCAGAAAAAAGCAAAAAGAACCCAAATAATGATCTCAAGATGGAAGGAAATAGGGTTGACAACCTTGGAGAGGCAGAAAACCAATTCTTATACCAGCCTTCATCTGTCTCTTTCTCTCTCTGATTTTTCTTAGGGCCTTCACTACCTGTTTCATGCTCTCTTTAAACCTCCTTGTTTTGTCTGTGTAAAGACAACCTTCTTATTTAAGAGCTGTACACAGTCAAGAGCTGTACACAGCCTTTTCTACTGTAATAGAGTAAATCAAGTCCAATAAGGATCTTTGCGATTTTAGGAGGTCTCTTCAGACAGCGAAACAAGGGATTTCTTCAGATTAGTGATGTCAGTCTCTAGCTGTTTGATGTTCTTGTCAGTGCCCTTTCAAAGGTCTGAGTAGTGTAAGTTTGGAGGCCAGCATCTGGATTAGAACTTCTAACAGCAGACATCACAGGTGATTCATTTTTACCTGGAAAGGAAATAGAAGGGAATTCTCAGGGAGATTTATTTTCCCTGGATGTAAATTGTTATTCATCGTATTTATAGTTGGGCCTGGCTTTGTGGGGGTATCTATTTTTTTTATTAATCTTTTTGGTAGCCAGTTAGCTGTGCCTTCTGTGGTATCAGACAGGCATATCAATCCTCCCATAAGGGAACTGTGTCTGGGCCATTCCCTTTAAGGGTAAGAGGGTCCTTCCCCATATCTGTGGCAAAGTTTTGTTGGTCTCGGTGGTACCAGAGGCAGTCAGCAGCAGATTTGCCATGAACTTTTAGCTTTAGAGAGATAAAAGTGAACAAGGCATGATGGAGAGTATTACAGGGGGACTCCTTCTGAGGGGGTACCATTCCCCCTCTTTTGTTTTTAAAGCCAATTTTTCAGAGTTCTTGTAAAATCAGGGCAGAAGCGCCAACAGTCACTCCTTCCATACTCAGAGAGTCATGAAGACCCTATTTAAGGATATATAAATCTCTATTGATAATCTTTTGTCAAAGGACTGTTATAGCACCACTGAAAACTAATCAGACTATATAATATATTGATTAGTAATAGCTTCTTCTACTTTTTGTGAGATTATCTCTCTTTTGTCAATTAATTGTTGAGGAAAATTAGGATTTACATCTCTCTTGAGAATATTGAACAGAGACTTAAATTCTTTTGTGGAAAGCTTAAAATAGGATCTTAGCCAATTAGCAACTCCTAGAAACTTTTGAAAATAATTTAAAATAAATAAACTCTCTCTTTTTTTTAGACCCTTTATCTGTGTGTGTGTTTATTGGATATTATACATATTTACCTTTCAATGTTATCTGCTCTCCCATTCTCCCCCAAAACCCCTTATCCCATACCCCCTCCTCCTAATTTTTGTGAGGGTGTGCTCCAAACATCCTCCCAGTCCCATCTCCCTGCTCTCGAATTCCCACACAGTAGGGGATCCAAACTTTTGGGGATCATGGCCCTCCACTTTCACTGAAGTCTAACAAGGTCACCCTTAATTCCCTATACAGGTGCATGAGTTCCTCCCTTTGTACTCTCTGGCTGGTGGTTTAGACTTTAGGAGCTCTGGTTGAAACTTTTGATACTCCTTCTAGAAAGGTCCAAAGCATCTACACTTTGCTCTTCCTTCTTCTATGTGAGTTTTATGTGGTCTATACGTTGTTTCTTAGAAATTGTGAGCTTTTGGGCTAATATCCACTTATCAGTGAATGCATACCATGTATGTTCTTTTGAGATTGGGTCACGTCTCTCAAGATGGTATTTTCCAGCTCCATCCATTTGCCTAAGAATTTCATGAACTCATTGTTTTTAATAGCTGAGTAGTACTCCATTGTATAAATGTACCACATTTTCTGCATCCATTCTTCTGTTGAAGGGCATCTGGGTTCTTTCCAACTTCTGGCTATTATAAATAAGGCTGCTATGAACATGGTGGAGCATGTGTCCCTGTTGTATGTTGAAATGTCTTTTGGGTATATGCCCAGGAGTGGTATAGCTGGGTCCTCAGGTAACATGTTCAATTTTCTGATATACCCCCAGACTGCTTTCCATAGTGGTTGTACCAGTTTACAATCCCACCAACAGTGGAGGAGTGTTCCTCTTTCTCCACATCCTCGCCAACATGTGGTCATCTGTGTTTTTGATCTTAGCCATTCTGACTGGTGTGAGGTGGAATCTCAGTGTTGTTTTCATTTGCATTTCCCTGATGACTAGGGATGCTGAACACTTCTTTAGGTGCTTCTCAACCATATGAGCTTCCTCAGTTGAGAATTCTTTGTTCAGCACTGTGCTCCATTTTTAAATAGGGTTCTTTGATTGTCTAGAGTCTAATTTCTTCAGTTCTTTGTATACCTTGGATATTAGCCCTTTATCAGATGTAGGGTTGGTGAAGATCTTTTCCCAGTCTGTTGCTTGCTGCTTTGTCCTATTGACTGTGTCCTTTGCTTTACAGAAGCTTTGCATTTTTTATGAGGTCCCATTTGTCAATTCTTGGTCTTAGAGCACAGGCCATTGGTGTTCTGTTCAGGAACTTTTCTCCTGTGCCTATGTGTTCCAGGCTTTTCCCCAGTTTCTCTTCTATTAGTTTCAGTGTGGCTGGTTTTAGGTGGAGGTACTTGATCCACTTGGAATTGAGCTTTGTACAAGGCGATAAGTATGGATCAATTTGCATTTTTCTACATGCTGACCTCCAGTTGGACCAGCACCATTTGTTGAAAATGCTGTCTTTTTTTCACCTGATGGTTTTAGCTCCTTTGTCAAAGATCAGGTGACTAAAGGTATGGGAGTTCATTTCTGGGTCTTCTATTCTATTCCATTGATCCTCCCACTTGTCTCTGTTCCAATACCACACAGTTTTTACCACTATTGCTTTGTAGTACAGCTTGAAGTCAGGGATGGTGATTCCCCCAGAAGTTCTTTTATTGCTGAGAATAGTTTTTGCAATCCTGGGTTTTTTGTTATTCCAAATGAATTTTAAGATTGCTCTTTCTATCTCTGTGAAGAATTGAGTGGGAATTTTGATGGGGATTGCATTACATCTGTAGATGGCTTTTGGCAAAATAGCCATTTTTACTATATTAATCCTTACAATCCATGAGCATGGGAGATCTTTCCATCTTCTGAGATCTGCTTCGATTTCTTTCTTCAGGGGCATGAAGTTCTTGTCATACAGGTCTTTTACTTGCTTGGTTAGGTTCACACCCAGGTATTTTATATTATCTGTGACTATTGTGAAGGGTGTCATTTCCATAATTTCTTTCTCAGCCAGTTTATCTTTTGAGTAGAGGAAAGCTACTACTGATTTGCTTGAGTTAATTTTATATCCAGTCACTTTGGTAAAGTTGTTTATCAGGTTTAGGAGTTCTCTGGTGGAAGTTTTGGGGTCACTTAAGTATTCTATCATATCATCTGCAAATAGTGATATTTTGACTTCTTCCTTTCCAATTTGTATCCCTTTGCCCTCCTTGTGTTGCCTAATTGCTCTGGCTAGGACTTACAATACTATATTAAATAAGTAGGGGGAGAGTGGGCAGCCTTGCCTAGTCCCTGATTTTAGTGGGATTGCCTCAAGTTTCTCTCCATTTAGTTTGATGCTGGCTACTGGTTTGCTGTATATTGCTTTTACTATGTTTAGGTATGGACCTTGAATTCCTTACCTTTACAAGCCTTTTATCATGAAGGGGTGTTGAATTTTGTCAAATGCTTTCTCAGCATCTAGTGAGATGATCATGTGTTTTTTTTTCCCCTTTGAGTTTGTTTATATAGTGGATTACATTGATGAATTTCAGTATATTGAACCAACCCTGCATTCCTGGGATAAAGCCTACTTGATCGTGATGGATAATTGTTTTGATGTAACAATAACAACTTAAAACTACACCAAAACTAGGGGTATGACTTTAAAGTGTGTGCTATATAAGTATAAGAATCTGAATTTGGATGTCCAGCACAAAGTAGAAGGCCAGATTCAATGACCAAGGACTTGTAATTCCAGTGTCAGGAACTTAGAGAAAAGTGGCTCTCTGCATTTCACTGACAAACCAGCCATAGTGTATCCCGAAGTTTAATCTTTAGTCCTCTGTCTCAAAAATAAGGAAGACAGACATAAATATGAAAGGGGGAAAGATAGTGAAGGAGAATAGCAGAATAAAAGGAATTTCATATGAGAAGTAGGAAAATTATGGGTTCCTTAGGGAGTGGAGAAGTGGGTAAGTAATGAAAAAATATTTTAAAAAAACCCACAAAATTCACATGTGTAACTATTTTTAAATGTTTTTTAAATCTCCTTAAGGTAGTTTAATTTTATAATTAATGAATGAATTAAATAATTAATATCTTAAACAGCCCTCTCCCAGGTACCCTTTCACAGAGTCCCTTTCCATATCCCCCTTCCAGTTCTCTAAGAGGGTGGGGACCCTTGAGTCCCCCTTTCCTGGCACTTCAAGTCTCTGTAGGATTGGGCTCATCCTCTCCCATGCAGGGTGGGAGGGCAGACAAGGTATCCCTGTTGGGGAATGGATTCCACAGTCAGGCTACAGCTTTAGGGACAGTCTTTATTTCAGTTGTTGGGGGCCACATGGTGACTGAGATTTTTATACGTAGTTTGATGTTATCATCTTATCTATCTATCTGTCTGTCTGTCTGTCTATCTATCTATCCATCCATCTGTCATTTATTTTTTAATGAACTTTCCTCATTTTTACTGACAGTGGATCCCCCAAGAAACAAAAATGACCTAATTGAAACATAACACCAGACATACGAAGCCATTTTTTGGGTTTTGGGTAAGGGTTGTCCAAAACACTTCTAAAACTTTCTCCCTATTGTTATTACTCTTAATTATCTCCACCCCAGCCACACCCAGATATGGAAGGTAAGTTCATATTTCTGAATACAGTATGCACTTTTAGATGTCAGAGACTATTGAGCCAGAACTTGCCTGAATGCCTCCTTCATGAAGACCATTTTTCATGATGCCAGAAGAAACCTTGTAAGCTCCAAAAGATGGAAACAAGCAACAGTCTTATCCACCTCTAGTGGCTAAGTGTTGAACCGTGTCAAGAACAAGAATGCCTTATAACACTAAAATATTATAATAGCACACATACATAGAAGTGTCCAACAGCTTTCTAGTTGAACTCAAGGCCCACTCAAGAAAAGGGAATCTATGCCTTGTCCTGGAAATGTAGCTAAATACTAAGTGCTTAAGAAGACATGGTTCTCAGTGGGAAACCTACCCGTTACTAAACCAGAATAATCCTTGACAATGAACAAAATAAGCAAATAAGGAGAATGTTTATTTGTTCCTATACTCACAAATAAGTGTAATCTTTAAGCATCATCAAGGAAATTTCTCTGTGAACATAAATAAACCAGCATAGAAAAACACATTCCAAAATACAGAGTTGTGGAACCCAGTACCAATGGATACAAACACACACACATGAAAAACAAACAAACAAACAAACAAACAAACAAACAAACTCATGCAGAACCAGTGCTCAGAAAAGATTAAAGAAAAGGGAGTAGAAAAATGGTAAGAGCTGGAAGATCTGGGAGGTTTCTGTGAGGCTGTCTCCTAATATCATCACAAGCTACATACATAAAGCCTCACCAACAATCCATATGACTGACAAAATGTGAGCTCAAAAATGATGATGAACTCATGAGGCTTCAACTGTACACAAAGGAATATAGGTAACTACGAAAAGTAGAAGGTGGAGATGTGATCTTCCTCCAAAAAAAAAAAAAAATGGTTTGGTTGTCCAGTATCAAATAGCCCGGAAACTCATCAGCATTTTCCTATGATAGTAAAGAATTGTTTAAAAAGATATTATCACCAATGATACAAATACCAAAAGGATTTATATACTAATACAAATGTACATATTTTTCAATTTTTTTAAGAATAATTTTGGCTTAACTTTCTCCTTAAGTCCACAAATCTACCCTGTGAGAGGGATGGGCGCACATGAGACTTATTCCCTTTATAAATGCCAACTAAATTTCAACTGCCATTGTCATATTGTTGCACATTAGTGTTCCAGAGCTTACAGGTTTTACTGAAGCTGTGCCCTTGACCAACACCTCCATTTCTCCCTAGAAAATACAGTTTTAAATTTTTACAGTTCCACATCTTTCTGAACCTATATTTGTGTTTTTAAATTAACTTGAAAGCTTTTTGGTATTTTTTTTAATTCTTTTTTTATTGGATATTTTATTCACATTTCAGATGTTATCCCCATGCCCCATTCCCCCCCCCACCTCCCACCCAGGAACCCCTATCCTAGCCCCTCTTCTGCTTCTATGAGGATGTGCCCCCACCTAGCCCCCACTCCCACCTCCCACTCTCTAAACCACCAGCCTAGGAGCACTTAGGGAGCGACCCATGGCTCCAGCTGTATATGCAAGGGAGGATGGTCCTGTCAGGTATAGGTGAGAGAGGAGATACTTGGTCACAATGAAGGCTGAAGGCTTTTTTGTATTTTTAATAATGTTACTATACCTTTCTTGTCAGTCTCTTTGGGACTCACATAGCGTTTGCATTAGTGGACTTTATAAAATGCCTAATTTTTCTAATTGGTATTAATCTTGCTTTGTTTTCCTGAACTTTAAATATATAGCCACTATATTTGAATTTAACAATAGATTATTCTATCAGTTCAAATTTATAATTCATCCTCTTTGTACACTTGCAACTTTAGTTCTTATGCCTCTCAACTATAAAATATCCATTTGCTCTTTTCTTACAAAGTCCAATATAGGAATCCAAGGAAGCTCTGAGTGAATGAAGTGAGTCCTGAGAAAGTGTGTATTCTTGACATGGGCATAAACATGTAGAGAACTCCAGGGCCTTAGACCCATGGAACCTTATCAATATAACTCCTCTATATGGGTGAGTCTGAAGAAGATGTGCAAAATTCTTAAAAATCCAAGTATGAGTGTCTATAGATGATACATCAGTGTGTGTCAAGTCTGGTGAAACTTCCTCTACCCAGGTGTTTATAGCCTGAGACTGCTTGCCTAAAGAGACCTCCTATGAACTGTACTGTACCTAATAAACACAAAGAGGTTCTCAGTTGTGAGGGTAGCAGATTCCCACCTGATCCAACCTTTTCTGGTGTGTATGAGTCTGTTCTTTTTCATTTGTGATTTTAATTTATGTGTGATTTTTTAAATTTATGTATGATGATATGTATGTTTTTAAAAAAAATTTAAAAAGCATGTTTGGAAAAACCATGTGATCTATTCTCCTAAAAATATACAAAAATCTAGGAACAATGACATTAGGCTAGAGCAGGAGAAGAAAGCAATATGCAGAATGCAGAGAGAAAGAGGGACAAAGAAGATGCAGAGAGAGCAGAAAGTGAAGGCAGGCTTCTCCTTACCACCCTGTTCATGAAATGGAACAGCACTCATCTTAACAGCAAAGCAGTCTTACTCTTGCTAAGGACAAAGTCTTCTTTGATTCTCTCCCCCCACTCCTCTCTCTCTCTCTCTCTCTCTCTCTCTCTCTCTCTCTCTCTCTCTCTCCCTCTCTCTCTCTCCCCCCTCTTTCCTTCTTCCTTTTGTTTTTGATCCATATCTTTTTTTTTCATTTTTTATTATTTTATTTATTTACATTTCAAATGTTATCCCTTTCCAGTTTCCCCTCCACATGCCCCCTATACCCTCTTCCCTGCCTCTATGAGGGAGCTCCCCCACTCGCCCACCCACTCCTGCCTCAGCAGTTTAGCCTTCTCCTGTCCTGGGTCATCAAGCCTCTGTATGACCAAGGGGTTCCCATCCCAGTGATGCCAGATAAGGTAATTCTCTGCTACATATCCCCCTGAGGCCATGGGTACCCCCTGTGTACTCTTTGGTTGGCAGTTTAGTCCCTCGGAGCATTGAGGAGTCTAGTTGGTTGATTTTGTTGTTCTTCCCATGAGATTGTAAACCCATTTAACTCCTACAGTCTTTTCTCTGACTTCTTCATTGGGGTCTCCATGCTCAGTCCAATGTTTGGCTGTGTATATGTGAATCTGTATAGGTCTGAGCCTCTCCAGGAATCCTGTCAGCAAGCACTTCTTGGCATCCACAATAGTGCCTGGGTTTGGTGTCAGCAGATGAGATGGATCCCTAAGTGTGGCATTCTCAGGATGACCTTTCCTTCAGGCTCTGCTCCACTCTTTGTCTCTGCATTTCCTCTTGACAGGAGGAAATCTGAATTAATATTTTTGAGGTGGGTGGGTGGCCCAATCCCTCAATGAGGACCTTGCCTATTGACTGGACATGGTTTCTACAGGTTCTATGTCCCCTTTGTTGGCTATTTCTGCTAAAGTTTTCCATGTTAGGTCCTGGGAAACTCTTGAAACCCTTGCATCTGGGACTTTCTAGTGGCTACCCTCAGATCACCCTCCCCCACTGCTACACATGTACCCTAAAAGTTCATGACCCTCTGTACTTCTCTCCCATCTCTTCCCCTATCTGAACTGGTCCTTTTTCCTTCCCCTTCCTCTCTCCCTTCCTGATCCCTCTCTCCCTCTACTTCCCAGAGATTATTCTCTTGTCCCTTCTGAGTAGGACTGTAGCATCCACACTTTGGTGTGATCTTCTTTCTTCTTGGGTTTCATATGCCTTTTTTCTTACAGACTTATATTTAAATCATTTAGCAATGAAAGGGTAAAAGCCTTTCCTTTCTCTACACAATAAAGATTGGAGCTCAGTTTTCATCCAGCATGAGTGAGTTCATTCTGCACTGGTGCATGAGCTACACATTCTTATGTAAGTATGGGTATGTGTGTCTAAGTACATTAATATGAAATAAATAGCTGGAACCAATAGGAGTGTATGAAGACAAATAAGTGTGAATATGTGTATATGAATGTTTGAGAGTTTATGCATATTTGCTTACGCAAAATTTTTTTTCCTTCTGCCATCGTGACTCTACTGGTTCAATAAATATTTATTGCTCCAAACTTTTCTCTTCCTGACAAGCTAGGGGATAGGATTTTGGGCAAGTGAGAATGGAGCCCTAGCAATTAATCCTTTGCTTAATCCCCTGCTGTTTAAGAACAAGTGTTAATTTGCCAAGGTGCCTGAATCTTCTGAATTCAGAGTAACCTATAATCAAGTTGGATAAACAAAAAAAAAAAATCTTTATCATGCCTATGAGTAATGCAAGCATAGGGGAGGGAGCAGAGACTCAGGAAATGGCCAACCATTAATCACCTCAACTTGAGATCCATCCCATGGGCACATACCAATCCATAACACTATTAAAGATACTCTGTTATGATTGCAGACAGGATAATGTTGTCCTCCCAAAGGCTCCACCCAGCAGCTGACTCAGATTCAGACACCCATAGCTAAACAGTAGATGGAATTTGGGGACTCTTAAGGAAGAATAATAGGAAGGATTGCAGAACTCCACAGGAAGACAAATACAGCCAACTAACCTTTGGTGTTCTCAGAATCTAAACCACCAACCAAAGACCATACATGGGCTAGACCTAGACATCCCAACACATATGAGGCAGATTTGCTCCTTGACCTTTATGTGGGTCCTGAACAACTGGAACAGAAGCTATCCCAAAAGCTGGTACCTGTACATGGGATATATCCCCATGTACAAAGCAGCTGGGCTACCTTGTCTGGCCTCAGTGGGAGAGGAGGCACCTAGCCTCCCATTGCCTTGAAATGCCAGGGTGTGAAGGACACCCAAGGGTCCCCCACCCACTCAAACGAGAAGTGGATGAGGGAAGGTGAATGGAAGGGATGACTGATGACCAGGAGGAGGGCAATGAGAGGAATATGCAGAGAATATGTAAATAAATAAATAAAATTTAAAAGAAAACAACCAATCTTTCATAATATCAAGTTTTTATTGTCCCAACCAACACTCTTTCCCCTCAGCTGCTTCTGAGAGGACCCAACCTGGGCCTAAGCTCTGGGCATCTCCTATATATTGGTGGTTTTATTGTTTGGTCAGTTATATTTATAAGTTTAACAGCTTGGAAAACAGTGTCAGACATTCGCTTCATGTTTTTCTTTTCATTACTGAGGAGTGCTATATTCTAGGTCAAAATTCAGGCACTATCCTGTTAGTTTGTCATCTCAACTAGTTCAGCATTTAGTTGAAATAGCTGATGACAATAACAAGCTAAGATCTAAGAGCTTGTAGCTTTTCTTCCAGTTCCTCTTGTGAGCGAGAAATTTGGGGCATGATCTATTTCTAAACCTCCATGGAAGAGTAGAATTTGTTTTTATTGATGGTTTCTTAGAAATCATCTGTTGGTGAGAAAAGCTTAATTTTCAGTCATAAATTATTGTGAAGTTCTTTGAGACAGCAAAGATGAAGACCTTATTCTGATGGATTTGTTTATAATTTGCTTTTAATTTTCTCATGTTCTATCTCATCTGTTCCTGCCTGCAGTTTAGTATCTTTGAATGCTGTACTGATGACAAATTTGAGTAGCATCCCACAAGAAACTTCTTTGTGTTTCTTCTCATTTTTCTGGTAATTGATCTGAACAGCTATCACTTATCACTACTCTCTTCATCAAATTCTCTTCTTATTTAAAAATTGTTATCTATTATTTTTCAAAAAAATGCTCTTAAGCGTGAGATTATCCATTTTCTAGTCCAAAATGAACCAGACTCCTTAAGAAAAACAAAGGACTCACACTACTCTATAGATAAAACATTTATATGTTCTGTCATGGGCAGAGTTGCCATCCTGAAATAGAACTTCAGTACTGTCAATGAAGCCTAGGTGATAGAAGGTACCACATTCTGCTTGGTGATATTGGCCTAGAATACGACACTTACATAGTTGTGGACCAAAGAATGTAACTTTTGGAAGGAATGATGTAATTGTCTGAGTCTTGAGAAATAAAGCAGCAGCTCTAGATTTGGAGGTGTAGGGAGAAGGAAAACCCTACCTTCTTGGCTTCATGTTGAGAGTTAAATTTCCATTACAAGGAGCATGAGGCATGTACCTTGTGCAAACACAATTACCTCTGGACATTCTTACAACTATTTAGTGTATTTTCTTGGGTAGATGTGTCTCAACTGACTATATAATTTTTGTGATATTTTCTTGAGATTTTTAACTATATCGATGATAGTTTAAAATTTGTTAGTTAATCAATTTTAAGATTTAAATGGCCATGTGGTCTTTATGGCTTTTCTGGAAGTCCTTACATTGATTGTTCTTTTTTAGTCTAATATTTCATTATTAAAAACAAAATAATTATAAGTGGTTATAGTTGTGTGCTTTTTTAAACTTCCAAGTAACTGGATTTTCTATTTGTTTTTTAAGTCTTAGGTTTTAATACTGGCGTTAATAATTTACTTAGTTTAGTTGTAGCTTAAAATTTTTTCTTATATGAAGTGAATTTTATTTCACTTTTGTCATCTGATGAATGATGCTTGCTGTGTTTGGGGGAGGTATTTTACTACATTTTAAAAGTGAAGAACAAGTTGTCAAAACAAGAACAGCATTCAAATTAACAGTACGTTAAAGATCCTGCTTAGTAAAGGACTTCGTGTAAACAGAAGATCTCATCATCAACCAAAAGTGGAAGGCACAGTGGATCCCCACAACAAAGGAGGTTATCCATGAACATCACAGTAACAGCTGATGAAAATGAATGACATGCTCATGCTGAGATGATTCTCTTCATAGTTGTTTACAATACACAGAACAAGCACAAACTCACTGATGAGAGATGAAAAAGCTAGTCTTTCATGCAGATTTTTTATAGTAGCTAAACTATTACGGCAGAATATATGTATGCTTTAACTGTGTGCTACTATTGTAGAATAATGTTCCAAATTATATCAATGTGGCGTATGAACCAATAATAAAATATCCACTTATCTAAGAAAAAAATATACTGTGAAGAGATAGATCAGGTAGTCTTTGTGGCATTAATAAGCATAATAAGCATAATATTCTGTCAATATAGTGTTTCAGTAATGAAGAAAAATCAAATGGGAGAGTCATATCATAGAGCAGTCAGAATTTTCCCTTAATTTTTTGAGTCATGAATTTACATGACCTTCTTGGAGTCTAAAATTGTATGCTTCAAACCAGCATGGTAAGAGGACCTGGTACTACTTATATCTGACTATTATCCAAAGCTCTATGTCCCATCTTACTGCTAACAATAAAAAATCATTCGAACTAAAAGCTTCAGTGGCTAACTCACCAAGAGAACAATTTTCTCTTCTGCCACACAAAAGCTTGCTATTATGTACAGGAGGAAAGTAGCCTGTTCACAGAATTGTGGTCCTGGGAATGATGGGAAGGCTCAAAGTCATCTTTTGTTGTTAGTCTAATATGTAGTTAAGGAATAGTGCTTGTTCTTTTCATTTCATATGTATCAATTAAATACAATCACAGTTGAAGGAATTGTTAAATGTAGGTAATGAATATTGATGTAAAAATCTCAACTAGAGAGATAAACCACTCAGTGCTTACGTTTAATACTTGCTCTTGCAGAGGACCCAGTTTCAATTGCCAGCACCTACATGGCTCAGAATCATATGGAAGTCCAGTTACAGAAAACCTGACAGCTCAGGTATTCACACGATACCCAAATATACATGCTGGCAAAACACCCATATAAAAATTTTAAAAATCATTTGAAATCAATGTTTCAAAACCAGGAAAATTAGGGTAGTATTTTAAAGTTGAGATTTAGGGTCCTATCAACCTGAGTTTGTGCTGAATTCTCTCTACTTAATATACTAAAGAAAGTATTGGACTTTCCTCCTGCAATTTATAATTTACACCAATAAAATAAAGATGTTAATAACACTTTTATACTCAATCAGTAATTCACAGAACGATTGTTGTCTTCTCTGCAGTAGCTCATCAACTACCTAAATTAATTAGTCTATTTTTGACAACACTCAAAAAAGGTTTTAAATACTAATCAAATGTCTTCTAATACCTAAGTTCCTGGATTATGCTGCAGTCAGGTCAATATATTTCTCTATAGTTTCCTAAGAGATGTCTCCTCACACACCTTAAATTATATGGAGTTTTAAATAAGTATCAAGACTTTAAAAACGCCAATGAAAAATAAACTTAAATTGAATAGTATACAACATTTTACCTCTTACAAAATATTTCAGTCATAAAGGAGAATTGAGAGTTCATACTTTTTGGTTGACTTTTTTCCTCTTCAATCATAAAACACTATATATGATATTAATGTGCTAAACTCTAGATCTGCAATCATAACTGTTAAAAAATAAATTTGTCTCCTGTGCCTATGTGTTCAAGGCAGTTCCCCACTTTTTCTTCTATTATATTTAGTGTGTCTGGTTCTATGATGAGGTCTTTGATCCACTTGAACTTGAGTTTTGGTCAGAGGGATAGTCATGAATCTTTTTGCATTCTCTATATGCACACATCCAATTTGACCAGCACCATTTGTTGAAGATTATTTTATTTTTCATTTGTATTGTTTTGACGTTTTTGTCAAATATTAAGTGTCCATAGGTATATAGCTATATTTCAGAGTCTTCAATTTTTTTCCATTGATCAACCTATATATTTTCATTCTAATACCATGGACTTTTTATTATTATTGCTCTGTGCTATAGTTTAAAATCAGGTATAGTGATACCTTCAAAACTTTTTTCATATGAAGTTGAGCATTGCTTATTCCCAGTCTGCAAAGAATTATGTTGGAATTGCAATGAAATCACATTGACTCTGTAGATTGTTTTTGGTATGTTACTCCTACTGCCATGAGCATCTATCCATATTCTGATATCTTCCTTAATTTTTTCAGAGAGTTGAACCTTTTGTCATACATGTCTTTCACAGGCGTGGTTTGATTTACAAGATATTTTATAGTATTTGTGGCTACTATAAATGGTGTTGTTAACTTAATTTTTTTTCTCAGCCACTTTATCCTTCATATAAAAAAGGGCTATGGATTTTTGAGTTAATTTTGTATCTAGACACTTTGTTGAAGGGGTTAATCAGTTGGAGGAGTTCTCTGGTAGGATTTTTGGAGACACTTAGGTATGCTATCTCATCATCTGTGAAGGGGAAGACTGATGCAGGAAAGATTTATAAGGGTCCATCTGAGAGGAGAGGAGGGAACAGGGGCTATGACCTGGTGTAAAGCAAATAAATTAATGAAATAACCTAAGATAGCATAAAAAAGCCATGGAAACATAAAAGTGTGTAAAAGTACAACTAGAGATGAATAAGAAACAAGTGTAACCTTCACAAATTTTTGTTTCCAACCGCCTGAATGATCTATCATATCTAGCCTTGTTGGTTTTATGTGATTTCAAATGTTTTTCATGGTCTCATTTTTAAAATTAAAGGTCATTATATTCTACAGAGAATTTGACTAAGCATCATCAGTCTTCCCAAGATAATTTATGATCTTAATATCCTGAGTAATTCTTCACAATGTAGTGTGTTCCTCACATTACATAGATAGTACAATGATGGGACTTATACTTGGACTAAGAAGATGGCTCTGTGAGTTCCCATACAAGCCTAATTACCTGAGTTTGATCACTGGACTATAAGAAAAACCTTGATCCAGTGAGGGTGCTATGAAATCTCAATTTTCTTACAGCAAGACTGGAGGTAGCAAAAGGATACATATTCTGACCTTTATGAGAGAGCTGGCTTTGAGAACACAGCATAACAAATATAATAAGAAATACCATGCCACAACAAAAAAGAAGGCAAGAACCAATTCCTGAAGTTATTCTCTGATCTCTACATGCTCCCTCTGGAATCCACATACCCACACATTCACATGCACATGCACATGCAAACACACATGAACACTCACAGTCTCTCCGGACTGAACTGAACTATTTTGAGGCAAGAAGTTGTATTTCTCTTAGTTTCTTTAGCATCAAGGCTAGTGAATATCATCTGAGACACCTGGTAATGCTACTTATTTAATTGAAAATCTAGCCAGTCAAGTTGGCTGTATTGAGAGTTTTAAATTTCCTTTAAAGCATTTTATTGATTGATAATTATTTGAGTACTATTGCTGAACACTATTATTCTAACATAATAATATTAGAATTAAATATGAAAGTAAAATACTGCCTGAGTCAGAGCACTCTAAAAACTGTTGAGATTTGAGATTCTCTGATAATTTCAATGATATTGCAAGGCAATTTTAATGAAAAGTGACTTGGGGACATATTTTGAGCATTTTTCTAATACATATAATTGTAAGGTCTGATAAAAAGTGCTATGAGCTATGTTTAATTTGTCTGTATTTATCTCCTTCCTTAACTACTTTCATGTCTTCCTTACCCACCTCTCCTCCTGTGGTAGTCTTAATGAAAATGGCACCATATACATATTCATGATTATTGAATGGACGGACTTGTTGGTGTACATATGACATATATGGAGGAAGCGTGTCATAGTGGACAGGGTTTGTGGTTTCAAACTCAAGTCAGACCCAGTGGCTCACTTTCTTGCTTCCTGATGCTTGTAGATCTGGATGTAGAATTCTCAGTTTCTTCTCTAGTACTATGTCTACCTGCATGCAGCCATGCTTTTCACCATGATGATAACAGGCTAAATTTATAGACTGTTAAGTCAGTCTCTGTTGCCTGTGCCTTGTACAGCTTACTGTCAGACCCTAGTTTACTTGCTCTTGTGTGTTGGAGGTGAGATGTTATGGAACAGACTCCAGGAGCAGGCTAGAAACTTAACAGCAATCTCTTTATAATACAGCTGTATTTTCTTTTAATATCCTCCACCCGTGTCTCATTGGTCCAAAGAAAATATCTCTTTTAAATAATAGGCCCTAATTGGCAGGCATTTTCTCTGTCAACAATCCTTGATCTCTCAGGCAATGCTCAATTAGGTCTTCCTGTAGGAGATGCTTTTTCAACCCTGCAGCCCTCGATGTTTATGTAGAGGCAGCTGTGCTGTTCCTCCTACTAGTGCCAACCAAATATTTTCCTTTATATGTGTCACCATATTCATTTTGTCTCTTCACAGCAATAAAAATCTTAAGTAAGCCACCTCCATATTCACCAACTTTGAGTTTTCTTCTTTTATTCTTCTTACATCAGGTCCAGTTTGTGTTGTCTAGTTAATCCTGTGGTTAATAAAAACTTTCATTCCTTTTTCCAGAAGCTCGTCCTCTAATGGAATTTCATACCAACTTCCCTCCCACTGATGCTGGAATTGTGTCCATCTTGAGCTCCTGTAGGCTTCTGTGAACTTTTAGAGTGTGACTATTGTCTCAATAAAACACTGTTCCCTTGAAGTCATCCACCACCCTGTTGGGAGCCGACTCTTAGCCGAAAGTGGCTATCATCTTTACAGCCATCTCGAGCCATATACCCTGACAAGAGACTTGTTTCAACAGCCTGCAATAGCTGAGCGCACTCTGATAAACATCTTGTTACACTGTTTAGTGCCCCCAGCTGCAAGGTGCTCCTGGTATCCATGGCTACAAGGCACGTGACATAGTGGCTTCAGTTGAGCTTGTCCACGAGGGCAAGTCACGTGGTAAAGGGTATAAATACCCAGGATTCCCCTTCTATTGGGAAGTAGAAAGTGGGAGGTAGATGGAGGTAGGAGGTAGAAGGTAAAAGGTGGAAGGAGTGAGAAAGTGAGAGGTGTCAGGAGACTGAAGGAGGAGAATATAGAAGAAGAGAAGAGAATAAAGAAGAGACTTGAAGAGACGCCACCGGACTCTGTCTTGTATCTATCTTTTGCGTCTCTCGCCCCTTTTTCCCCCTTCCTCCGTCCCCACTCTCTCTCTTACTAGACCCTGGCCCGGAGCAGCAGAACCAGCCGGCCTTTACAAAGTAGCAGAACCTGCCAGCCGTTACAAAAGAAACGGCGGTTACACCACCCTTTCTACTTCCTCTTTCTCACAGATCTATGAGCCTTGGTAGAGCCTTGATATACTTGTCCCACTTAGAGATGAAAACTCTACAGTCTGTTCTCTACATGTTGATCAGAAATTGTATGCTATATATTATTCTCCGATTTCCCACATACTTTATATTATTTTGTGCACAGATTGCTATCTTGTCTTTATAGAAGACTCTTACAGGAAACAAGCTTTTGTATAAACCCTATCTTCAACATTGTTCAAAGCTTAAATTTATATTCAGTTTTCTTATTTTTGTAGTAAAGACTTTTTCTTTTTAATTACAGCTGCGGTATTCAGCTTACTTAGGACATCTTTCTCCACTTGATTTACCCTAAAGCTCAAGGTCTTATCTTTGTACATCTCGCTGTAAGCCACTTCATTCTTCACTATGCTTTGGTTAGCCATACTAGATATAGGAAAACAATATTTACCCCTGCGTTTACAATTATACTTATTATCGTCTTCTCATTTACTTTTGTGGGAAAAATGCGAGCAGGGTGGGCCCGGGCCTGCGTAGCAGCATCCTGGGCCCGCTGCAGAGGCGGCCTGTGGGAGCAGGCAGTGCAGTGGAGTCAGAGTCCTGGGGCTTTCACACAGGGGTGGGAGGTGTGGGGGTCTCAGGCAGGTCCCACATACTGGAGAAAGTCTGAAGTTTCAAAAGCTGAAAGCTTGTCGGCAGCAGGCCCCAGAAGACAAGTAGACTGGGTTTCCAAAGAGTTTATTGTTCATGGTGTTGGATCTGGATGTGCGCATGCGCCTTCCGCCCAAACCCCGAATGCCAGGAGGAGCTCTCTTATATAGGGAGTGGGAAAGAGGAGGGACTCGAAGGGATAACTTAATTAGCTATGCCCCCCTGCCTTTAGCTAACTCATTAATATGTAAATTTCTCAAGGGAGAGGCCTGTTAGTCATACCTTCTACCTGTGTCTTATGTGATTGATGGTGCAGGATACATGGAGATTAGACCACGTGTCAGGGCCCTAGGTTCTGGAGCCGTGGCTGAACACCTGCAGTCTCGGGGTTCAAGGCTCATGCCAACCCACGAACCAAGATACTCTTCCATGGCCCAACATACTTTAACCAGTTGTCTTATTTGTGTTAGTCCATATTATGAGTGCAGAATAACCAACATAATATGTGTCTGTGTGCGCACATGTATCTGTGTAGTTAGAAAACATACACATACTATGTGTGTTCTAAAAGTGGCAAAAGAATTTGTAGGTTATAATATGACCAGCTCTTTCATTTTTAGAAGTCATTCCCATGAGTGGCTTTCAGGCGAATCTCAAGTGAATGGACCTACAGCCAGGGGAGATGATGGCCATCACTTTAGTGGAGGTATAATTAATTGGGCCATGAGCCCTGAGTTTTAACTTTCCTTATCTAGCACAGTTTATAATTGTGCATTGCATCAAACACTAGCACATTAGCTCAGCCTTAGAATTCTAAAAGCCTAAAGGAGCACACCCTCCATTCTCTCTCCTGGCATGCCGCTGTGATCTCACTTTAGGATTTTCTTTACTAGAGTGCTCTTAAAGTAATTCTGAATCAGGTAATCCACATGTAAAATAAAACATCCAAATCTGAAATGTATGCTTATTTCTTCTCTAAAATAGTAAAAGTGAAAATTCAAATGTCCTGTCAGTTATCTGCTAATGAGCACTGAATGTACAGCTCTGAGTTCAGTAAACTTCATTTAGATGTGTCAGCAAGAGCCAGTGCTATATTAAAGGTCTGAAACAGGAACAATAATTAAGACGACTCAATGCCAGTTCCCTTTCATCTTTAACTGCTGCCTACAGTCCGTACACAACAAATACGAAAAGGTCATCAGAATTCATTTTATAATGAGTGCATATTTATATTCCCCCAATCTTTCATCTAACAAAGGTAGTGATAATGGGCTGAAAATAACTTGATGTAGTCATGGGGTATGGGAAGGGCAGAGGATAGGTGAAAGGGGAAAGCTGAAGACAATGAAATGCACAGCACAGCTTTCTCTCACTAATCCATCTGGAAGCAGCTCATAGGAGGCGCAGTCTGTGCACTGTCTAGAGGTTTAGAAATCTGCCTCTCTTCTGACACTTTCTAGCTGTATCCTTGGAACAACGTCAGTCCCTCAAGTTTTAGATTTCTCACTTATAAAGCTAGACTGGGTACAAAGTCACCCTTAGCCTGGGATGGATTTTCTGGGAGTCCTATATTGATATGAGGAAAACCATTAGACAGTGTTTTAAAGGTACACCCTGCATAAAAGTTAACATGTTATTCTTGTCTTGACATTTCTTAAAATTTCAAGCATGAAATGGTATAGCTCCACAGTAGGGGTTTCAGTTAAGAATATTTGTTCAATGTGTATTAGAACAAGTGCTGCTACATTCCTTCTTGTGTTGAAAAAATACCCATTAAATATTCTATTTGGATTTATTTCTAGTATCCAAGAGTTGCCATTAATAGTCATCACTACTAAACTCTTAATACAGTTAGTTCTTAATCTAAGCCTCAAGGAAGTGGAGGTAAGGAAGCCACTACTGCAATAGAGAAAGGATCTGGACCAACAGTCCTCTGCGATGGCTGATCTGGTTCCTCATACTGTAGTGTTACATCAATCAATATCCACAGGATGGTGTATTTCAAAGTATAGTTAATTTATGCACACAATTTGCCAGTGATATTCCTTACCTAGAAGACACCACTGTGACACTCCCTTGTTCTCGTCATCCTCCTTCAACTCATCTCCTTCAGTGTTCTTTCACAGTGAAGCATGCATGGTGTTTTGGCTTTTCTTTGAATGTGCTAAGCATTTTTCAGCTCATAGGTCTTTGCTCTTTCTGTGTCCTCTTTGTGACTAATCTTTCTAAGTTTCAATGATGAAGCCATACACTGAAAGTGGCCTATCAACCTGAAAGTGCATAAGGAGATACTCACTGACCCCATCAACATCACTGTGGGTTTTCTTGGTAGAAATGATCAAAATCAGCAAGTATTTCTTATACTTACTTACTTACTTTCATTCCACACTGCAATGTAGGTCTCAGGCGATTTGACGCCTATTTATCTTATACTCTCTTGTTTTATACATGACCAGCAAGAGACAAGCATTCTACAACCACATTGAAGGAGTATGTCCACAAATAAGAAGTACATGAAAATTATTTTCTAAAACTTAGTACTTTTGGATTGGTAACAATCACAATGGAAAGAAAATACTATAAAAGTACATCTGAACAAATATCAAGGTGACTGAACACTAAGAAGTTATGATTTAATATATATGTAATTATAATAAATATATGATATATTTATATATAATGTGTGTATGGGTGTGTGTGTGTGTGTTTGTGTGTGTGTGTGTGTAGAAATAAAAGATAGAAATTAAATGACATTTTAAGCTGGACTGAGATTCTAAATTTTCGTGTACCTATCTCCAGTAGTGGCTCTGATATGCAACAAGAACATTGGTAATATTTATGATATATATTACTATATTTTATTAGAATTAAATAATTCAGGTGTATCATATTTTATTCTTTCAAAATGTAATTATGCTAAATATAATGTTATATTTTGGATTAGTTTCATAGCAGAAGATAAGCATCACTGGGAAAAAATGCTTAAGTGAGTTCAAACAGTCTGGAATAGAGTTATTAGTGCTACTGGATGCTGGTGTTTCAGCTTTGAGAACTGCATGACAGTAAGATATTTGCAAAGAAAATTGGGTAAAGGGCATATATAAACTCTTCACTTGATTTACTATTTTATTCTGAAAAAAATTGAATTTCCAATTATTTTTATGATGAACTATTGATTTTAAAATGGATTATGTGTCACATTGATGCTATTTGGTATGTCACAGTTTTCCAAAAAATTCAATGTACTATTGTAAGAATTGTAGTGAAGAGGTGAATGCATATGAAACTTGGCTAACATTTTAGATTTAATGTATTGACACACAACTTATGGAGACCTTTAGCCTAACTATCATTTGGTCTAAGGACAGCTCAGAATATGAGACCCATCCATTAATGACTTTGAATCTGGTCCATGTTACCAGTTACTAGTTACAGATCAGTCAAGTATCTGCAACTTTGATTTATTTTTTAACTTGAAGTTTTTTCTATTGTTCGTTTTTTTGTTTGATTTTGAGAAATACGAGTAATTTTACATTAACTTTTACCTTAGTGGCCAGTGGAAACACAGGCAGAAGAAATTTGTACTCGAAGCATTCTGTCATGTAGTCTTAGGCAGCCTTTTCTGAGCTATTATGATGAAATTTCTAACCTTCATTCTTTTAGTTTATCTACTCTGGAGGTGAACAAATGCCTCATAAAACAGCCCAATGGTGCGATTATCACTTTAGTATGAGAAGGACACCAGAAAGTACTAAAATTCTACATTCAATACAACATTTTATGGCTAACTATAAACTTGTAGTGTCCTTTAGGTATTTGCTGCAGTGTTAGTGATGATTCATATGAGGATCTCACAAGACATGGAAGGATGCCCGACATTCACATCCAACAAACGAAGGATGAGCACATGAACTGAGAGTAAATTGTATGAAACATAATGGTACATTGCTGGCAGCTTCATGTATATCATGGAAAATATGTTATTCTAAGTTAAACACAACTGTCTATTATCTTCAAAGGATGGTGAAGCCCAAAGCCCCATTCTTAACAGGTGAGAGCATGTAGCAAGCACTGTTTCCATTTGTCTGTAATATAAACAGCTAGAAAGATAATTATAGATTATCAGAAAGAGCTAAGCCTTAAAAACCCTTAATATCTGCTATATCTTTCACCTATTCTAAATTTATAAAGTTCTTATTTTCAATTAACTTCATTTCTCTTGCATTACATAATGCAGAAAGTGAGAGGCAGAGGGATGCCTTATGAAAAAATTAGATAGGCATTAATTTTATTGTCTGTATCAGATTTGCACCTTCTATAGATTTCTCTGTACAAACATTTCTGAATATTAAAAAAATTCTAACATCAGCATAAACCTATAAAATTTTGGTGTTTTTCATACATCATTTCATAATTAAAATTTCTCTTTCATAGAGATTTTAGAATTATAACACAAATAATATTCTTCAAGTTGCTTTGCCATCTGTTGTAGAACCATTCAGTTTCTTTCAACAGAGTTTAATTGTAGCTAACATTATAATTGACATTTTTATGTTTCTGTTTTTGTACAGCCACTTTCGTAGTAGTCATTATTTGACATGAGATCATTACCATAAGGCAATGCCTGTATTCTAAATCTTGAGAGACCTTCTATATTGTTTTTTAACATGTTTGGTCATTTTTCTGTACTACAGATAAACACAGACATTTAATGGTAATGTTATATATTTTAATAGAACGTATGTTTGCAATACAGTATTATAAATATAATTTTCATAAAGAAACTGAAGAGTACTGTCTTATTTTTCTATAAAAATGCATATCCTCTATTTTATTTCATTTTACCTTTGAAGATAGAGTATATCTGGCTAGGTTATAATTAAGAATGTTCCTGATTTTATAGATTTTTAAAAGCAATACCATAACTAGGCTATACAACTAGTATCAGTATTTTATTATGTTAATTCTTATGCTTAACTTTGTCTTATTTGACACAATCCCTCTTTTTGATATACATATGGTTTAAATCAATTACAGTGTTTGGAGTGATCTAAAATGTTAGGCAATTTGTGGATTTATAAGTTCCTTAAAAGCAAGAATTTTGCGTTTTATGCTGGGACAGACTGCTAGCTAGTCTTTCTCCCCAGAAGACACCATATCCTGAGGCATCCCAGAAGATCGATGTTACACTCAGAGCATTTGGTAAGAACCCTCCTGAAGTTCCACCACTGTCACTGGAAGCCTAGTGGACTCCGGGATCCATCACCCCCAAAGACCCTGCCTGCCATATACCAATCCCCTTCTACCCAGTCCGTTCTGCTGGGACAGACTGCTAGCTAGTCTGCACCATGGAAGACAACATACCCTGAGGCATCCCAGGAGATCTGCTGCACTCAGGGCATCTGATACTACAGCCTGAGGCATCCCAGGAGATCCACTACACACAAGGCAATTGAGCAACTGATCGCCCACTTGACTGCTACCCTGAAGACACCACAACTTGAAGGCATCCCAAAAGTTCTGCTGTACACAGGGCAACTGGACAACAGACACCATAGTCTGAAGACCTACCGGGGACTCTGTGGCATGTTGGCAACTGACCTAACAGACTGAAAGCCTCCCTGAAATTCTGCTGCACACAGGGAAACATAAGCCACAGTCCATAGGGACCCATAGAGAACAGCTTCACACAGGACAACAGCTTGAATGCTCCTTTGAAAACTCAACAGTCTGAAAGCCTCCCAGGAGATCTACTGCATATCAGGAGCTTCTTTGTCACTCTGAAGAACCTCCCTCCCCCCCCAGACGGAAGGCCCCACAGAAGGTCTGCTACATCCAGGACCACAGGCCTACCTGGAAACCTGAAGCAAAACAGGAAAAAAAGAGGCAGACTCCAGACAGAGTCATCCAGGCCAACAAACACCAGGGATAACCAGATGTCAAAAGGCAAGCACAAGACCTAAGCAAAAGAAGCCAATAAATATGGGGATCAACAGAATCCAGTTCTCCCATCACAGCAAGACCTGAATACACCAACACACGTGAAAATCAGGAAGTTGATTTAAAATATTATCTCATAAAGATAATAGAGTCTTTTAAGGAGAATATAAACAGCTCACTGAAAGAAATACAGGAAAACACAGATAAACAGGTAGAAGTGTTTAAAGAGGAAACAAATAAATCCCATAAAGAAATATAGGAAAACACAATCAGACAGTTGAAGCAATTGAATGAAGCCATCCAAGACCTAAAAGTAGAAGTAGGAACAATAAAGAAAATAGAAATGGAAGCAAATCAGGAAATGGAAAACCTAATAAAGAGGTCAAGAATTAGAGATGTAAGTATCACCAACAGAATACAAGAGATAGAAGAGAGAATCTTAGGTATAGAAGATATTGTAAAAGAGATTCATGCAATTGTCAAAATTCAAAACATAAAAAAGCTCCTAACCCAAAACATCCAGGAAATTCAGGACACAATGAAAAGACTAAATCTAAGAATAACTGAAATAGAGAACAAAGATTCCCAGCTCAAAGGACCTGACAAAGTCTTCAACAAAATCACAGTAGAAAACTTCCCCAACCTAAAGAAAGAGATGGCTATAAAAGTACAAGAAGCCTAAAGAACACCAAATAATTTAGACCATAAAAAAATCCTCTCATCACATTATAATCAAAACACTAAATGCACAGAACAAAGAAAGAATATTAAAAGCTGCAAATGAAAAGGGTCAAGTAATATACAAAAGTAGATCTATCAAAATTACATCAGACTTTTCTGCAGAGGCACTAAAAGCCAAAAAAGCCTAGTCAGAGGTTATGCAGACTCTAAGAATGCACAAATGCCAGTTTAGGCTACTATACCCAGAAAACTGTCAACATGGATTCAGAAACCAAAATATTCCAGAACAAAACCCAATTCAAACAGTGTCTATCTACCAATTCAGCCCTACAGAGGATCCTAGAAGGAAAATTCCAACATAAGGAATGTATCTACACCATAGAAAAGACAAGATATTAAGCAGATCACAACAAAGCCAAAAGGAAAAAGCCACAAGCACATAAAGCCACCTACAAAAACGAACATAACAGGAACCTGTTTTTAATATCTCTCAATATTAATGGACTCAGCTCACCTATAAAAAGATATAAGCTAATAGTCTGGATATGCAAACAAGATCCAACATATTGTTGCATACAAGAAACACATCTCAATAACACCAACACTGACAGACACTAACTCAATGTAAAAAGATGGAAAAAACTCTTCTAAGAAAATAGTCCCAAGAAACAAGATGGAGTTGCCATCCTAATATCCAATAAAATATACTTTCAACCAAAATTTATCAAGCATGATGAAAAAGGACATTTCATATTCGTCAAAGGGAAAATCCACCAAAAGAAATTCTCAATTCTGAATATCTATACTCCCAAATTCCAGGACACCAACATTCATAAAACAAACGTTAATAAAGCTCAAAGCACACATTTAACCCCCCCACAATAAGAGTGGGAGACTTCAACACACAATTCTCACCAATGGACAGGTCATTGAAACAGAAACTAAATAGAGACACAGTGAAGTTAATAGACATTATGAACCAAATTGATATCTACAGAACATTTCACACTAAAACAAAAGAATATACCTTCTTGGCATCTCTATCAGAACACCATGACCTAAGGCTGGTCTTCAATAACAACAACAATGACAGCAGCAGCAGCAACAACAAAAAAAGCAACAACAGAAACCTCACATACATGTGGAAACTGAAAAACCCTGTACTCAACGATAACTTGGCCAGGGAAGAAATAAAGAAAGAAATTAAAGACGTCCTGGAATTTAATGAAAATGCTGATACATCATACCCAAATTTATAGGACACAATAAACGCAATGTTAAGAGGAAAAATTCATAGCATTAAGTGACCTAGTAAAGAAACTTACAACAGCAACTTAACAACACACCTGAGGGCTCTAGAACAAAAAGAAGCAAACACACCCAAGAGGAGTAGACAGCAGGAAATAGTCAAACTCAGGGCAAAAATTAACAAAATAGAAACACAGAGAACAATACAAAGAATCAATAAAAGCTGGTTCTTTGAGAAAATCAACAAGATAGAAAAATACTTAGCCAAACTTAACAAAGGGCCCAGAGCCAGTATCTAAATTAACAAAATCAGAAATGGAAAGGGAGACATGACAACAGAAATTGAGGAAATTAAAAAAATCATCAAATCTTACTATAAAAGCCTATATGGAACAAAACTGGAAAATCTACATAAAACTAATGGTTTTCTAGACAGATACTACATATCAAAGTTAAATCAAGCACAGGTAAACTATATAAACAGGCCCATATTCCATAAGGAGCTAGAAGTCATTAAATCCTTACAACCAAATAAAAGCCCAGTGCCAGATTGATTAGTGCAGAATACTACCATACTTTCAATGAAAACCTGATACCAATATTTCTCAAACTATTCCATAAAATGGAAATAGAAGAAACACTACATAATTCATTCTGTAAAACCACAATTACTGCTACTTAAACCACACAAGGACCCAACGAAAAAGGAGAACTTCAGAACAGTATCATTTATGAATACCAATGCAAAAGTACTCAATAAAATTCTTGCAAACCAAATCCAAAAAAATATCAAAATCATCATTCACCACAATCAAGTAACCTTCATCCCAGGGCTGTAAGATTGTTTCAATATACAAAAATCCATCATCATAATCCACTATATAAACAAACTCAAAGGAAAAAAAACAACACAGGATCATCTCCTTAGATTCAAAAAAAGGATTTGACAAAATACAATACACTTTCATGTTAAAAGTATTGGAGAGATCAGAAATCCAAGGCCCATACCTAAACATAATGAAAGCAATTTATTGAAAATGAACAACCAATATCAAATTAAAGACAGATACTTGAAGCAATTCCACTAAAATCAGGGACAAGACAAGGATGCCCACTCCCTCCATATCTATTTAATATAGTACTTGAAGTGCTAGCTAGAACAATAAGACAACAAAAAGAGATCAGGGGATACAAATTGGCAAAGAATTAAGGGTATCACTATTTGTAGATGATATGATAATATACATATGCAACCCTAAAAATTCTACTAGAGAACATCTCCAACTGATAAACAACTTCAGCAAAGTGGCCAGATACAAAATTAACTCAAATAAATCAGTATTCCTCCTTTATGCAAAAGATAAACAAGCTGGGAAGGAAATTAGAGAAACAACTCCATTCACAATAACCACAAATAATACAAGATATCTTGCAGTAACTCTAACCAAACAAGTGAAAGATATGTATGATAATAACTTCAAGTTTTTCAAGAAGGAATCAAAGGTCTCAGAAAATGGAGAGATCTCCCATGCTCATGGATTGGCAGAATTAACATACTAAAAATGGCCATCCTACCAAAGGTAATCTACAGATTCAATGATATCCCTATCAAAATCCCAACACAATTTAAAAAAAAAAGCAATTTTCAAATTGATCTAGAAAGGCAAAAGATGCAGAATAGAGAAAACAGTTCTTAACAATAAAAAATGGCTAGGGTAATCATCATCCCTGACATCTAGCTTTACTACAGAGAAATAGTGATAAAAAAAACCTGCATGATATATCTACAGAGACAAACAGGTTGCTAAATGGAATAGAATTTAAGGTGCAGAAATAAAACCACATACTTACACATACTTGATCTTTGACAAAGAAGCCAAACATATACAATGGAAAAAAGAAAGCATCTTCAATAAATGGTGCTGGTCTAATTGGTTGTTTGTATGTAGAAAAATGAAAATAGACCCATATTAGTCACCTTGCACAAGCTCAGGTCCAAGTGGATCAAGGACCTCAACATAAAACCAGATACACTCAATCTATTAGAAGAGAAAGTGGAAAAGAACCTTGAACTCATTGGCACAGGGGGAAATTTCCTAAACAGAACTCCAATGGCTCAGACTCTAAGATCAAGAACTGATAAATGGGACCTCATGAAACTGGAAAGTTTCTGTAAGACACAGGACATAGTCAATAAGATAAATCGGCACCCTACATATTGGGAAAATAAATCTTAATTCCATATCTGATAGAAGGCTAATATCAAGAATATATAAAGAACTCAGGAAAATAAGCACCAAAAAAACCAAACAACCCAGTCAAAATATGGGGTATAGAACCGAACTGAGAATTCACAACAGAGCGATCTTGAATGACAGAGAAGCACCTAAAGAAATCTCTAAAGTCCTCAGCGATCAGAGAAATGTAAATCAAGTGACCCTGAGATTCCACCTTATGCCAATCAGAATGGCTAAGATCAAAATCTCAGGTGACAACACATGTTGGCAAGGATGAGGAGAAAGAGGAACAATCCATTGCTGGTCGGATTGCAAACTGGTACTCTGGAAATCAATCTGGAGGTTCCTCAGAAAATTTGAAATAGATCTACCTGAAGACCCAGCAGTTCCACTCTTGGGAACATCCCCAAATATGCCTCACTGTGCCACAGGGGCATGTGTTCTACTATCTTCATAGTGGTCTTATTTGTGATAGCCGGAAGATGAAAACAACCCAGATGTCTCAAGACAGAAGGATGGATACAGAAAATGAGGTTCATTTACACTATGGAATACTACTCACCTATTAAAAACAAGGATATCCTGCGTTTTGAAGGCAAATGAATGGAACTAGAAAATATCATCCTGAATGAGGTAACTCAGACCCAAGCGAACATTCATTGTATGTATTCACTAACAAGTGACTATTGGCCAAAGAACCAAAACTACAGAATATCCAAGATACAGACCATAGAACTCAAAAATGTCAACAAGCTGAAGGGCCCAAATGAGAAAACCTCAGTCCCACTTGGGAGAGAGAAGAAAGCATCCCTTTACCCAAAGGGATGGATGAATGAGGGAAAGAGGATGGGGGCAGGTGGAGAGGGGAACATGATATGGTATCCGGTGGAGGAAAAGGCCTAAGGATCTGAGGGCAAGCAGAAAGAATGGAAACAGGCAACGTCAGGAGGTAGGAAGTTGGGGTGACCCTGCAGAATGTATCAGGTGAGAGACTCTCAGGACTCAAAGGGAGGGACCCTACATGAAATGTCCTACAGTGGGAAGAGGAAACTTGTAGAGACCACCTCCAGCACAAAGACGGGGTATTGAGTGAGGGATGTAGTTGTTATCTCACAGTCAAACTTCTGACTCATAATAGTTCCTGTCTGAAAGAACTGCAGGGATGGAAACGGAGAAGAGCCTGAGGAAAAGAATGTCCAGCGAACAGCTCAAAGTGGGATCCAGCTCAAGGGAAGGTCCCGAAGCCTGACACTATTACTGAGGCTATGGGGAGCTCACATAAAGGGATCTATCATGACTATCCTCCGGAAGACCCAATAAGCAGCTGAAAGAGTCAGATGCAGATAGTTCCACCCAACCAATGGACAGAAGCTGCTCACCGTTGTGGTTGAATTAGAGAAAGGCTGAAAGAAGCTGAGGAGGAGGGGACCCTGTAGGAGGACCAGCAGTCTCAATTAACTTGGACGCCCAAGATCTCTCAGATGCTGGATCACCAACCAGGCAGTGTACACCAGCTGATGTGAGTGCCTCAACACATATACAAACAGCAGAGGACTGCCTTGTCTGGGTACAGTCAGAGAAGATGCACCTAATTCACAAGAGACTGGAGGAACCAGGGAATTTAGAGGTCTGGTGGGTTGGGGGTGAGTAGGAATATCCTCCTAGAGACATCAGGTTAGGAAGGAGGTATAGGATGTGGAATAATCATAGGGTGGATCGGTAGGGGAATAAAATCTGGAATGTAAAAATAAATAAATAAATAAATAATAAATAGATAAATAAATAAATAAATAGTAAATAAATAAATAATAAAAAATAAAATGAAAAGATTTTCTCACCAGTGTGATTTTTACTTGCTTATGTAAAGCTTCAGAGTGACATGGTGAACAAAGATAAACACTGTCACATTGTTAATATTAAGAAATAATTTTAATTAAAGTAGATTATGATTATTGAAAAAATCCCTAGATTACCCTTCTTTGTATTAGTGACACAAATATAGAAAGTGTGGGTGCTGTGTTTGTCTGATCCTTAAAATTAAAATGACTAGATTTACTCCCATTATTAGGAGATAATGATGTATTGATGATGATTAGTGAACTGTGAACAATGCAATGATTTAGTCAGAAATGTCAATATCAAGGACACAAATGGATTTTAGCCAGAATTCAATCATTTATATGCTCTCAAGGTGAACTTGCTTGCTTTATCATGTTTCCTTTCTGTCTCAGCATTTCTCTAATTGATGGGTTGACCTTATTCACTTTGAGACAATGACTTGTTGAGTGGAGGACAGGTCTAATTCTTCTGCATCAAGGTATACATTATATGCATATCACCAAAAAATCAACATGATTGCAATTTTTCCAGTTTTAAATCTTATAATCAGAGAACACAAAATAATTGTTACCGTTATTAGTAGATAATTTAAAAACACACACACACACATACATACACACACAGAAACACACACACAGACAGACACACACACATATGCACACACCGCAAATGGCCTGTAAAGATTAGCTAATAGCATTTGCCCACTAATTCATAGAGGATCTGTTATCGTCAAATGTCACTGACTGCCTTCATTTTACTAAATTTCCAATGAGAGACAATACAATGATCTGGTGATGCCTATGAGGCTTTGAATTTTTTTTGACTGAATATCACTTATTTATAGGGGGTAACAGTCAAGTTTTCACAGTGAAATCCAGCCCCCTTTACTTCAGATTCACTGAGCACCAATGAACCTATTATAATTGAAACATCTTTGTAGAGAGATCTAAACACAATAAAAACTAAAACTTTGCAAATCAACTCAGACTGAACTATCCACACTAGAAATGGCTAGGTAACAATGCTTTCCACATATATCCCTCAGCTTCTATTTGTAAAGCTGCTCCCAAAAAGGAAAATGTTGGTAATGGTATAAAAACAGTGAAACATTGGTAATTTGTCTTGAAAGGCTGTCTTCACAGATAACCTTAGTGATTTATACCTGTTCATCTACTCTTAACTCAGGTTTGAGAACACTGAGTACTGATTCAAATCCTTGAAGCCTGCATGTGTATGGAAGCACTGTGTGGGCAATTTATTCACTTAAGGCACTCATAATGAATAATTCATGTATACCATATGATTTGTGGATATCTTGATCATGAAGATGGAGTAACAAACTCTTTGCCACTAAGAGCTCTTTCTGGAATTAGAGGTAAGATTTAAAAACACCTATTTACTAATGGCATAAAGTGATGGCAAATCATTATTATGCTGATTTTTCATGGCATAATGTATGTGCCGTGAAAGTGCCTTGCTCAGTTCTGGTATTGAAGGTGTAGCAGATGGAGAGACCTGCCACTGGTGCCAATATGATGTGCAAGTATGTGGTGCAGAGATGGGAGAGGAGGAAAGCAGAGTGTTCTGAGCATCATGAAAAGGATCAGAACAGAGAAGGTAAGGGTGGTGAGAAATGCCTAACCTGAGAAGCTTTTGATGTCACCTGAGGCCACAGTTTAGTCCCAGCTCACGCTGCCACTGTTGTCCATATTTGGATCTGTGTGTCTGACGTAGCTGGGATCTGTCAATGTCCATGAGCAACTTTACCACCGAAGGTCGTACAGACATCCTTGCCTCGGGTTCTGCCTAGGATCATTTTAACCTCCAAGGTCTGTAGATAGCTGTCTGTATTCATTACTAGCTTCAGCACTAGAAAGAACAGACTGGCACCTTCCCTATAAGGAAGAGAGGGCATGAGAACAGGAGAACTGGCTCCATCCCTTGTCTGTTTGGAACTTGGGTGAGCTAGCCAGGGAAGTGTTGGAGAGCTGACCATAGTGGTGTGGGTACAGGAGAAATGGAGAGCTGACAAACTCAGCTAACACCCAAACCCAGATCTGGGGCTTTGAGTTGACCTACTCATTCACTGAACTACTGCAGTCTGAGAAGGAGCCACTCCTGCAGGGCCAAAGCTGCAGGATCTTCATAACACAGGCCAACAACAGGATTTCTGAAAGGAATCCTGATGAAAATCCAGTATTGATAATGCAGCAGAAACTAGTGACTGTGAACCAGACAAATAACTCTTTTCAGTACATACTATACAGGATGTTTATTCAATTTGATCTTGTGTCTATTTCTTGGGGAGCAGAAATGAACAACTTCTATGTCTACTGTGTATAGAACAATGAGTTATACACATTTTATCTTCTAAGAACAAGGTTGTAGTGTTCATTTCCATTAAACTTTCTGAACAGATGAGGAAATTAATGTTTTGCAGGTTAAGTGACTGAATCAAAGTCACATAGTTACAGATAAGGATTTTTATCTCCTCCATAATTAGAGCCAGTTACAAAGTTATTACTATGCCAATTTAAGTTGTCATGAATACTGCTAAACTTGTTTATGATTTTCCTGATACATGAAAGATTATCTTACGTAATTTAGGTGAAGTCATAAGGCAGGAATTTGTGGGCTAGTGAAAGAAGGAGGGTTTTGAAACCCACTATGAGTATACAGTGAAATGATGAATGACCTAATTACAATATGGACAATAGATCTGAACAAACATTTATCCAGAGAATATATGCAAGGGGCTCATATGTACAGAAAAATATGCTCAATATTATTTATCTTTAAAGAGATTTCAACTTCCATTGATATTTCACTTTACCACCTACTAGAGTGGCTATGATTAAAGAAATAAAAATATTGCAAATATTCTGTAAGTTTACTCACTCCTCAGATCAATCTTTAGGTAACATACAGTCTAACAATTCCATTCCCAGCCATATCCCTGTGAACAGTTAAATAAAAACTTTCATATGAAGGTACACAACAGCACTATTCACAGACACCAATGCTCCATTCTCTAATAGATGGATGTATAATAAAATGTGCTGTTTGCATTTCATGTTAGTCAGCCATAAAAGCTAATAAATCATGTGTCCAAAATCAAACCTGGATGAACCTTGAAAATGATGTTCATAGGATGATTTACTTAAAATTCAAAAGTGGAAAATCCACAGAGATGGAAAATAAATTAGTTATTTTTTTCCAGAATCTGGAGAAAGAGGCATGGAGAACAACTACTTACAATCAGTTGGTTTCTGGAATGATAATGATATTCTGAAATTTGATCATTCTGATGATTTATAGGCTTAGCGAACTTAAGTAAACACCCCCCCCCAAAAAACCCTGGGAATATTTAAAATAACCTTTTAATTTCTGTCTTTGTTTTTCTTTCTATACATTAAATGTCACCATCAAACAGCTGTGGTATATAACTTGGAAATAACTTTTTTAAGCTCCCAAATAATGTAAAAATTAAAACAACATAATGAAGATAAGAATATGGTAGAACACACTATTTCTCACTTGTAGAGTAATATACAGATTGTGATAGAAACCAGCATTCAATAATTTCTTTATTTAGGAACTACATAGGAATGAATATAACACTAAGAAATACATCTTCAGGAGAATAGACTGTCACTCCTTATTGAAAGACAATCTATATACGTAGATGAGATTAGAAATGAAGTTGGGAAGAAAAAGAAATAGAATTCTATTGTCTTCTGATTAGATACTCAGAAACAAAGAAATTTATTGCTTTATACCCGGAATAAAAAAAAATGCTAACTTAAAATTAAAGATGAATATACCTGTCTTTGACTGAAATACTTTCAAAAAAATACAGTACCTCCCATTTTTCAATTTAGAACTCTAAAATCTAGGGTATAGATGGAAGAATTTGAAAAACATTCTGAAACCAATTCAGGTTTCACCCATGAAATCACTTTAACTATTTCTATTATGTGATTTCTGGGTACCAAAAAGAAATCTCTTTTCTGTCATACCTATAGGTCTTGTTTATAAATTCACTATAATTTGTCTGCCTGTTGTTTCAAGAAAGAAGTTTGATCATGAGGTAAGGGCAACTGCATTCAGAGTTTTAACGTTTTGGTACTACAAGATCTTTGGTATTACATAAAATATAATAAAATTATATTATAAATTAAATAAAGCCAAATAAAATGAAATCACTATATATATATATATATATATATATATATATATATATATTCTTATGAGTGTCTTAGATAAAAATGAGGATGATTAGTGACTATTTAAATAAGCTTTTACTCCTTAATTTTTTTTATAAAAAATGAAACACTGACAATGTAATTTGATGACAGATAAATGGTATGGTTTACTGTAAATTTGCATATTAAATTTTCTTGGATTAACTCAAAGGTCATAATAAATCATTTTTTGAATTCCTTTACATCATCAGCCTGAACGGACAATAAGCTATAGGTTATTCTTCAGCATGTCTTTGAGAAACTTCATTAATTTTCTTTGAACAAGAATATTCAATTATTTGTAAGTCATGTTTTGGAAACAATTGTGTCAGTTTTGTATACGATAAAAGAAAGAGTTAATATAAAATTTCAATGAGTAAGAAGCTTGTCAAATGCTTAAAAGTTGGAGCATCTGCAGTAAGCACTCAATATGCATGGCTTATTTCTAGGGTAGTGAACAGATCTTAGTCTGGGTGAGGCTCACAGGTTGTGGAAGGATGAATAACTCAGAGTGAAATCTGAACGCAAAGGCAGGAAACCCTAGCTAATACAGGACATTATCTGCCTTCAGATGAATACTTGAGACAGAGGTTTTGGCTGTAGCGCTAGTCCCCAGAGGAAAAAGATATATTAAGTCACTAGGTCCTAATTCTCCACTGAAGACTGCGAATGATAGAACTGAAAGAAACTACAAAACTTAAATTTTAAAATAACAAATACGTAAGAAAGGCAAATTCAAAAAATAATATTACTCCAAATGTGTAACTAATGCTACCAAAACAACACAAGAAACAAGAAAAGATGTCTTTCCCACAAATCAGTAGTTTCATAATAATGGCAAATAAAGAAATTACTGGGAAGATCTGCCAGAATAATGATCAAGTGATAATCATAAGTATATTAATGTAACTCAAAGACATGGATATATTTCAAGGGAAGAGAAACAAACTGCATAAAATAAGTATGGCAGTGAAGGATATGGCAATTAGAGACTGAATTCCTGAAGGAAATGCAAACTAAAATAAAATCAAAGTCAAAACTCAACAAACGAAGGGAAAACAGTAGAGAACCTCATCCACAGAATGGACCACATCAAATACAGAGAATCATAGATTGAAAGCTATGAAGAGCAATTTGAATACTCAGAAAAGAACAATGGGAAATTGTTTTAAAGAATCATGAACAAAATGTTGGAGATCTCTTGGACACCGTGTTAAGCTATAGTCTTCAGATTATGGCCATAGAGGAAGAAAAGAATATTGTAGTGGAGGCACAGACAATATCTCCAATAGCCTATTAGCAAAAAAAAAATTTCTAAATCTAGAGCAAAGACGGTCACTCATGTTTAAGATTCCTAAATAACCCCAAATATGAGCAAAAACAGAAGTTCCCAAGACATTCTGTAGTTAAAATACTTTCAAAAATCAAATAAATAATGAATATTGAAAGCTAAACGACATACTGGCTGAGTCACTTTTAAAGTCAGGCATATCAAATCTATACCTGGCTATCTGACAGAGACCTTTAATGCTGATAGGACTTAGCAACATATACAGTAAGTTCTAAAATACACAGAACTAAATGACAATTGACTAATGGATTTAAAAATTCCCAGAATTAATTTTAAAAGAAGAGCTCAACATATCATGAAAGCATCCCTAAATGAAACATTGTACGACTACATTCTTAATTTTAAAAAATGGGAGACTTCAGATTAATAAATCAGTAGCATATCTGAATATTTTGGAAAAGCAAAAAAGAAATTTGCCAAAAAAAAACAAAAAACAACAATAGATGGAAAGAGATAAACAATTAATGTACTATAAAAAATGTACTGAAAAAATACAAATAAGTCATGAAAAGAAGGGTTAGTTTTTTAAAAATATTAACAGGATTGACAGATTATTAGTCAAATTAACCAAAAAAAAGAAATGGCCCAAATTAATAAAAGCATATATAAAATGAGAGGCATTGCAATATACCCTAAAAAATTCAGAAGCCATAAGAATGTCAATATTCCAATCAACTGTAAAATCTAAAAAAAAGTGCAAATTTTAGATACATATGGCCTATAAAATTTAAATGAAGGTGAAGTAAATAACCAAAATTGACCTTAACAACCAGTGGGGTAGAAAAATAATTATAAGCCACCTAATTAAGCTTGGAATAAAGGAAAAATTAGCTTCCAGTCTCCAATTGTACCCTGGAGCTAAGGCTACCCAAAGCCCTCCACACCCAAATCCCGATTGGAGACAGCTGGTCTCCCAGAAGTGCTGTCACTCTTAAGTTCACAGGGCAGAGGAATCTCGAGCCAGGGCTAGGACCCTTCCAATTTCCATCAGCACCCTGGAGCTAACCCTGTGACACAGCTCTCCACACCCAAATCCTGCCCAGAGAGAACTGTTATCCCAGAATTGCTGACACACCTAAAATCACAGCACTCGGAACCCCATTACTGCCTAGAAAGAGCTGGTCTCTCAGGAGTGCTTACAGGCTCACAGGCCCACAGAAGGGACAAGCTCCTGACCAATTGACAGTGTCCTTTGCTTTACAGAAACTTTGTAATTTTATGAGATCCCATTTGTCTATATTTGATCTTAAAGACTGAATCTTTGACGCTCTGTTCAAGAAATTGCCTGCTGTGCTGATGGTTTGAGGTTCCTTCCCATTTTGTCTTCTATTAGATTCAGTACATCTGGTTTTATGTGGATATCTTTGATCCACTTGGCCTTAGCTTTATACAGGAAGATAAGAATATATCAATTTCCATTCTTCTCTATGCCAAGTCAGTAGACCCAACATCATGTGTTGAACTTGCTGACTTTTTTTCTACTATATGGTTTTGGCTTCTTTTTTAAAGATCAGGTATCCATACATGTATGGATTTATTTCTGGGTCTTCAATTTTATTCCACTCATCTACCTGTATGTCTCTTAACCAATATCATTCGGTTTTTATTAATGTTGCTCTGTAGTACAGCTTGAGATCAAGGATGGTGATTCCCTCAGATATTCTCTTATTGCTGAGAATCGTTTTCACTATCCTGGGTTTTTTTTTTTTTTTGTTATTCCAGATGAATTTGAGAATCTCTTTATCTATGTGAAGAGTTGAGTTGGAATTTTTATTGGGATTGCATTGAATCTGGAGATTGCTTTTGGTAAGACAGCCATTTTCCTACGTTATTCCTGCTGATTCATGAGCATGGGAGATCTTTCCACCTTCTGAGGTCTTCTTTGATTTTTTTTCTCAGAGACTTGAAGTTCTTGTCATACAGTTCTTTCAGTTGCTTAGTTAGAGTCATACCAATAGATGCCAGGGAAGCAAGAAGTTCCCAAAACCCTATGGCGATGACAATAGCCAAAATGCCCAACACAGAGGAGGTAGAACCTGTAGAGACCATATCCAGTGGATAGGCACAACCCCTATTTGAGGGATTGAGATACCCACCCATCTCAAAAATTTTAGCTCAGAATTTTTCTTGTTTAAAGAAAATTCAGTGACTAAAAGAAACAGAGACTGAAGGAAATACCCTCCAGAAACTGGCCCTCTTAGAAATACATTCCATCTGCAGACACTAAATCTAGGCACTATCACTGTTGTCAAGAAGCACTTGCTGACAGGAGTCTGGTATAGTGGTTCCCAGAGAGGCTCTGCCAGAGCCTAATCAATACACATATGGATGCTTGCTGCCAACCATCAGACTGAGCATAGGGAACCTCAAGGGGAGAGTTAGGGGAAGGACTAAAAGATCTGAAAGGGATTGCAACACCACAAGAAGAACAATAATATCATCTAACAAGATTCCCCCTAGAGATCCCAGGGACTAAACTAAAGATTACACAAGGAGGAATCCCATGGCTCCAGCTACAGTTGTAGCAGAGGATTGCCTTATCTGGCATCAATGGGAGGGGAGGCCCTTGTTCCTGTGGAGGCTCAATGTCTCATCACAGGATAATGATAGAGGGATAATAAGGAGATGCTAGGGTAGTGAGTTGGGCATGTGTGGGAATGTGGAGGAGCACCCTCATAGAGAGGCAAGGGAGAAGGGATTGGATAGGGGACTTACAGAGAGGAAACCAGGAAGGGGAACAATATTTGAAATGAAAACAAATAAAATAACTAATAATAAAAAAGAAATATGTGTTAGCAGAATTCTATTATACTTTCAATGAACAGCTACTAACAATGCTGCTCCAAATTACTCCACAAAATAGAAACAGATGGAACATTGACAAACACATTTTATAAAAGAACAATCACCCTAAAACCTAAACCACACAAAGAGTTAAAAAAGAAAAAGCATGTTACACCCATTTCTCTTTTGAATATCAATGCAAAAATACTCAATTAAATACTCCCAAACCAGACCCAAGAACATATCAAAAACATCATCCACCAGGATCAAGTAGGCTTCATCCCAGGGATGTAGGGATGGTTTGACACATAAAACTCTGTCAATGTAACCCACAATATAAACAAAGTATAAGAAAGAAAAAGAAAATACTTTTTCATTAGATATCAACCAAGCCTATGAGAAAATCCAATATCCATTCATAATAAAAATCTTGGAGGAACATAAAACACATAAACACAATAATGACAATTTACAGCAAGCCTATAGCCAACCTCAAATTAAATGGAGAGAAACATAAAGCAACTCCCCTAAATTGTGGAAAAGCATAGACTGTCTCCTCTCTATATGTATTCAATATTGCAGTTGAAGTTTTACCTAGAGCAATAAGACGTATAAATGAGATCAAGGTGATACAAATTGGAAAGAAAAATGTCAAAGTATTGCTATAAGCAGGTGATATACTATATGCATAAATGAAACCAAAACTTCTACTAGGAAACTCTTATAGCTGATAAACATCTTAAGCAAAGTGGCTGTTAACCAAATTACCAAAAAAAAAAAAAAAAGAAAAGAAAGATAAGGAAGGACATTTCATACTCATCAAAGGAAAAATCTACCAAGATGAACTCTCAATTCTGAACATCTGGTATCCAAATGCAAGGACACCTACATTCATAAAAGAAACTTTTCTAAAGCTCAAAGCACACATTACACCTCATACATTAATAGTGGAGGATTTCAACATCTCACTCTCAGCAACGGACAGATCATGGAACCAGAAACTAAACAGAAATACAGCGAAATTAATAGAAGTTATGAGCCAAATGGATTTAACAGATATCTACAGAAAGAAGATTTCATCCTAAAACAAAATAATATATCTTTTTCTCAGTACCTCATGGTACCTTCTCCAAAATAGACCATATAATTGGTCATAAAACAGGCCTCAATAGATACAAAATGATTGAAATAATCCCTTGCATCCTATCAGAGCACCACGGAATAAGGCTGGTTTTCAATAATATCAAAAGCAATGGAAAACCCATATGCACATGGAAAGTGAACAACTCTCTACTCATTGATTACTTGGTCAAGGAAGAAATAAAGAAACAAAAGGCTTTTTAGAATTTAACGAAAATGAAGGGCCATCATACCAAAACTTATGGGACACAATGAAAGCAGTGTTAAGAGGAAAACTCATAGCTCTGAGTGCCTACAGAAAGAAACTGGAGAAAGCATACACTAGCAACTTAACAACTTGTCTGAAAGCTCTAGAATAAAAAGAAGCAAATGCACCCAAAAGGAATAGAAGGCAGGAAATAATCAAACTCAGGACTGAAATCAACCAAGCAGAAACAAAAAGAACTATACAAAGAATCAACAAAACCAGGAGCTGGTTCTTTGAGAAAAACAACAAGACAGATAAACCCTTAGTCAGACTAACCAGAGGGTACAGAGGCAGCGTCCAAATTAATAAAATCGGAATTGAAAAGGGAGACATAACAATAGAAACTGAGGAAATTCAAAAAATCATCAGATCCTATTACAAAAGCCTATACTCAACAAAACTGGAAAATCTAGATGAAATGCACAATTTTCTAGACAGATACGAGGTACCAAATTTAAATCATGAACAGAAAAGCCATCTAAACACACCCATAAACCCTAAAGAAATAGAAGCAGTCATTAAAAGTCTCCCCACCAAAACAAGCCCAAAACCAGATGGTTTTAGTGCAGAATTCTATCAGACTTTCAATGAAGACCTATTATCAATCCTCTTCAAACTATTCCACATAGTAGAAACTGAAGGAACAGTACCCAATTCATTCTATGAAGCCAAAATTACACTCATACTTAAACCACAAGAAGACACAACAAAGATAGAAAGCTTCAGACCAGTCTTCCTTATGAATATTGATGCAAAAATACTCAATAAAATTCTCGAAAACCTAATCCAAGAAACATCAAAACCATCGACGACCATGATCAAGTAGGCTTTATCCTAGAAATGCAGGGATGGTTCAATATTCAGAAATTCTCAATGTAATCCAGGATATAAACAAACTGAAAGGAAAAAAAAGACCACATGATCATCTCACTAGATGTTGAGAAAGCATCCCTGAATGATAAAAGTCTTGGAAAGAGCACGAATTCAAGGGCCATATCTAAACATAGTAAAAGCAATATACAGCAAGCCAGTAGCCAACATCAAACTAAATAGAGAGAAACTTGAAGCAATCCCACTAAAATTAGGGACTAGACAAGGTTGCCCAATCTCTGCCTACCTATTCAATATAGTACTGGAAGTCCTAGCCAGAGCAATTAGACAACAAAAGGAAGTCAAAGGGATACAAATAGGAAAGGAAGAAGTCAAGATATCACTATTTGCAGATGATATGATAGTATACTTAAGTGACCCCAAAACCTCCACCAGAGAACTCCTAAACCTGATTTTAAATAGTCAATAGACCCCTTATATAAAAACTGTAAATGGGCTGAGAAAGAAATTAGGGAAATAACACCTGTCACAATGGCTACAAACAATTATAAAATATCTTCATGTAACTCTATCCAATCAATTGAAAATCCTTCACAACATCAAGTGTTTGAAGAAAGAAATTAAAGAAGATATCAGAAGATTAAAAGATTTTCTATGTTCATGTATCACTAGGATTAACAGTAATTGTAGCCATCTTACCAACAGCAATCTACAGATCAATAAAATTCCAATCAAAATCAAAACACAAATTTTTATAGAACTTGAAACAAACAGACAAAATAAATCAGGACAACTAAAAAAAAAGTTTCCATACAATAAAAGAACTTCTGGAGGTAACAACATCACTGATTACATGCTGTACTACAGAGCAATGGTAATAAAAACAACATGGTATTGGCATAAAAACAGGGAGACTGAATCAAAGACCCAGAAATAAACCCACGTACTTAAGGAAGCTTGATGTTTGACAACGAAGTCAAAAGCATACAATGGACAAAAGAAAGCATCTTCAAGAAATGGTACTGGTCTAACTGGTTGTTTGTATGTAGAAAAATGTAAAAAGATTCATATTATAACCCTGCCCAACATTCAAGTGAGTGTTTAAAGATCAAGGACTTCAACAGAAAGCAAGATATGCTAAATCTGATAGAAGAGGAAGTGGAAATACTCATGAATACAGGTGTAGGAGACAACTTCCTAAACAGTACACTAACACCTCAAGCATTAAGATCAACAATTAATAGATAAGATCTTATGAAACTGAAAGCTTTCTGTAAGGCAGAGGACAAAATGAATAGGACAAAAAGGTAGCTTTCACAATGGGAAAAGATTTTCACCAATCCTACAACTAACAGAGACCTGATATCCAATGTATATAAATTACTCATACAATTAAACAGGAATGTATATAAGTTAAACAGGAACAAGCCAAATAACCCAATTAAAAATGAGATGCACAAATGTATCTTCTTATCTCATTGAGGCATACAGCCTCAATGCAGGGATCAGAGACACATGCATAAACTTCCAAACCACAATACCTACCTTGGAATCCAAGCACACCAAAGCAGGAAAAATCATTAATTTCAGCCTCTTTGTGTCAGAGGCTAGAAACATACAATTTGTGAGCTGTCTTACAGAAATTTCCAGCATATCCAGCAGGGTAAATGCAGGGTACCCAGGGTGTTTATAGCAGGTGCCTCCATGTTGGCAGGCATTCCTTCTATAATAATCAGTGGCAGTTTTACAGTTCAGGAAATCCCAGGAGGATATTGGCACAGGAAAACCTTTCTCACATGTTATTCACACAATTGAGAATTCCTTGGCAGGGACTGCAGAAACAAGGATAGTTCAGATCTTTACAATCTTTGTCCAAATTATTGGCTGTATCTAAGTACCAATTGGTGTCCTGTGGAAGACCCTTGTGCTTAGAATTTGTTTGGGAACAATTTATGAGACACTTTGTACTGCTTTTATTGCAAAATGAATGCTAGTGCATCAAGTCACTGCAAGAGTAGGTATATCCTTTCCCAGTGAGTCCAGTCAAGGCAGCCCAGTTAAGGGAGCAGGATCCATAGGCAGGCAGCAGAGTCAGGTTAAGCCCCCTTTTCAGTTTGTTGGGGTCCTGAATGAATCTCAAACTGCATATCTGTTACACATATGCAGGAGAGGGGGTCTAGGTCCAGTCCTTATACGCCCTTTGGTGTGTGGTTCAGTCTGTATTAACCCCCAAGAGTCCAGGTTAGTTGACCCTGTTGGTGTTTCTATGGATTCCCTATCTTTTCCTGGTTCCTTAATCCTTCCCCATGCTGCCGTGTGAAACCTTTCCGAGGACAGTTATGATAGGCTCCTCTCTGTAAGTATTATTTTTAATAGTGTCAGAGATTTGTGCTTGCTTATGGAACACACCTCAAGTTAAGCTAGTCATTCATTGGACATCCCCTCAGTTTCTGCAACATCTTTGTCTCTGCAGTCTTTGCAGGCAGGACAAATTTGGGGTCAAAGTTTAAATGGGTGGGTTGTGTTCTTATCCCTCTACTGGGACTCCTGACTTGTAGAGGAGGTGGCCAATTCAGGTTCCACATACCACACTGCTAGGAGTCTTAGCTACAGTCACCCTCATAGACTCCCTGGAGCCTCCTCTACCCAAAGTCCCTGGCACATCTTATAGATGTTCCTGACTCTACTGCCTATATGAGAATCCTGTTACCATAGCTGGGCTTCCTATGAGATATTCAGGGATAAAGATGGAGCAAATAGTGAGGGAGTGGTCAACCTGTCACTAGCCTAACTTGAGATCCATGTCATGAGAGAAAGCCAACCCTTGACACTATTAATAACATTCTCATTTTCTTGCAGAAAATAATTTATTATAACTCTCCTCTAAGATGTTTTATCCAGCAGATGTTGGAAATATATGCATAGACCCATACTCAAAACATTAAGCAGGTCTCTGGGAATCTTATATAAACGGGGTAGGAAAGGTTGAAGATATAAGGGTAAAGAACGTCACAAGAAAAGCTACAGAATCAAATAATCTGGGACTATAATGGCTCACAGAGCCTGAAGCACCAACCAAAGAGCATGCCTGAGACAGAAGCAGGCCTCTTACACATATCTAACTGATAAGCAGTTTGTTCTTCATGTGGAGCTTCTTACAACAGAAGCAAACTCTATGGACTCTGTTGCCTGCATTTGGATTTCTTTCCCCTAACTTGACTTCCTTGTCTACCCTTAATAAAAGAAGATGTGCCTAGTCCTACTGAAACTTGACCTGCCAGCGAATAGATATCAAAGGCATGCCTCTCCCTGTCTGAGGAGCAAGGGACAGTGGATAGTTGGAACAGAGGTAGAGAAAGGGAAGAGAAGAGGAAAGGGAAGCTGTGATTTGGATGTAAAGTAAAGTAAGTAAACAAATAAATACAAAATGCATAAATAAATATAATAAAGTACATAAAAATATCATTCACCATGATCAACTCAGATTTATCCAAGAAATTCAGTGTCAATTCTACACATATAAATCAAGTAATATAATCCAACGCACAAATAGACTCACACTCAAAATTACATTATCATCTCAGATACAGAAAAGGGTTTTAATCAAATTCAATGTTCTTTCATCATAAAAGTCCCAAAGGAATCCACAGATACAGAGTATATATCTCATCATAATCAAGAAAGTATACAACAGAACCATAGCCTCCGAAGGTTTTCCCCAAAATCAAGAACCAGGCTAAGATATTTACACTCTCAGTCTACTTAGATTCAACATAATGCTTGAAGCCTAAACTGGAGTAATTAGACACTGAGAAATAATGGGGACAAGAATAGAAAAAGAAGTCAAAGTATCCTTATTTGGAGATGATATAATTCTGTGCTCAAATGACCTTAATGACTCCATCACAATCTCCAAAAGCTAATAAACACCATTAGCAAAGTGAAAGGATACTAAATTAACACACACGCACACACACATGCACACAATGTACCCATTCTGAATACCAAGAAAAAAGCAAACCAACAAAGAAATCAGGGAAATAATTCATTCACAATTATCTGAAAAATATATTGGAATAAATATAACCAAAGAAACCAAAGGCTTATACAGTGAAAACCTAATAGAGTGAAGAAAGAAATCAAAGAACATTCCAAAAGATTAAAGGAGTTCTTATATTTATACAAGGCAATAGTTAATATTCTGAAAAGAGACACTCCAAGCAAAGAAATCTACAGTTTCTATAAAAATTCCTGTGTATTTCTTCACAGAAATTGGGGAAAAAATCTTAAAATTAATGTGGAAACACAAATCACCCAGGATAGCAAAACCATTCTGAAAAATAATAATGCTTATGAAAATATCACCACCACAGCTTTCAAGTTATAAAACAAGAAATAGTGATTTAGACAGTATAGTACTGTCAGAAAATTGGACAAATTATTCATTGAAATAGAAGAGATTCTAGATAATATGCCATACTTCTACAGTTACTTGATTTTTGACAAGAAGCCAAAATGTAGATTGGAGAAAAGATAGTATCTTCAGTAAATCATGATGGTTAAGCTAGATAGCTACATATAGAAAAAACAGGATTCTTATAAAAAAAATGACATTAAGAACAATTGAGAAATAGGTCATTAAAAAACAGAAAAGTTTCTATGACTATTTTACTCCCTTTCCAAATGAGATTCAAGCATTTTATCTTGTGTCTTCCATGTTTAGCTTCCTTGGGTCTGTGGAGTGTAATGTGAGTTTTCTGTGCATATTGACTAATATCCACTTATAAGTGAGTATATATCATGCACGTCTTTTGGGGTCTGGGTTACCTCACCTAGGATGATACTCTTAAGTTCCCTCTATTTGCCTACAAAATTTATGATTTTAAAAATAGTTGAATAGTATCTGAATGTATAAATGCACAACATTATTTTTTATCTGTTCTTTCTTCAGTTGATAAACATCTAGGTTGCTTTCAGTTTCTGATTATTATGAATAGTTTCTATGAATATTGTTGAGTAAGTATCTTTGTGAGATGGTGGAGCATATTTTGGGTTCATGCTCAGGGGTAGTACAGCTGAGTCTTGAGGAAGAATTATTCCAAATTTTCTGAGAAATCCCAGGAAGAAATCCTATTGGAGTGATAGGGACACCAAGCCACCCACAAATTTTGTCTGAAAATTATTTTTCTGTCTAAAGAAATTCTGTCTAAAAGAAATTCAAGATGGGGTATGGAGCAGAGACTGAGGAAATGGCTAAGTAATAACTGACCTAGTTTGAGACTTACCCAAGGGAAAGTACCAAATTCTGGCACTATTAATGATATGGTGCTATGGTTGCAGACCAGGAGCCTAGACTAACTGTCCTTTGAGAGTCTCCACCTTGGAGTTGACTGAAATAGAGACCCACAACCAAACATTGGATGGAGCTCAGGGACTCTTATAGAAGAGCTGGTGAAAAGATTGAGGGCCTCAAAAGGGATAGAAACTCCACAGGGAGACCAACAGAGAAATTTACCTGGACCCTCGGGAGATCTCAGAAACTGAAATACAAATCAATGAGCAACATGGTCTGGACACAAACATATGTAGTTGATATGCAACTTGGTCTTCATGTGGGTTCCCCAAACAATTGGAGCAGTGGCTATCCCTAGCATTGTTGCCTGTCGGTAGAATAGATTCACTCAATTGACTGCATTGTCTGACCTCAGTTGGGGCATATTGCCCCTAGTCCTTCTGAGACCAGGGATTAGGATTAGCCAGCCAGAGTCTCCACCCTCTCAGAGGGGAAGGGGACAGGAGAATGAGGGTAATTTAAGTGGGGCCAGGAGGGAGGCAATAATCAGGATGTAAAGTGAATTTTAAAAAAGAAAGAAAAACTTAGAAACTTCTGTACAACATAAAAATCAACAACTCATTCTTAGAAGGAGTAACAAAATACTCTAGGGAGCAAATATGGAGACAAAGTGTAGGACAGAAACTGAAGTAGGGACCATCTGATGACCATTCCACCTGGGTGTCCATCCCATGTGCAGTCACCAAAGGAAGACGCTGATGTGGAAGTCAGGAAGTGCATGCTGACAGGAGCCTGATATAGCTGTCTCCTTAGAGGTCTTCAAGAGTCTGACATACTCAGAGGCAGATGCTCACAACTAACCATTGAACTGATCATGGGGTTCCCAATGGAGGAGTTAGAGTGAAGACTAAAGGAGCTGAAAGGGTTTGGGACCCCATGAGGAGGGCAACAATACCAACCAACCAGAGCCCTGAGGAGCCCTTAGGGAGGGACCCATGGCTCCAACTGTATATGCAAGAGAGGATGGTCCTGTCAGGTATAGGTGGGAGAGGAGATCCTTGGTCCCATGAAGGCTGGAAGCTGTGTGTGGGCGAATTTGAGGGTGGGGAGGTGGGAGTTGGGGGGTAGGTGGGGCCACAACCTCATAGAAGCAGGAGGAAGGGGGATGAGATAGGGGATTCCTGGTTGCGAGTGGGGGGAAGTGGGGTAAGGGGATAACATCTGAAATGTAAGTAAAATATCTAATAATTTTTTTTAAAAAAATCAACACCACTTAAGTCAAAGAGGAGCCTACATAATGTAAAAACATACTTACCAAGTATACCTCTGAGAACGGCAAACCCTATAAGATTCAACAATGGCTACTACAATGGCTGGTTTTATGTCAGTTTTACATATAATAGAATCATCAGAGAGGATGTAGGCTTAATTGAGAAAATACCTTCATAAATTTTGTCTGAAGTGTGTTTTATTAATTAGTGAGCAATAGCGGGAGACCATTTGTGGGTGGCGCCATCCATGGGTTGGTCCTGGGTTTTATAAAGAAAACAAGGTGATCAAGACAGTAATCAGTACCCCTCCAAGCCTGTTGCATCAGTCCCTGTCTCCAGGATTTTCTTCAGAGGTAAACAGTGATGTGGAAATGTAAGCCAAATAGACCCTTTCCTTCACAACTTGCCTTTTGGCCATGGTGCTTTATTGTAGCAATAGAAATCCTAAGACAAATGCCTTTGGCAAAATATGCTAATTTACATAATAGTGGTATGGATGTATTGGAATAACCAAAAACTTACTAATTGGATTTAAACATTCCTTAATAACATGAACCCTGGAACTCAGTTGACTCAAATTACATGGCTGCTTATTTCATAGTCCCAATAAGAAAATCTAATCTTATTATTTTTTAAATATAAATGGAAATAACCTAAGTTCCTGTTTTATACTCATATATTATTGCTTCCCCAAACTGTCATTTGAGAAGCTTATTTTTTTGTGGTAGATGGGGATTAATATAAAATAAAGAGAGTAAGAAAGTGTGGAGTGCTCTGCTCTAAATATCATATCATTTTACCTCAAGCTCAGGAAGCATCATGGAAATATAGAGAGAGTGATATCTTTAGTAAACAGTATTTTCAGGATATGATATGTTCGGCCCCATTTTGGTCCTGTGGGTCTTGAGGACAAACCTGAGCCTGGCTCGAGTTTTGAGACCTGTTTCAAAACTTCCATACCGGGGTGACTCGACAAGACCCGTTTGGCCCTGACTCTTCCCCTGCTGTTACTGATGTACAGCTTTGCCACTGGACTCATACCCTCTGTCACCCTTCCCCGACCCCTACATAATCTCACCCCACCAAAACTCCTCCTCCCTATGCTCTGAGTTTATATAAGCGAGAAGCTGATACATTAAAGTTGATTTCCTGCTTCCACAAGACACCTGGTCAGGTAGGTTTCTTTTGGGCCTCTGACACTCACCAGCCTGCTCAGTCCAGGACTGGGACCTCTCTCTTCTCACCTGGACCTGCTGGCAAGGAGCCAACAATGATAGTACAATTGTATATGAGCTCATAGTGGCTGAACTTCTATACACAATTATTCTACAAGATGCAATCAGCCAAAATCTCAACTTGGATGAAGATTATCATGAATTCTTACCTCTATCAAATATATATATATATATATATATATATATATATATATATATATATATATTCATATCTCTATCCCTATCTGTCTGTCTATCTACCTATCTATCATCTATCTATCAATCATCTACATATCTGTATATCTATATGCCATCTATCTATATCTAAATGAATATTTATATTCCAATATTCCATATATATATATGTATATATGTATATATATGTGTATATACACATACACACACACACACACACACACACACACACACACACACATTGAATGTAGATGATTCCAAACCCATGTGTGACAAGCAGCACCAAATGGACTTAATGGTTTGTAAATTATCCAAAAGAGAGACAAAGCATACAAAACTGAAATGCGAAGTAGGAGACAGCAAGATTGTGAGGGAAGCAAGGATGGTGGCATAGATTAAAACATATTAAACATACATATGCATATTAAATGAAGTATTTATTTTATAAAATCTACCAAGGTTTAGAAGAGGTTTTCATCTCCTCTTGAATAATTTGCTTGTCATTTGACTTGTGAGATCCTAAGCTGGTCTCACCAGGAACTGTAGCAACCCTATATATACCTCAGACCCAGAACTCTATCACTGTCTACCTTTGAGACACAGGAAAAGTTCATACTCCCAGAAGGAACTTGTTCTGAGTTTCTTGGAAAAACTACTGTAGATTCCAGACTTAAGATGACAAATAGAATTTGAAAGGAAGCTGAAGTCCCAAATACCAGATAAATAGAGTAAATCAACATGCGAATTAGTTCCATCCTGAACCCTGTAAACAATTTAGTAAGAGAAAAAGGTGATGTGGTTTGAATATGCTTGGTCCAGGGTGTAGGAAGTGTGGCCTCAGTGGTCTTGCTGGAGGAAGTGAGTCACTGTGGGGGTGGGCTTTGAGAGACCCTCTTCCTAGCTGCCTGGAAGTCAGGCTTCTCCTGTTTGCTTTCAGAACAAGATGTAGAGTTATCAGCTTCTCCTGCACCATGACTGCATGGACACTGCCATGCTTCCAACCATGATGATAATGATCTGAACCTCTGAATCTGTAAACCAGCCCTAGTTAAGTGATTTCCTATATCATGGTGTCTCTTCAAAGCAATGCAAACCCTAAATAAGATAGGTTACTTCAACAAAAAAGAAAGAAAGGCAGGACCAAGGAATTAGCTTCAGTTGTGTTATTTCAGTGTAGAAATAAAACAAGAATAAAAACCAAAATCACATGTCTTCTTAAAAATATATATAAATCACATAGCTATATAAACTAATGAGAAGTACCTAGAAGAATTTTCTGATGAAGACTTCAAAAGACTGATTATAAATATGTTCAAACTTAAAGAAGACAAAGAGATGAATGGCATAAAACTCAGTCCAAAACGTGAAAATAGATTTCAAATTGATAAAGAAATTCAAAACAGAGATGATACTGAAAACGAAACCCTCTACAAACTCAGTGAAAATTTCATTGTTAAGGTTCACCAATACAACATACCATGTCAAAATCAGAGACTTAGCAATGAAAGACAAAAATAGAAGACTTGGGTCATTCGGTAGAGGAAAGTACTATCAGATAATATATATGTAAAAATATATGATATATACCACTATATCTTTATACATATATTATATATGAAGAGAACATGGAAGAAATATTGTACATTATAAAAGACCTACCTTTTGTATTATCAACGTAAGTTGAGGAGAACACCATTGTGAAGGCATAGAGAACTGAGAGAAAGCGATGCCTATACAGGTATAAGATTCTGACAGAATACTAAAAGGGATTAGAAAGGAGACTAGAAAGGATTTCTCCATGATGCATATAGGCAAAACATTAGAAAAGTAATGAAGAAAGGGTATTGAAAACTGTAAGAAAGAAACGTTAAGTCACTTGCAGGCCCCGGGGAATAATATCTGATCATTTGACAGAAAAAATTTAAAGGCAAAAGGCTCCTAAAGTTGTTTTTCAAATATCTGAGAAAGTACAACTGTGAACACAGATTATTGTATCCTGCGAAATAAAATATTAAAGTTCCAGGAAAAAGAAAAAACTTCCCTTGAGAAAAACAGATTAAAGAATTTACAACTACAAGTTCATCTTTATAGAGGATTCTCAGAGAAATACTTTAATTTGAAGAGAAGTACAACCAGACCTGGGAAGTCACAGGGAACAAACAGATGATACCAGGGGAGATATTCTAAGGATATCTGAATAAGTACTAAAATATAGGGAAAGGATTGGTTCATATCAAGAATACACAAAGAGCTGAAAGGAGGCCTAAACATCAAGAAAACAAATAACCCAATTAAAATTTGCCCATGGCACAAAATAGATTATTCTAAAAAATACAAATGTCTGAAAAGTATTTTTGGGCTTTTCAATCTCCTTATCCATCAGTATCTTAGTTAGAGTTTTATTCCTCTGATTATATATTGTTATTTCAAAATCTATTATAAAGAAAAACATTTATCTAGGAATAGTTTACAGATTCAGAGGTTTAGTCTATTATGGTGGAAACCATAACAACGTGCAGGGAGACATGTTTCTGGAGGAGCAAAAAAGTCTTCATCATGATCTATAGATAGCATGAAATTGTGTTATATACTAGGCAGAACTTAAGTATATAGGAGACCTCAAAGCCTACCTCTGCAGTGACTCTCTTCTTCCAACAAGCACATACCTACCGAAACAAGGCCACACTTCCTAATAGTGACACTCCATATGGACCAAACATTCACATACATGAGTCTATGTGGGTCACTCTTATTCAAATCACCACAATCATGAAAGTAGAATTTAAAGTTTCTGTGAGATCATATCTTACTTTAGTCAGAATTATTTTATTTATTATTTTATTTGTTTACATTTCAAGTGTTGTCCCCTATTTCTGGGTTCCCCTCTGCAAGGCCCCTATCTAATTCCCCCTCCCCTTGCCTCTATGAGGGTGCTACCCCACCTCACTACCCTAACAACCCCCTATGCTGGGGCAGTGAGCCTCTACAGGACCAATGGCCTCCCCTCCCATTGATGCCAGATAAGGCAATTCTCTGTTACATCTGGGGAATGGAACCATAGGGTCTCTCCATATGCAATCTTTGGTGATTTAGTCTCTAGTAGCTCTGGGGGTGGGGGCTGGATCTGGTTAGTTGATATTGGTGTTCTTCCTATGGAGTTGCAATCGCATTCAGTTCCTTCAGTCCTTCTGCTAACTCTTCCCTTGGAGTCCTCATGTTAAGTCTGATGGTTGGCTGAGAGCATCAGTATCTGTATTAGTCAGGCTCTTGCAGAGCCTCTCAGGGAAATGCTATATTCAGAATTGTTAAAGTCAAAATAACAGTAACAACAACAACAACAACAAGCAAATAAAAATGACAGTATCAATACTGAAACCAAACTGGTGTAGCCTCTGTATATAAGATAATTGAGTGCCCCAAAAGGAGTAGAACCAATTCTACCATATGATCTAGCTATATAACACTTGTCCGTAATCCTGAAGAACTATTTCTCATTCATTTTCATTGCTGAGAGCTAAAAAAAAGTGATGTTACCCTAGATGTTTATCAACAGATGAACTCATAATGAAAATGCAATATGCTTCATATGATAGAATATTATTTAGTTGTTAAAAGAATCAATAATAAACTTCACAGGTAAACGGATTAAAGCAGAAAGAAATCTGAATGAGATAACCCATACCAGCAAAGACAAGTCACGCATTTTCTCTCTCAGATATGAATGCTTGCTCTGTATCTTCATATACGTGTGTTTCATTTGCAATAGCCAAAGAGGTCAGGAAATTGTTAAAGGATTGCCAGGTGGGGGAATGACAAGGGACAGGAACTAGAACACAGTGGTATGAAAGTTTAAAGGGGAATAATGGAACACAAAAGAGTAAGGCATGGGATGGCTGAGGAGGAAAAAAGAGTATAATTAAGTCTATGGAGCTTTTTGGAAAAGGTATATGAGTCTGTATATGGGAATGCTTTCTAAAACATACACACACAAATACTTAAAAAGAGTCTAAATAGAGTTACCTTTTTTTTCGTTTTTTTAATTTTATTTTTTTAATTCACTTTGCATCCTGATCACAGAGCCCATCCCTCCTCTCTTATCAGTCCCACCATTACAAATCCTTCTCCCATTGTCTCCTCCCTATCTCCTCAGAGAAGGGGAGCCACCCTTGGGGACCACCCAACCCTGGGGCATCTCGTCATAGTAGGTCTAGGCACATTCTCTCCAGGGATAGCCAGGATGTCCAAGTAGGGGGAAAATGGATCCAGTGGTAGGGAATAGAGAACAAGATAGCCCCAGTTCCACTTGTTAGAGTTCTCACATGAACACCAAGCTGAACATTTGCTACAAATGTTTAGATATCTAGGACCAGCTCCTGCAAGCTCCCTTTTTGGTGACCCAAGCTCTGTAAGCCCCTATAGTCCCAGATTACCTGGCTCTGTAGGTCTTCTAGTGGTGTCCTTGATCCCTCCAACTTGCTCATTTATATACCCTACTCTTCAAAAAACAAAAACAAACAACAACAAAACAACAACAACAACAACAACAACAACAACAACAAACCAAACCAAAGCAAAACAAAACCCAAAATCTCCCTGGGGTTCACCTGGTCTTTGGCTGTGAGTCTCTGCATCTGCCTCCATCTGTTCTAGATTGAAGCCTCTCAGGAGACAGTTATACTAGGTCCTGTTTACAAACATACCAGAGTATCATTAATAGTGTCAGGGGTTGACTCTTCCTCTTGGGATGGGTCTCAAGTTGGGGCAGTTCTTGGTTGGCTGTTCTTTTAGTTTCTGTTACGTCTTTATCTCTGCACATTTTATAGGCAAGATTAAATTTGGGTTGAAAGTTTTTTGGGTGGGTTAATGTCCTCCTTCCTCCTCTAAAAGTCCTGCCTAGCTATAGGAGATGGCCACTTCAGTTAGCTAAGTATACCCACAGAAACTCTCCATAACCTCTCCCATGCTAGCTTCCAACTAGTTTTACCAGAGATGCCCTCTATTTCCATTCTCACTTCCAGCCCTCTCTCGGCCCCTCTATCCCCCACACCTGATCACCATCTCCTCTGACTTCCTCACCTCCTCTCCTACACAGTTCCCTCTCTCCACCTACTTCTGATGGCTACTTAGTTTTCACTTCTGCATGTTAGTCACACACAGTTCCTTGAGACTTACTTATTACCCAGTTTCTTTTGGTCTATGGATAGTAGCATGGTGGTCAAAAACCTTACGGCTAATGTCCACGCATAAGTGACTACAAGTCATATGTCTCCTTCTGTGTCTGGGTTAACTCACTCAGGATGATATTCTCAATTCCATCAATTCATCTGTGAAATCCGTGATGTCATTTATTTTTTAATTTTTAGATATTTTAATTATTTATTTATTATTAATCATTCCATTCATTTACATCTCAAATGATATCCCAAATCCCTATTGTCCCTCCACCAATCCCCATCCCATGATATCCCACTTCCCAGTTACTCCTCCGCCACCCACATCCCACATCTGCCCTTCCCCCTCCTTTTTGCCTGTATGAGAGTGCTCCCCCAACCACTCATTCTCTCCTGCCCCACTGCTCCACCATTCCACTACTGGGGGGGGGATCAAACCTCCCTGAGACCAAGGGTCTCCCCTTCCACTTCTGTCAGGCAGGGCCATCCTCTGCTACATATGTGTCTTGAGCTAAAGATCCCTTTAGGTACACGCCTTGTTTGGTAGTCTAGTCTCTGGGAGAACTGGGTGGTCAGACCAGCCTATGTTGTTCTTCCAATGGGGCTGCAATCCCACTCTGCCCTTCCAGACCTTCTGCCAGCTCCTCCACCAGGTTCCTTGAGTTCAGCCTGATGGTTTGCTCCAAGCATCCAAGTCTGCTTTGGTTAGTTGCTGGCTGGACCTCCCCAGGAACTGCCACATTTGATTCCTGTCCACTGGAACATCTTGACCAAGGCAACAGTGTTGGGTTTGGTGCATGCAGACATGATGTATCCCCAGGTGGAGCTGTTCCCTAGTTGGCCCTTCCTTCAGTCTCTGTTCTAATTTTTGTTCCTGTTCTTCCTTTGGACAGGAATATTTCTAGATTAAAAAAACTTTGAGATGGGTGGATGGCTCCACCCCACTAACAGGCGCTGGGCAGTAGATACTGGTGGTGGTCTCCACAAGTTTTATCTTCCCCTTCTCTACCCATTACAGCTAAAATCATTCCCATTGGGTCTTGGAAGACTCATGTTTTTCTGGTGTCTGGGACACTTTAGTGGTTAACCCCAGTTGCTCTTCGCCCATGCTATCTATTTTGTTCAATTTCTTAAACCTCTCTGTACCTCTCTCATGTATTCTCCAGATTCTGAGACTGCCACCCTTATTCCCTCCTGCTCCTTTTCCCCTTCCTTGGTCCCCTCTCCTTACATCTCCCACAGTTGTCCTGTCCCCCCCCCCCCCAATGCAAGACTGAAGCATACATCCCCTGATCTTCCATCCCTTTACCCACCATATAGTCTGTAGGTTATATCAGAGGCACTGTGAACTTTCCGGTTAGTATCCACGTATTAGTGAGTACAAACCATGTGGTTTGTGTGTGTGTGTGTGTGTGTGTGTGTGTGTGTGTGTGTGTGTCTGTGTTACCTCTCTCAGGATGATATTTTCTAGTTTTATTCACTTGCCTTCTAATTCATGAATTCATTGTTTTCAATCACTGTGCAGTACTCCATTGTATATATGTACCACATTTTCTGTGTCCACTCTTCTAATGAGGGACATTTGGGTTCTGGCTATTATAAATAAGGTGGCTATGAACATAGTGAATCATGTGTCCAAGTTGTATGTTGGAGCAGTTTTTGGGTGGCCCAGGAGTGGTATGGCTGGGTCCTCAAGTAATACTATGTCCAGTTTTTTGAGGAATCACCAGACTGATTTCCATAGTGGTTGTACCAGCTTACAATCCCACCAAGAATGAGGGAGTGTTACTCTTTCTCCACATCCTTGACAACACCTGTTTAGTCATTTTTACTGATGTGAGGTGGAATCACAGTGTTGTTTTGATTTGCATTTCACTGATGACTAAGGATGTTGAACATTTCTTTAAGTGTTTCTCAGCAACTCAAGATTTTCTTCAGTTGAGAAATCTCTATTTACCTCTGTACTCTACATTTTAATAGGGTTATTTGTTTCTCTTGAGTCTACCTTCTTGAGTTCTTTGTATATTTTGGATATTAGCCCTCTATCAGATGTAGGGTGAGTAAATGTCTTTTCCCAATCTGTGGGTTGCAGTTTTGTCTGATTGATAGTGTCCCTTGCTTTACAGAAGCATTTCAATTTTTTGAGGTCTCATTTGTCAATTATTGCTCTTAAAGCATAAGCCACTGGTATTCTGTTCAGGAAAATTTCCCCTGTGCCCAAGTATTCAATGCTCTTCCACAATTTCTCTTCTCTTAGATTTCATGTATCTTGTTTCGAATGGAGTTCCTTGATCTACTTGGACTTGAGCTTTGTGCAAAGCAATAGATATGGATCTATTTGCATTCTTCTACATGAAGACTGCCAGTTGATCCAAAACTATTGGTTAAAAATGCTGTCTTTTTTCCACTGAATAGTTTTAGCTTTTTTTTTTTTTGTCAAAGATCAAGTGACCATAGGTGTGTGGGTTCATTTCTGGGTCTTCAATTCTATTCCACTGATCTACCCTCTTGTTTCTGTTGTAATACCATGCAGTTTTTTTTATCACTGTTGCTCTATACTTTAGCTTGAGGTCAGGAATGCTAATTTCCACCAGAAGATCTTTTATTGTTGAAAATAGTTTATGCTATCTTAGCTTTTTTGTTATTCCAAATGAATTTGAGAATTGTTCTTTCTAAGTCTATGATGAATTCTGTTGGAATTTAGATGGGGTTTGCAATCAAACTGTAGATTGCATTTGTCAAGACGGCCATTTTTACTATATTAATCCTGCCAATCCATGAGCATGGGAAATCTCACCATCTGAGATTTTCGATTTCTTTCTTCAGAGACTTGTAGTTCTTGTCATACAGGTCTTTCATTTGCTTGGTTAGAGTCACACCAAGATATTTTATATTGTTTGTGACTATAGTATAGGGTGTTGTTTCCCTAATTTCTTTCTCATCCCTTTTATGATTTGAGTAGAGGAAGGCTACTGATTTGTCTGAGTTAGTTTTATATCCAGCTACTTTGCTGAAGTTGTTTATTAGCTGTAGGAGCTATCTTGTAGAATTTTTGAGGTCACTTATGTATACTATCATATCATCTGTAAATAGTGATAACTTGACTTTGTCCTTCCCAATTTGTATCCCTTTGATCTCTTTTTGTTGTCTAATTGCTCTGGCTAGGACTTCCAGTACTATACTGAATAGGTAAAGAGAAAGTGGGCAGACTTGTCTAGTCCCTGATTTTAGTAGGATTGCATTGAGATTCTCCCTGTTTAGTTTGATGTTGGCTATTGGTTTGCTGTATATTGCTTTTTACTATATTTAGGTATGCACCTTGAATTCATGATCTCTCCAATACTTTTAACATGAATGGGTGTTGTATTTTGTCAAAGGCTTTTTTTTACTTCTAATGAGATGAGCATGAGGGTTTTTTTCCCTTTGAGTTTGTTTACATAGCAGATTACATTGATGGATCTCTGTATATTAAACCATTTCTGCATCTCTGAGATGAAACCTACTTGATCGTGGTGGATGATTATTTTGATGTGTTCTTGGATTCAATTTGCAAGAATTTTATTGAGTTTGTTTGCATAGATATTAATAAGGGAATTGGTCTGTAGTTCTGTTTCTTTGTTGAGTCTTCTTGTAGTTTAGGTATTAATGTAACTGTGGCTTCATAGAAAGAAGTGGGTAGTATTTGTCATGTTTCTATTTTGTAGAATATTATGAAGATTATTGATATAAGATATTTTTTGAAGCTCTGATAAAATTCTGCACAAAAACCATCTGGCCCTGGGCTCATTTTGTTGGGAGACTTTTAATGACTGCATCTATTTCCTTTGGGGCTATTGGACTTTTAGATGGTTTATCTGATCCTGATTTAACTTTGGTACCTGGTATCTTTCTAGAAAATTATCTGTTTTTGAGCATATACTTTTGTAGTAGGATCTGATTATTTTTTTTTAATTTCCTCAGTTTTTGTTGTTCTTTCCCATTTCATTCCTGATTTTGTTAAGCTGGATACTGTCTCTGCTCTCTGGTTAGTCTGGCTAAGGGTTTGTCTATCTTGTTGATTTTCTCAAAGAACCAGCTCCTAGTTTTGTTCATTCTTTGTATAGTTCTTTTTGTTTCTACTTGGTTGACTTTAGCCCTGAGTTTGGTTATTTTTTGTCTTCTCCTCCTCTTGGATGTATTTGCTTCTTTTTGTTCTAGAGGTTTCAGATGAACTGTTAAGCTGCTAGTATATTCTCTATCCAGTTTCTTTGTGGAGGCATGCAGAACTATGTGTTTTCCTCTTAGCACTGCTTTCATAGTGTTTCATAAATCTGGGTATGTTGGGCCTTTATTTTTATTGAATTCTAAAAACTCTTTAATTTCTTTATTTCTTTCTTGACCAAGCTATTGAGTAGGTAGTTGTTTGGCTTCCATGAGTATGTGGTCTTTCTGGTGTTTCTTTTTGCTGTTGAAGACCAGCCTTAGTCTGTGGTGGTCTAATAAAATACATACATACATAAATACATACATAATAAAATGCATGGGATTAATTTAGTGATTTTATATCTGTTGAAGTTTGTTTTGTGTCTGAGTATATGGTTGATTTTTGAGAATGTAACATGAGATGCTGAGAAGAAGGTATATTCTTTTATTTTAGGCTGAAAGGTTCTGTAGATATCTGTTAAACCCATTTGGTTCATAACTTTTTGGAGTTTCACTGTGTCTCTGTTTAGTTTTTGTTTCCAGGATCTTTCCATTGATGAGATTAGGGTGCTGAAACCTCCGACTATTATTGTGTGAGGTTCAATGTGTGCTTGAACTTTAGTAGTGTTTCTTTTACAAATGTGGGTGCCCTTGCATGTGGGGCATAAATTTTCAGAATTAAGAGTTCATCCTGGTGTATTTTTCCTTTGACAAGTATGTAGTGACTTTCAATGTCTTTTTTGATAACTTTTGGTTGAGATTCTATTGTATTGGATTTTCGAATGGTTACTAAAGATTGTTTCTTGAGACCAGTTGCTTAGAAAACATTTTCCCATCCTTATACTTTTAAGAAATGTCTGTCTTTAAATCTGAGACATGTTTTCTGTATGCAGAAAAATGATGAATCCTGTTTACATATCCAGTCTGTTAGCCTATGTCTTTTTTTTTTGAGGAATTTAGTCAATTGATGCTGAAAAATATTAGGGACCATTGATCATTTCTTCCTGTTAGTTTTGTTGTTAGAATTGGAATTATTTTTGTCTGTTTTTCTTCTTTTGGGTTTATTGGGAAAAGACTAATTTCTTGCTTTTTGTTCGATGTAGTTTCCCTCCTTGTGATGGACTTTTCTTTCTGTTATCCTCTGTAGGGCTGGATTAGTAGAAAGATATTGTTTAAATTGGGTTTTGTCTTAGAAAACTTGGGTTTCTACATCTATGGTAATTTCAAATTTTGCTGAGTATAGTAGCCTGAGCTGGCATTTTTTATCTTTTAGGGTCTATATGACATCTACCCATGATCTTCTGGCTTTTGTAGTCTCTGGTGGGAAGTTTGGTATAATTCTGACAGGTCTACCTTTATATGTTACTTGACATTTTCCCTTTATTGCTTTCAATATTCTTTCTTTTCTTCTTTGTATTTGGTGTTTTAATTATTATATGAAGAGAGGAATTCCTTTTTCTGGTCCCACCTGTTTAGTATTCTGTAGGCTTCTTGTATGTTTATGAGCATTTCTTTCTTTAGGTTAGGAAAGTTCTTCTACAGTTTTGTTGAAGATATTTGCTAGCCCTTTGAATTGGAATTCTTCACTTTCTTCTATACTTATTATTCTTAGGTTAGGTCTTTTCATTGTGTCCTGGATTTCTTGAATGTTTTTAGATAGGATCATTTTGCTTTTTGTATTTTCTGTGACTGTTGTGTTTAAGTCTCATATTATAAATTCTGTTGCTGAGATTCTTCTCTCTTCTATCTCTTGTATTCTGTTGATGGATTCTGTGACTCCTGTTCTCTTTCTTAAGTTTTTCATCTCCAGGGCTGCCTCCCTTTGAGTTTTCTTTAATGATTCTACTTCTGCTAGATCCTGGATGGTTTTGTTCAATTTCTTCACCTGTTTGATTGCATCGTCTTGTATTTTCTTAAGGGATTTATGCATTTCCTTTTTAAGGGATTCTATTTGTTTACTTGTATTCTTCTTCATTTCTTTAAGGGAGTATGTCCTTCTTAAAGTCCTCTATCATCTTCATTAGATGAGAGTTTAAATTTGAATCTTGCTTTAAGAGGGTGTTTGGGTATCCAGGACTTGCTGTGGTGGGAAACTGAGTTCTAATGTTACCAAGACAAATTGGTTTCTGTTGCTTATGTTCTTATCCTTGCCTCTCACCTCTGGTTATCTCTGGTGTCATCTGGCCTCCCTGTCTCTGATTGGAGCCCGACCTTCCTGTGATCCTGCAGAGTCAAGCTGGGGTGTTGAGATGCCACTGGTGTGTTTGCTATGTGGGATCAGGTCTCTGCTTCTGGCAGGCACAGGTAGGAGCTGGAAGGAATCCAGCTCTCAGGCTGCCAGGATTCTGCTTCCAAGTTTTGCAGGGATCCCAAGACACCTAGTCTCAGGGTGGGTTTTAAGATCTCACCTGTCAAGCTGGATGTGTCTGGATACCTGAGGGGTCAAGCTGCAACTGGGTTTTGTGCTATGAGGAAAAGAGTTCAGTGCTAGATCTCTTCTCCCAACCAGCACAGTTGGGAACCAGAAGGCTCCTGGGTACCTGGCTGGGTGGGAATCTGCTTCTCCTTGTTGCAGGGGTCCCTGTATGCTGGGTCTCTGAGCGGGGTTTGAGGTCTCACCTGCGAAGCTGGATGAATCTGAATACCTGGGTGTCGTGTTACAACTGGGCTGTGTGTTGTGATGGAACAGAGATGGAGTTATCTTTTAAACTGTGCTAAAATATCCCTATTGAGTACCATATTTCTTTTGGAGTTGTTCTGAAAGGCCCCATAAACCTTGGACATTCACCAAAGTTATTGATAATGTTCTTGGTTACTGTTCAGTGTCTGCCAGTAAGACCCTATAACTGACACTACATATCTGATTCCTAGAGCACCGATAAGTTGAGCTTGTAATTGTCCAGAAGCTTCACGTCTACTAGTTCTAAAAGGTGTTATAAGCATTACGAAAAGGGGAACATAATCTTCAGTCTTACCTACCTGTAAACCCTGAAAGCTTTGCAATGCATGACTACTAGAGTAGCAATGTCACAAATGTCATTGTAGTAACCAACCATGTACTGAGTAGATTAAAGGCTTGTTCCAGAAGATGAAATCACCACCAGAAACTTTTCTTGACCAAGAAAATATGGCTCAACTTTCATAGACACTAGGGGAGAACTCACACTATTACGCCAAGTAGACAGTATTAAAATCTGAATTCTTACCTTAGTAACCATAGATTGATATAGCCATCAGCTCTTCTCAGAGAATCTTCTTTTTGTAGTATACAGTGGATAACACAGAGACCTATATACTGTTCAAGATATAGAGAATAAGAGAATTGCTATAAACTGACTGAAGTTTTGAGAGTATGCACAAAATTTATAAAGTTCCAAGCCAGAAAAAAACCTCCAGCACATAGAGGGAAGGTAGGCACAAAGTCTTCCTTCTATCTAGGGTGATATTGACAATTTATAGTTATTGAGAGAGTGAGAGTAATTTTCTTTTATGAATTTGATCTTGGTTGGTTTAACATACTCTGATTTAAAGCAACATTCCAAAGAGTATATATATATAACACAAATTGATTTCTTAGAGAAATACCGAGGGAAGAAGGAAGTGAGATAGGGAAGTTGGAAAGAAGGGATAAAAGCAAAGCAATAGAGAGATACAGACAGAAAGACAACAGACAGAAAAAGAGAGAGAAACGAAAACAGAGACACACAGAGAGAAACAGGTATCAAGATTAGGTGGGTAGGGAAGGAGAAGTATATTTGTGAGAATATTCAGGGGAAATGAGTATACTTAAGTGTATTACATAAATTCTCATAAAGGAGAGAAATGTTGTTAAGATTTTTCTAATGTGATAATACAATCTCTAGCAAATTATTGTCAATTATAGCAAAAATTTTTGGTTTTGACATTAACAAAGATTGGAATTTAGATATAAAGTAAGTCACATTTTAATAGGCAAGCTGTAGTTCAATTTTATTCTGTCTCTCAGTCTTTGTCTTGGAAGCCTTCACTAATCATTGGACAAGTCTGGGAGACCTGCCCATGAGTATATTTATAGGATGCAATGTGCATCAAATGATAATCATATATAAAGCATCCAAAGAAATGATTCTTAACTGTAAAGCTATGGGATATTGGGTAGAAAACCTCTCTCAAGACAGAAAAGAATTAATTAAATATCCATTCTTAATTCTGATACAGAAACTTTGACAGTACTTAATATTTATAAACTAATAAAGGTTCTTTGTTCTTTTTTTCAAATGTAGCAAGTAACTGAGTTGTAGAGCAACTTAGCAAACATGTAAAATGCCTGGTTAGATCTCAAGAGTGACAAAGAAGAATATCAATATTTGCATTTTGACTATAAGCTAGTCTTGTATTGTACCTTCACAGAAACTGCTACCTGTTCGATAATGATCCAAACTCCAGAAAAGGAGACGCACAATGGTGGGAGATCAAGCAGATACTGACATCCAAACCTATTGGTGACAATTGCAACATTTGTCTAGACTTACTGATAGTTCATTCTTGTGGCAGCAATGGAATTCTTCTGATTGTCAAAACAAAGTGTTCTACATAGTAAATGTAGTTACTGGCCTGCCAACTTGATGCCACGCAGTACAAATTTCAAGAAAATAACAATTTGCATGAATCGAAATGAAACATATTGATGCTTCAATTGAAATGAATGCTATCAAATATCTTGAATTTTTGAAAATTATATACATAAATGACATCAGTACAAATTCTTAACATGTTGCTCTGAAATGATGCAATATGTGGGCTTCTGTCATGTCTATAAATGAGAAAGAAAAACAGTATTTGCTAAAACAAGGTATGGTGAGAACTGTAGTTGTAGCCCAGCTGGCACAGTGCTGGTGTAACAGACAACAAGCTTTGGATTTGTTCTAGAGCATTCCAGAAAACAGGAATGTCAGGGAATGACTGTTGTTTTAGCCCCGAGGAGACTAAAAAAGGAGGAAAAGAAGTTCCATATCATTCTCATGTACATAATAAGTTCAATGTCAGCCTGAAATACTTGAATCACACATAGATAGACAGACAGACAGACAGAGTTCAACATCAGCTTGAAATACTTGAATCACACATAGACAGATAGATAGATAGATGATAGATAGATAGATAGATAGATAGATAGATAGATAGATAGATAGAGATGATAGATAGATTGATTGATTGATTGATCATAGATAGACAGATGATGGGTGGATGGATAGATACATAGATAGATAGAAAAATAGATGATGGATATATGGGGGTAGAAGTTTTATATATATTGCGTCTTAAATAATGGTAGATAAATCAAACAGGTGATGAATGAGTCACCTTCTCCTCACTTGCTGCTAACTTTTGTCCTCTTTCCATGACTTTTAAAACTTTTCTGATCTTTTGGTATTCGGACAATACAAAACAATTTGGCAGGTTTTTTAAACTATTAAATGCTTGGTGTCTTGAAACTAGGGAAGTAGTTTAGGGTAAGAAAATAAAATAATGGAGAAGAGAGAAAGAATAAAGTAACTCTACATTTTATAGATTTATCTTCTGATAAAAGGCATTAAAATCATTGGAAATTTTGCTTTATGTAATGTCTTTTGACTTTTTGAAATACATTTATTATTTACTTTAAGTAGAATTTTGTTTCTAGAAATAATGGGATTACCAAGACTTCCATATGTCTTTTACTCCCTCCCCCACATAATCTTCCAATGAGTGTAGTACATTTTCAACTTTATTTTTTGACGTTTATTATGAATGCCAAGAAAACGTATGCTCAGTATGGATATTCGAAAGAAAGATAGTATGCTAGAGCATACTATGCCATGCATGCATTTTCTCTACTCCTTTGCTACTTGAGAACCAGAAAGAAATGAAAGCAATATTGTAATCTATATTCCAGGAACAAGACACAAACTGGAGATTTTAGCATCTATTGTGTTGCCACAGTGTGAATTATTATCTCACTGGCTCATTATTTCAAGGGTTAATCTAGTTTACAGTGAGAATATCAATTTCTTTTCCTTTGTTTTACTGAAAGTAGATGTTTTTCTCAGACAATGTATCCTGATTACATGTTCCACTCTCATACAATGCATCCTGATTGCACTTCCCCCTCTTATATGTTATAACTGGATTACACTTTCCCCATCTCTTCTCCAAGTTTATCCCAGTCTCCCTTCCAAAATAGATTTATTCCTTTCTTGCCTCTCTTTTGAAAAGAACAGCCTTCTAAGAGATAACTAAACATGACAAAGTAACATATAATAATATAAAACAAAACTAACACATCTAGGATAGACAAAGAAATCCAACAGGAATAAAAGGAACCCCAGAGCAGGCACAAGAATCAGAGATCCACTATATTACACATTCAGGAGTCCCATAAAAATTCTATATATATTTAATATATATATATATATACTCCTCCAGACCTACCTTGGTCCCATGCTTGCTGCTTCAGTCTTGGCAAGGGCATATGAAGCTTTCTCAGTTGATTCTGAGGGCTTTGTTCTCCTGGTGTCCCTTCTGACCTCTGATTTGTATAGTCTTTCTGCCTCTTTAATCATGGAGTTTCCTGAGCTCTGATAGAAGGGAATTGATGGAGAAATCCCATTTAAAGGTGTGTGTTCCAAGGAGTTTTCTCTGTGTAATGCCTGCCTATTGGTCTCTGCATTTGTTCCCAACTGCTGCAGGGGAAGTTTCTCTAATGATGAATGAATAAAGCACTGATCTATGAATATACTAGAATAACATTTGGAGTCACTTAATTGATCATTTTTTAGACCATTAGTGTTTGGTTTTATCTGAGGGCTCTAGGTTATCTGTCTCTGGGAGAACCTTGATTTCTATAGCTTCATTATACATTGTGTTTATTAGTAGCTGCTACTCTATACTTATAAACTGTTCATAAATACTTGGGTCACTTGGCTTAAGTTATAAATTATGACATATTTGCTTTTACTTGTGCACATTTTCAGAATATTTCTTACACTTTGTTATAAAAGGTATACGTAAAAATGTATACAAACACATAATGATCTATTTCATTAGAATATATCAGCTTTCCCACAGTACTAGAATATGAATCTTTCTCATTGTTAGAAATGAATAATTGTTCACAAATATAGCATCTGAAACATAGAGATAGGGCCTGAGCATAAATAATATTTCCCCAAGGAGTCAATTTTGATGACTTTTAACATAAATGATATACTCAGATAGCTATTTCTTTCACGGAAATAAAAGTTATGTCTAGGTGAAGATGCAGGAACCTTAGAAAACATTGGGCCAAAGAGGCAGTTGAGTAGGTGAAGGTATTTGCCTTCAAGATCATTGACATGAGTTCTATTCCTGGGAATCACAGGATGAAAGGAAACAATTGACATCAACTGTTATTCTCTGACCTTCACATATATAGTGCATGTGTACACACACACACACACACACACACATTTAAAATTTAATGATCAATGTTTTAAAAACTTTTTTCAAGAAAAAAAATCCATAGTGTATATCCTTTATGAATTTTTTCCTGAATTTGAGGTCTCATGTAGGCTTTCTGCTTTCTTTAACTTCCAATTGCTTGTCACATTTCAATACTTCATATGTTTGTTTTGTTCTGTAGGGATCTAGATCTTCTTCGAATATTCCAACTTTTCTCCTGAATTCCATATTTGTTCCATTTGTCATACACATCTGTAGTGATTAGTATTTAAACCCCATCTATTCTGACATTTTTTTTCTTTTAGCTGGATCTTACACTTACACTAAAGCTGAATGTACACTTTGATTTGGCTGAGAAAGAGTATGCAGTAGATGTGTAAAAGCATAGAAAGAGGTGAATTTCATGCAGAATTGCATTGAATGCAGAAATATAGCACCAAACTCAGCCCTATAAGACACAAGATCAGTGTCTCATCTCGTTTAACCATGAATAGACAGCGAAGTCCTCGTATGTCATTACAATTTATTCCTCTCTCAAACAACATCTTCAAAGCTACTTTGTAATATTTTATGACCATGTTTCCTTTCAAACAAGCACAATACATTAATTATAGTCTTCTGTTGCACACAATTCCACCTGGAGCTGTCATTCATCCTGAATCAACCAAAAATACTTGAGAGCTGTCTCTCATACTTCCTCCTTTCTCCCGATATTTTCATACATAATTCATGAATAATTCTACAACACATTTTAGATGAAGGAATGCATTCATGATCAGTCATAGAATAATGAATGCAGTCACATCAAGCAGAGCTTTGCCTTTCTGTCTGTAGAGGACATCTATTGGAACTTGAATTTGCTACAAGTCTGTATATTCTTGAAGGTGGTAAAATAACAATTGACATTGACTTCTAATGAAACTCTACTAGGACATAATTAATGTACACCTTTGAAATACTACTTCAATTTGCCTCTCCAATATAAAGTTTATTATAGTTTATTATTTATTATATAATAGTTTATATTATTAATATAAAGTTTATTAAAGTTTATCATAGATAGAAAAAATATAACCACATGAGAACATAATGTTATAGACTAAGTAACATGTTGAAGGAAGAGGGGACAACTATTGGATTGAAATAACTTGTAAGATTTTTGTGCCTTTCTTGTTTTCCTACTTGTTCTCATACTATGTAAATAGAATGTAAAACCTCTAACGTAGCTGGACTTCTAAGTAAGTTTGGTTTGTTAATGTCAATGAGCTGCAATTGCTCAAAGTTAGAATCTGGAACAGAAAAGCCAGTGAATGAATTTTACCTAGGTGGCATTCATTTGGCATGTTTAGACATTCTGAAATCACACAAGGCAAGGTTATCCAAAAATAGTATTTTATATGATTGTCCAACAATAAAGCTACTATCCTTCATTTCAAAAATAACATGTTTTCTATGAAAATTTGTGTAATAAGTTGCCATTCTGTGTGAGGAAGTCAAATTAATTTCAATATGTCTCAGACTCTTTTAATCATTAGTCAATGGGAAGTTCCGTTTAAGTCTGACAACAAAGTTATTTTTATAAGTGTCTTCCAAAATGTATTAGCATGGATCTTTTTAGGTAAATACTGAGTGAAATTTAAAGCCAGATAAACACGTGGTTCCTAGGGCAGTATTTTGAGACTTTCTGAGAAGTACTCTATTCACTATCTAATTCTCTGACTAATATTCCTCTCACCATGCATGCCCACATCTTCCTTGCCTCTGTACGGATTAATAGGAGTTTCTCTGTAGAAGAGATGCACAGGGAGCACAAGGCTGAGTGAGAACAGTACTTGTGATGATCAACCAGAAGTCCTACATGATTAAATGATGTTTTACTGGTATAAGTGGAGAGCATTTCAGATGATTGTGATGGACATTAGAGGGTCTTGATGATATCCCACTGGGCTGTGACAGCGTGCTTACAGAATGTATAAGAAGTTTCCGGAGAAATGCTACTTCTGTGTTGCTGCTGTGATCACTTTGGTTAGTAGTCACTTTTAATTTTCCTTTCAAGTGGTAGTTACCTGGATATGTGTGTGTTTGCAATCACACCAGTTTTCTAGGATGATTTACTGACTCTGAATGATCATAAGCGACCTTATGATAGTCACTAGAAACACTTGCTGGTTTTTGAATATCAATTGTCAATGACTTTTTTGTGACAAAATATCTAAAAAGAAGCAAACTTAAGAGAGGAAGTACTTCTTTAGTTTTGATTATGGTAATAAGGGTCAGTCTATCATGGCAACAACTTTGTGGTGGCATGAAGTTCAAGGCAACTGATCATATGTGGTCATATTGTGTATTCAGACAGGAACCAAGGAAACGAATGCTACTGATGAAATTCCTTTCTCATTATTTCAGGACCCTAGCCAATGGACAGTGCTACTCATGGTTAAGATGGGTCTTTCCATTTCAATTACCTCAATGTAGATAATGTCTCAGAAGCATTATCAAAATCCAATTTAAGCTATATAACCTCTAACATGCTTAAACCTAAAATTACTTAGGAGACAAATCTAATGTCCTACCAAATAGAGTCAATATTAATCATCATCAGAGCATAATATAAATAAAACTTTTACTAAATGCCAGAACTGCAGAATACATCAGTAACAAGTAACGATAGATGAACTAATTACACATGATGCACAATGTCAAAATTTTTATTTATTCTCTTCTCAGGTAAAATTGAGTCTGTCACATGGCTTAGAGATTGAACTTATTGCTTATAAAGACACCACACACTTCCGACATACTACTTGGAAGAACTAAGATGGAATTGACCTGAAAGCTTCCTATCTAAACACTGTCCTGAATAGTGTCAGAGGGTGATACGCAAGCTACCAAGAATTAAAAAAAAAAAAGCAGTTGGTAGTCTTACCCAACCATGAAGTCTATGAACCATAACCATGACCAGCCAGACAAGAAGGTGCAACCAGCATCTGTCTAATTGGAATTCAGGGTGGCTCAGTTGAGGTTCCCTGTTACAACATGAACATGGTTGTGTCAAGTTTATAAAAAGGGAGCAGCATAACTTATCTCTGTCAACATGGCACACAAATACCTCATGATTAAACCATATTTTTCCTTTCTTTGTTGTCCTCAAGATTTCATGTTATCATTACAATAAAACATCCAGTATAACTCTTTAAATCTCACTGTTTTTTTCATAAACATTTTTTAAATTGAAATCTCTTTAAAGTATCCAAGCAACTTTCTAGAACTTTAAAGCCCCTCAACTTAGTGGACCTTGAAGGAAAACATAACCAAACAATAACAACAAAACAAACCAAATAACTTTCTTATTCCTGGAGAGAACAAGCAAAGCACAATCACTATCAAATCAAAGGAAAACAAACTTTTAGCCATGGGAATTTCTCAGTGTCTAATGTTCGAGTTGCTCATGATCTTCTGAACCACAAATGACTTGGGCAGTTCTGTGCTCTGGCTTTGTCATCTTCAATACATGCAGCTTGTCTCATAGGTTCAGGCAGACTCCACCATATACCTGCCACTGCCCTTGATCATTGTTCTACAGTCCTAGCATTTCTGTTATCTTTATGTCCTCAGTGAAATTGAAACCATGCCTTTTCCTGGGACTTCTTCAAGGACTCCAATCCTGTCACATTGTTCCATGCCTCACCTCTTGTCCGTGTTGTCTGAAGTCCTGGTTCTCCACTGCATCTGAAGCTATACTTTCACTAAAATGATCTCTGCTACTCTTTTCCAGTTCCAGCCTTCAGCTTCTTTCAGGTGTACCTCCAGTCATACATTTTAAATGCTGACAAAACCAGTACCAGTACCACGTATGAAACTTGAACACTGCCAAGTTCAGTTGCCAGTGTGACATAGCTTTGACACCTTCTGGCCCACAATTTATTTATGCCGAACCTGAGGTTGATACTAGCCCCAGTGGACTAGACTCTCCTACACACATCAATCAGAAAATGTCTGACAGACTTGTCCACTAGCCACTCTGATGAAGATTACTTCTTTCCAAATGACTGTAGTTTGTGTCAAGTTGACACATAAAACTAACCAGTACATTAATTTATTATGTATTTGAATACTTTTATGCATAAAGATTAAGTTTTAATAAATAACTGATTTGATAAATTAATAAATGTGCTTAGAATATAAACTGTCAAAAATATAAATATAGGTGTTTTATATGGGTATATGCATCTACACATGTATGCAGATATTTATATGCATATATGTAAGTTATTAAAGTCAATATATAACAGTATCTACATCTCTGAACATTTACAATTCACTTTCAAAACATCTTTATAGGTTAACTAATTTAAGTATATATTAATCATTAAATGAGTTCATGGTATTTTATTGTATGGCTGTCCAATATTATATTATTTGTGTCCTTTTAGTGGACATTATACTGAACTAATTTCTGAAATATCAACATACTTTTACACACTCAGGGAATTGCTTTGAAATACAAGTATGTGTGGATATAAATATGTGGCCTATTTTTTCAACAGAGTTTTTATGTCAATTTGGGCATCCACGCTTATATTTGAAGATGCCTGACTCCCCTACTAGAATAGGGAAATTAGAGAATTACTTCTCTAAGGCAAAGGCCTGGCATGTATTTTTCACCACTCTTTTGTCCTGCTACTTAGAAAACACTTTAGTTCTTTCCACGACTAGTAATGACTCTCTATACTCTGCCTCCCCGCTCCTGTCAGTTACAATGTTGGCCTTTTGTCTTCTGAAGCCACACTTTTCTTCTTCTTCATTTCATAGTTTGGTTTTTGTTATTACTTCATGTTGTGGCTTTTGTCTGGGAAGAAGTCTGCTCCATTTGCCTTACAGATTTCTATGCATTTCTAAAACAAATATTAAATATTAATTTTCAAATAAAGTTCCTCTTGTGTTGACTATGCTACAGTGTACTGCTCTACAACAGTTTTTACACTTTTAGATCTGTACTGTGTTGTAGGATTATTTTTATTGCTTTTATTCTGCTCTGACATCTAATGTACCAATGGCCAGCAAGCATAGTCTTTCTGAGTCCCTAGGAAGCTCCAATTCTCAACACAACTCCTCACATAAACTGGTCGTTTCATCAGTACTCATTGAATAAATCTATTCTTAATGAATCAAATATATCCAGAACATGGTGACTCAGTAAATATTATTAAGTGGAATAGTTGTTTCTCTATATCTTGTTTTAATACAAGTTATTACATCTTTTAGAAATGTATAGTATCTAATTAGTGAAAAATAGTTTCATTTCTTTATTTGCATAGTGATCAACCTATTTTTGTACACATTGTTTCAGGTTTTCTAATATGTTTAATGTGTGGTAAACTCATTGTTCATTATTTATTTTATGATTCTGGTTCTGTGGAAATTAAAACATAACACATTTTTCAGTGTAGATTAATATTTGAAAGTCAATCTAGCTTGTAGTAGAATCTACTGTGTGTCAATCTGTTGCCTCTTAGAATAACTCATGCATAAAAATTTTTCCCACTCACATCACTATTATAAAAGTGAGAGGACATTGATTCTAACTAAGTCTGATGGCTTCCATGAAATATCTTTCTTGGTGTCATTTTCTTCTCTCTTCTAAGCTCAGAAATAAGTTCTCTGTCTTTCTCATAACAGTTCTTAGGATCTGAAGTAACAGTAGATACCACTTCATTTGTGTGCTATGTTTGTTACTTGTATAATTAGCTCTGACACCTACTACCAAACCCCAATGTTCTCTATCTCTTGGGTCATTTCAGGACTTGCTTTAAAGACAGGGACTCTAGTTTTTACCAATAAATAAGACTAAGAGGACAGTAGATTCACAGTAGTCTTCCAAAGACCGAGGACAAATAAAGTGGCTCCTCTGTTCATTGCACATGCAAAGTACCAAGCTTCGGGTTTAAAAACAAACAAAGAAACCTATATTTTCCAATAGTGATACATTTTATACAAATCTGTACATCATGTTTATCTCCTCAATACAAATGAGACGAACCCATAAAGGTATTAACTCTAGGTTATCACAGATCTTTGGAAATATTCTAGGAGAGTGATCATAGAATGGACTCTCAGGGGAAGGCTAGTGACCAGATTTATAGATGTGACTAGTGGAGTTCAACATCCTGCCACTCTATGTCACTCAAGTAACCCAGGACAAATTATTTAACCTAGAGATTTAACAAGAAGGCCTGCCTCACATCGTTAGTGTGAGGATTAATGTGAGTAATATATGTAAAGCACTTAGAGCAGTGCTGGACATTCAGTAAGTGCCTGATAAATGCTGTTATTACTGTATTAGTCTGAGCTCCCAGCTGGAGTTATCTGTCTGTCTCTGTCCTCTGAAATGAACAATGAAACAGCACATATCAAGATGATAAGGGTAGATTTGACCTTCTTTTTAAAAAATCACTGACCAGAAATTGCTTTTGCAAAGGCCCTAGGTTATAACAATTTTCATTTTTTTGTTTTTTTTCCTCTTCTTTTTTAAATGCCTGTGATGGGGTAAGTATTTTTCTATTTCATTCAAAGACTGAAATGTAGAAATATTAAATGGTTTGCTCAAGGACATTACAAATGAATGGTGACTGGCAGTTAGAAATTATACAACTTCTCCATATGAGGCTTATCCTATTCAGACGTTATGTTCATACTTAATATTATAGTGTGGCAACCTAGACTCAGCTCATATTCCCTGAATTACAGCAGTATGCAGATGATGAGCGGAAAAGAAGGTTACAAGTCAAATGCTGTATCATCAACTTAAAGGCTGTAAAACTGAAACATGATCTTCTGAATTACCCTACTTTTATCTGAGGCATGTTCTTTCTCATTACTCATACTTTGCTTCGTGGAACAGGCATATTCTAGTTAGAAATTATTTCTTTCAGTTGTAAAATAAACTTATCAACTACATAGAATCACCTTGGCAACTTCAAAAATAATAAAATCTGCTATTACAAAAGGTAAAGTTTTACACTAGTGACAATTTATAGTAAAACATTAGATCCATATTTATTGTATGAAAAGTGAAATGGGCCACATTTATACCCACTACTTTATAGCCAGCCATATACCACTCTATTAAAGGAGAAAATGCAATATATGATGGACATACAGAAATATATATTTCCTAGAGCTGCTTTAAGAACCGAAAGCAAGACAATCTTCTCTTGCTGAAACTGCAGATTGGTGTTTCACAAGTTGAAACTGAGTAGATTCTTAGAGGAAAAAACACTTTTGGCTTTATCTAATGCTATAGAAGAGGCACAATCTACAAGAACATGGTGGAAACAACAGACCATGGCATCTGGAAACAAATCACAACAGCTGAAATCTGACCAAAAAAATGGTGACATTTCCATCAGAAACTGGAAGGGCCATGATTCTATTGTCAAGGATGACAGCGTGGCCCATCTGATAAGGTATCACTATTGACCTAGATGAAAAGAAGTAGCCTGTGGCCAACAGAAGTTTACAAATGGCATTATGGTCAATTTGGCTTTGTCTGGTGGAGTTGTACAGTCTGAGACCAAAGTCATTTCTGAGTATGAAATCATGGGTCTCCTCTTGACAGAAGATTCCACAGGTAGTGATCTCAAGTACTAGTGAGTATACAAGAGGCACAGACTCCTGATCATGCTGTGTTATAAAAGAGGAAGAGAATATAGAATGTGGATCAAGCAAAAGTGAAAATATAAGCATGGCTTATATTCAGTTATCTCATGCAAATAAACATTGGACCAGATATGCAGAACAGTATATCTATTTTTAGTTTAGAAAAAACACAATTGAGATGGTGAGAGGGCTCAGTGGGTAATGCTGCTTGTTGTCCAAACCTGATGACTTGAGTTAGAACAAGGAACTAGGAACACATACAAAGGAGAAGGGAGACAACCAACACCATAAAGTAGTTCTCTGATCTACATATGTATGGTATGACACACATGTCCTGGAATGTGTGCCTCCTCAGAATAATGTACGTATTCCCACAATAATAAAAAATTAATTTAAGAAGCTCATGACTGTTTGTAAGCAGAACGTCACAATGTTTTGTACTATTGACATTCTTATTCCCAGATTTTACAAAACTCTGATGAGGGAGCATGCCTACTGGGCAGTTGAAGACCTGAGTCCCTTACACCCTAGTGGAACTTCCATATGCATTCAGAGTTGTTAAGATTACAACAAGGCTCATGAAGTTTCTACCTGGCTCTGCTGCCTCTCTTAATTAGGAAACTAATTGTCCTAAGAGTCCATATTTATATCTGGTTTATTAAAACAATATACAAGACAATATGTAAGGGAAGTATTTTCTAGAGAATAAGCTGCTAATTTGTTGTTTACATTTCCTTTTCTAGGCATGAAGCTGCCTAGCATCTACTTCCCTTTCACAGATATTAAGTTGCAAATTCCTCTCTTGACAGTTAAGAAACTCTAAAGCAGGGAAAATACCCTACTCATACAGATTCATGCAAAAATACATTTATTTCCTCATGAAATGGAATAGTCTTTGGAAATGTTCTAGAGAAACACAAGACATCTCAAAAGGTCAGGTGCTGCAGCATGGTTTGCTTCATATACTATAGAAATGTCATCAAAACCTTACTGTTTAACTTTCTCTGTCTTCCTAAGAATTTTCAAGTGTGCTGTGCTTCTGTGGCAGAATAGCTAGCTGGAAGAGTTTCAAGCCTTACTTTCCTTGTTTCCAGGAGATACTGGAGTCTATGATCACATATCCCATAACAAGAGTGAGGAAAGTCATATCCTCCAAGAAGCATACAGGGCCTCACTAGTATACTAGATTATTCTAGACTTCAGAGGAGACACCACAGTGCATCATTATCACATGAAAGGAAAACAAAAACTTGCCTTTTATGTATCTTGACCATGACCAAGCCTAAATTTGAAATTTGAAATTTTCTTCCTATGTCTTTTATCTGATAGTAGTTTATGGTTACTGGACAGTCTATAGTTTGTTTGTTGTATATTTCTGATCTGTTTGTCCTATGTGTTGTGCCTAGTCCTAAAAGACAGTGTGCTCTATGTTTGTTGAATAGCACAGAAACATTGCATTGGGAGACAAACAAATAATACTTAGAAATCTTTAGCAGAGTTTTGCAAGGGAAGAAATTACTGACCTCAGCAAATTCAGTAAAGCAGTCAAACCAACAAACAGATGCTAACAAACTAAATCCACATGCTCCTTCCTATATTTATTGGATATTTGTTTTATTTGCAGTTGTTTTCACACTGTTAGCTACTTTAAAAAATGATTAACACCACACACAGACACACACATATATTCACATGCCCACACATGTGTACACATGCATTATTCTAGGTCAGGGCCACAGAAGAGTATATAATGTTAAATTAAAGCTTTGAACATAGCTTAATTTGTAAAAGTTGATTTCAGGGAAATTGAAGCCATAGAAAAACTGGTTACTTTATCTACTTAAATGTAGATTCAACTTAAATAGGCAGAACACATAGTAGGATACAGGTTTATTATAGTTTGTACTATCATTTTTATTTTTGGTCAACCTGACACAAGATAGGTTTCATTGAAAAGAGGAAACCTCATTTGTGAGGTTTTTATGGCACTAGATTGGCCAGTGGGTATTGTAGGACATTTTCTTCAAAGATTATTGATATGAGAGAACCTAGCTCATTATGGGCATTGCCATCCCTGGGCTGATGGTATTGAGTCTATAAGAAAGTAAGATAAGCAAGGTATGAGAGCCAAGAAAATAAGCAGAAATCATCCATAGCCTCTGCTTCAGTTAGGGCCTTGCTTGAAGTCTGGCCCTGACTTTCCTCAACAGTGGATCACTCCATAGAAATGTAAGATGAAATAAACCCTGTCCTCCCCAAATTACTTTTCCTTATAGTGTTCAATAAAGGAGTAAAAATTAGCCTAAGACATTGACTTACATGAGTGCATGATATATTTTTAATTTGGTGCAAGTTCTGGAAAAAATCAGTCTCTTCTAAGGCAAAGGATATTTTCAGAAAAATGTACTAGGAGCTAAGGAAATGTGTCTGCACTTAAAATGACTTGCTGGTCTGCCAGAATACCAAGAGTTCAATTCCTAGCATTCATATTAGATCTGAACTCCACTTCCAGGGGATGATATCCTCTTCTCATCCCAGTGATCACTGGGAATGCATGTGTTGTACAAATATTGATCCAGGCTGAACAAACAAAATAAAAACAATAAAGAAAAAGAAAATTGTATTGCCGTAACTGAAACTGGTGGACAAAGATGAGCAGGAAGTGTGGCTTGCCTAGAACTGAACAGCACAATCCTCACAAAGTCAGGAGAACTAAGAAGGTAGCAGTCTGAAGACTCCCATGTAGGCATATTCGGATTAGCTTCTAGATGGTATGTATATGGACGCTGAACACTGATGTGTCAAACATCCCTAAGACAAAGAGAGGGGCACTAGGGCTTTATAACAAAACACCAAGCAAAGGTAGCAGGAAGTATTTCCCTTTGGCTGTGCTGTATTGTAGTTTCAATATGAATCTTTGAATTTTGGAAGAAAGCTCTTAAGGAACAGGATGTTCTAGAGTAGCAATTCTCAACCTGTGGGCCTCAAGACACTTAAAACCATTATATACAATACAGATACACAGATACTCATATTAGGACTTTTAACAGGAGAGAAATTACTATTATGAAGTAACAATGGAAATATTATTTTACAGTTGGGGGGGAAGGTCACCACAACATCAGAAACTATATATAATTGGCACAGCATTAGGAGTATTTAGAGTCACTGTTCCAAACAGAGATAAAACATATATCTTCAGAGAAGCCAGTCAAATTCAGAAAGGGAACAACTCAAAAGTTTCAGGAAGTCCCTTAAACTGATCTATGTTCATATTTTTTCTCTTCCCCAAGCATATGTAAATAGTGATGACTGCTAAAAGAGACAGATCATCTGCGTTAGTTAAAAGACTCTCACATCAGATTAGCAGCATTAAGAAAGCAGAGATCATCTGACCTGCCCGGGAACGATACTATTCGATCTTTTGAGAAACCTGCCAGTTCTCCAGTTTTCCAGGTTTATACCTTTTATTTTTATTTTTTATTAAATATTTTATTTACATTTGAAATGTTATTCCCTTTCCTGGTTTCCCCCATGGAAACCCCTATCCCATCGCCCCTTCTGCTGCTTCTATGAGGGTGTTCCGCCACCAACCCACCCACTCCTGCCTACCCTCCCTCACGTTCCCCCACCCACACTGGGGCATTAAGCCTTCACAGGACTAAGGGCCTCTTCTCTCAATGATTCCCAACATGGCCATCCTCTGCTACATATCCAGCTGGAGCCATGGGTCCCTCCATGTGTGCTCTTTGGTTGGTGGTTTAGTCCCTGGGAGCTCTGGGGAGTCTGATTGGTTGATAATACTGTTCTTCTTATGGGATGACAAACCACTTCAGTTCCTTCAGTGCCTTTTATAACTCCTCCATTGGGGACCCAGTGCTCAGTCCAATGTTAGGCTGTGAGCACTGGCCTCTGCATTTGTCAGGCTCTGGCAGAGACTCTCAGGAGACAGCTACATCAGACTCCTGTCAGCATATACTTCTTGGCATCCAAAATAGTGTCTGAGTTTGCTGACCGTATATGGGATGGATCCCCAGAAAGGGTAGTCTCTGCATCATCTTTCCTTCAGTCTCTGCTCCACACTTTGTATCCATATTTGCTCCCAAGAGAATTTTGTTTCCTCTTCTAAGAAGGACTAAGGCAACCACACCTTGGTCTTCCTTCTTCTTGAACTCCATGTGGACTGTGAATTGAATCTTGGGAATTCAGAGCTTTTGGGCTAATATCCACTTATGACTGAGTGGATACCATGTGTGTTCTTTTGTGATTAGGTTACCTCAGTCAGGATGATATTTTCTAGTTCTATCCATTTGCTTAAGAATTTCATGAAGTCATTGCTTTTTAATAGTTGAGTAGTACTCCATTATATAATTGTACCACATTTTCTATATCCAGTCCTCTGTTGAAGGACATCTGGATTCTTTCCAGCTTCTGGCTTCAATAAATAAGGCTGCTATGAACATAGAGGAGCATTTGTCCTTGGTATATGTTGGAGCGTCTTTTGGGTATATGCCAAGGAGTGTTGCTGGTTCTCCAGCTAATACTATGTTCAATTTTCTGAGGAACCTCCGGACTGATTTTCAGTGTGGTTGTACCAGCTTGCAATCCTACCAACAGTGGATGACTGTTCGTGTTTCTCCACATCTTCATCAGCATGTGCTGTCACCTGAGTTTTTGATCTTAGACATTCTGACTAGTGTGAGGTGGAATCTCAGGTTTGTGTTGATTTGCATTTCTCTGATGACTAAGGATGTTGAATATTACTTTAGGTGTTTCTCAGCCATTCAGTATTCCTCAGATAAGAATTCTTTGTTTAGCTCTGTACCCTATTTTTAATAGGGTTATTTGGGTCTCTGGAGTCTAACTTCTTGATATATATATTGGATATTAGCCCCCTATTGAATGTAGAATGGGTAAAGATATTTTCCCAATTTGTAGGTTACTGTTTCAGACTATTGACGGTATCCTTTGCCTTACAGAAACTTTGCAATTTTGGAGGTTGCATTTGTTTATTGTTGATCTTGGAACATAAGCCATTCGTATTCTGTTCAGAAAAATTTCCCCTGTTCCCATGTAGTCAAGGCTTTTCCCCATTTTCTTCTATTAGTTTCAATGAATCTTGTTTTATGTTGAGGTCCTTGGTCCACTTGGACTTGAGCTTTATACAAGGAGATAAGAATGGATAGATTTGCATTCATCTACATGCTGACCTCCAGTGAAGCTAGCATTATTTATTAAAAATGCAGTCTTCTCTACTGGATGATTTTAGTTCCTATGTCAAAGATCAAGTGACCACAGGTGTATGGGTTTATTTCTGGGTTTTCAATTCTATTCCATTGTACTTCCTAACTGTTTGTGTACCAATATCATTTTTTTTTTATCACTACTGCTCTGTAATACAGGTTGAGGTCAGGGATGGTAATTCCCCCACAAGGTTTTATTGTTGAGAATAGTTTTTGCTATCCATTTTTTTTGTTATTCCAAATGAATTTGCAAATTGCTCTTTCTAACTCTATGAAGAATTGAGTTTTAATTTTGATGGGGATTGAATTAAATTTGTATATTGCTTTTGGTAAGATGGCCATTTTTTGCTGCATAAATCCTGCCAATCAATGAGCATGAGAGATCTTTCCATCTTCTGAGATCTTCAGTTTCTTTCTTCAGAGACTTGTAGACCTTGTGATACAGATCTTTCACTTGCTTGGTTAGAGTCACACCAAGATATTTTATTTGTATTATTATTTATATTATTTGTGACTATTGTGAAGAATGTTGTTTTCCCAATTTCTTTCTTAGTCTGTTAATCCTTTAAGTAGAAGATGGCTGATTTGTTTGAGTTAATTTAATATCCAATCACTTTGCTGAAGTTGTTTATCAGGTTTAGGAGTTCTCTGGTGGAAGTTTTGGGGTCACTTAAGTGTTGCCGTAAATATCCAATCCAAATACAAATCAAAGAAAACACAACTCAATAATTATGAATATAAGCCGCATGCCTAGATTGGGGAGATTCACCACTACACTACTCTATTCCCTAGCTATGAGACCCTTTTAACTTGCGGGTTTTCCAAGTCATGCATTTGTCCTTCCACCTTCTACTCCTCAGTCATCTTTTCCTCAGTTGTCTTCTGCTTCCATTGTCTTCCTCCTCCGTCATCCTCTCTCTCTCTCCTCTCTCTCTCTCTCTGCTCTTTTCCCATCAACCTTTATTTCCCCCTTCCTCTGCCCAATCACTGGATCCAGCCTTTATTTTATAAATTAAGATGGGCAGAAGGTTCACTAGAATTCACCTGTGTAATGATTGACTCCTCCTCTGCAGCCCTTCTTAGGAAAGGGGAATTGACATCAAAATACAAGGCCAAGGCTATCAACAACACTTAAGTATACTATCATAGCATCTGCAAATAGTGATATTTTGACTTCTTCCTTTCCAATTTGTACCCCTTTGACTTATGTTTTCTAATTGCTCTGGCTAGGAATTTGAGTACTATAGTGAGTAGGTAGAGAGAAAGTGGGCAGCCTTGTCTAGTCCCTGATTTTAGTAGGATTGTTTCAAGTTTCTCTCCATGTAGTTTGATGTTGGCTACTGGTTTGCTGTATATTGCTTTTACTAAGCTTAGGTATGAGCCTTGAATTCCTGATCTTTCCAAGACTTTTACCATGAAGGACTATTTTTTTAGCTTTTTTGAGTAGTGACCTACTGCAATCAGCTTTGGTGAGCATATGCTTTAGTCTTTTCTGCTCCTGTAAGCAAGTCCTCATCAGTGCTTCCTAAATAACCCCAAGAAAACTCACTAGTTCATCCAGTTGGACTTCAGTGTTATTGTTACAATGGTCTGTTGTCTGTTCTCTGTTTAAAGTGAGTAGGCATTTATTCACGTCTTTACTGCTACTTTTAACAATGTTTGTGGTGTTGATAAGTTATGAGGAAATCAAGGGGGTGTCTTTACTTTAGTCTCTAGTGATGATACATTTTTAGTGAACTATTTTTTTCATAGAAATATTCTAAAGCATGACTATGATGGATAACCTGAACAGCCCGATGCAAATGACTTAATTGAATCAAAAGGCTCTCTCCTTATTCTTTTCTTCTGTAACCTAAATATTTTGCCCCTTGCCCACAAAGTAACAACTTTAAAAGATTTGCATGCAATTTGTGAAACAAAAATGTATACATTCAAGTGTAGTTTTCATTGATATGTTTATGACAGTCGTAGGCCATGACAAATTAAATTTTCCAACTCATTCAAGAAGCTAGTATAACTCCCATTCCAAAATAGACGGATGGTGCTTATAAATGTTAGGTGTCAAAATACAACACCAAATCACAATTTGAAGGCAAGCTGAAAACAATGCACTACGAACAGGAGGATTATCCCAAGTATCCAAGTATCATGTCCATGAGCAAATTCCTAAATCTTAGCAATCTTAGGAATCTCAAGAAGTTAAAAAAGAAAATTAATATATTATTTACACATGATGAATACTTTCATGAAGACTTAACTGTGCCATAAGCAAATAATAGGAAATTACAGGAAGATTTTATCCAGATGGATTAGATATAGAAGACATTGTTAAGCCAACTGAGTCTCTTCAACAAATATTAAGGTACAGTATTACTCAGTTCATGTTAGTTAACATTGCAGAGATCAGATACTATCAGAAGACTCAGGAGTATATAAACCACAGGAGACTCCAGAAAAATAAGAAGTGAATAAACAATTTGAACACAAAAGTTAATCTATTCATCTCAAAAAATTTCACCAAACTGATTAGTAGGATGTAAACATTTCCACTCAGAATTTAAATTTATTAGCTAAGTTGTATAATATTAAAACTAGATTCTTATACTGTATATTAATATAAACTAAACATATATCAAATATCTAAATATAAATATGAAAGGTTATAATGATTAAGCTTTTATGGAAAATGAATAACCATGAGTTGTTATTTTTATGTTGGTAGAATACTTTTAAGACACTCATTAGTAGCTTCCAGACAGAAGATGAAATATTAATGCCTATTTATTTCTTCATATGCATGTGTGTGTGCATGTATGTGCCTGTGTGTGTGTGTATGTGTGTGTACATATGTGTCTAATGTATATGATGGACATTTATGCCCATAAGGGTATGTGCATGTGTTTGTGTAGGTCTGCATTCATGGTAATATGTTTGTGTGAATGGTTGTTGAAGATAGACCTTGACCATGGCCTTGAATGTCATCCTCAATTGCTCTCCATCTTGTTTTGAGAAATAATTTTTCATTGAGCCTGATGTTTATTGATTCAGCTAGCCTGGCTTGCTTGAGTTCCATAGACACATTAATGTCTTGTCAAAATTGCTGTGTAGAAGCTTGGGATCAAACTGAGATAGATTCTCATGATTGCACAAAAGTTATTTATGAGATGAGCAATTTCCCTAGCCTTACAATACCATTTTAAATCATGTACCATAAATAAGAATTATTTTCTTTTCCAAGTTGTTCTCCTTTATATTATTATTCTCATCCTTTGAGTAGCTTACTGAGAATGATTGGCTTAGAAGATTGGTTTGTTATTATAATATAGTTTACTGGAAATATATTTTAATAATTTGTACTTACCAATATTAAACATGCAATAAAATAATTAGGCATATCTGCATAAAATATTTTAGCCTCTGAAGATGATGTATTCCAACTGATATGAATTTCTACAACACATACAGGTCAAAGTTTGGTACATACTTGTCTCATTCAAATTCACATATATAAGGTATCAGACAGCTGAAAAGAAAACATATTAAGAGCCAAATGAAGGAAGCATTAACTGTTTTCTGATCATAAACCTAATACAGAATAAGATGTGGAGAGACCTGAATATTTATAAAATTTCAGCGCTGTGTGGTGTGTGTGTGTGTGTGTGTGTGTGTTTGTGTGTGTATGTTGCCTCCTGCCAACAATGGCTAATTAACTTTCTTTGTCTTTGGTAACCAAGTAAGTATTATTACTAATCACATTTTATTGGAAGTCACTTGAGAAAAGTTTGTTAACATTGTGTCTGTATATATCCTGTAAGGGAGATGTTTATCTTGGGTCGTAGTTTGAGCATGCAGCCTGTCATAGCAGATAATTCATGTCACCAGCAACTTCTAGGCACATGATGTACAGTCAAAAAGAAAACAATGAATGTATTTTCTCAGGCAGCTTTTGATTATTGGTATAGTCCAGCACCCAAGCACAAAGAATGTACCACACATTGTTATGGTTCTCCAATTTTACTAATGCAATCAAGAAAATTTCTCACAGATATACACAGAGGTTTCTTCAAATGACTATTCACAGATGTACCTGGGAGTTGTCTTCTAGATGATTGCAGATATAGTCTACTTTACAACATCAACCTAAGAACCAATGAATAGCATTTTTATCTCTTAGAAGCTAAAAGGATAGATCAATGAAAGATAGTATTAGGATAAATTATACTTATAATTAGCAAACTTCAGCAGAAATTCATTATTAAAAGCCAATTTGCAGTTGTTAAAAATTGACAGGTGCAATGAAGAAGTTTGATAGTAAAACACGTTTTATTTGAATTATGATGAATTAAAAATGTACATGGGTAATTACCCCTATTTTGACTATGTTCTTCAGTAAATCTGTAAATAAAATATCTGAAGATGAATTGTGCACAATAGCATATTCTCATTCTTGGCATTTTTAGCACATGTATCAGACATCCCTTTGGTAGGGTCATTATGTTGGTTTTTTTTTTTTTTTGGCTTATTATCAAGCTTTAAAAAAATCATACAGAAATGCTGCTTTTTCTAGTGAATAGTCTGTAAGATAACTTGTTGCCAAATTGAGTTTCACACAATACTTGTTAACTTAATTACCCACATTATCACTGAACCACACCTGACAACATGGAGTTTGATTTGGATAGAAATTTCAGTAAAAGAACAGACATTTTCTGGCCTGTAGAATCGAATGGGTATTTATTTCCCTGGTAGGGGTAGAGGAAACCTGAGGAAACCTGTTAATTTCTATCAAAGAGCATATGGCATTCTGATAACCAGTATTTTCCAAGGCTGTGAAATATAAACTGTTTTTGCAAAGATTGAATGGAAGTTTTCATATGGACTAATGGATATAATTCAGACTATAAATAGCATAGAATGAAAACTAATTAATTAGATGATAAACTGCATGGACTCATTTATCACTAAATGACTTAAGTAACAAATTATCTAAGAGCTTACTGAAAGCAGGAATCAAGAAGCCAATTGGCCATGCTTTGACTTGGTTTTTCTGCATATCTAAGATTAGCATTCATTGCAAAGGCTCTTGCTAAAGAAAAACAAGAAAAGTTTATGTAATAGTGGGTTTGCATAGTTCAGCTTACCAACAAATCTTAAGTTGTTGTTAGATTGGCTGTACTATTCAGAACTGATTGATGATCTTCTGCCTTGGATGTTACACATTGTTTCTAATTCTGAGAAGAAAGAGGATCTGATAGACATGAAATAGATGCAGGTATCTGTAAATTGTCATATTGTTACGTAAAGAGAAACAGGAAGTCTATAAAATGAAAGACGTAAAACATTTCTGTAGAAATCAATACATCATTTTTAAAGGTATAGTACTTAATAAAATCAATACTTGTACCTCATAATTGATACAATGAAGTTCTCCTGCAAACTCCTCCTAACAGGTTAAATCTTAATGTTATTCGTTGAATTTTCTCAAAATGCTGAAGCAGAACCAAGAGAAGTAATCAAGATAGAAGTGGTGAAGACTTGTAATTTTGACCATGTACTGGGGAAAAAAATCACTTAGACTTTGAAAAAATTTGTAATTGATTTTATTTTCTATGACTAAGACATTATCATATACAAATATATATGATCATGTATATGACCAAATACATAATAAGTTTTAAATCATTTTTTGAATCGTTAGTGTATTGTGGGGAAGTGTGCATGGGGAGGTTAACATCACAGCATGACTTACAGGACTTGCTTCTCTCCCACCATGTATGTAATGGGAATTGGCCTCAGCTTGGAAGGCTTGGAAGGGAGATACACTTGCTCACTCAGCCACCTCACCAGCATCTACATAATCAATTTGACATAAACAAAGCTGCACGGCTTTTGCAACATCCACTTACTTTTTTTTTGCATGTAAATCAGTAGCTCAGTCATTAGCATTCAGATTATAAACTGTACTACATAAGGAAAAATGAGATTTCTTGGCCGATCACTTTGTCTAATAGTCTGAATTTCCTTGTCTAAGGTTCTTTTTTCTCCTGACCTGTTATGTCGCTATATCATTCCAGAACCTCAGGAGGACACATTAGTTGTTCTAGTATAACAATAACACCACCAGCAGCACTAGCAACAAACCAACAACAACAGCAACAACAACAACAATGGTATCTAACCAAGAATGAAATAATTTGGTCCACTGAATTCTCAAGGAAAGACCTGAGGATAGAACAGGTCTGTAGTGATAGTTCACTCCAAGCTACTTCTAGAATGAGTGTGTGCAGCTGCTTACCTGTGAGATTCTGATGTTTGCCTTGTTAGTCATATGTTCTCTGTCTGAAGAAAAAAAATGTTTCTATTAATTTACAGAGGTGTTTTGTACTGTTTAATTATGAAGTCATGTTCTAATTTTATTATGCACTGCACCTAAAAAAGTGGCATACTGGTTTCTATAATGGGACCCAAATCTCTTATGTACTGTGATTAATGGCCTATCTTACCCATTTTATATATTGTCTGACATTTTACAGATCAACTTTACTCCTCATGATGCTGATACAGTTAGCATGTGAATATTTTAATGTCGGGACTATGCTTTTTTCATCTTAGTAATGTCTAGCACTCTAAAATTGGGTGATAGTTATGTCAAGCAAATGGAAAAGATTCCATTTCTCTTTGTACACTAAAACTCACATAGGTTAACACTCCTTCTTTAAGTCAGTTGTTTTCTTAACTGAATTGGAGTGAAATGTGGTTCTGGAAAAAGAAACACCTGGTGTTTCCTATTATTTAATAATAATAATAATGAATATGGGGCCAATTAGGATAGCATCCAACTTAGCTTGTATCTCCTTTGAAGGAACAATTTCAATTTATACACAACATGTCTATGGTAGCAGCAAAATTCTTTCTATTGCTCTTTCATAGGGTGATGTCATATAATGAAAATTGCTATACGAGAAAGAAAAGTGATCTGTAGTTCTACAATTCTATCACATTTTAGATGCATTGTTTTGGAGAGACATACCTATTATGCTTTTCCTGTCCTCATGAATCTATGAGAAAGGGTTTTGAAAATCCCTAGAGAAGATTTGGTTTGGGTATTTATGATGCTTATAATCTCTTAGGATTTGTGGCTTTGAGTACAAATGATAAAAGCATATAAAGAATTAATAGCTGACTGGGAAAAATATCTCTAGCACTAACAATAAGACCCATGTCTTCTTGTGTTTGCTGCTTAGTTCTCTGGTCATTGCTAAATGGAGCAAGAATTGATGTGTTCATGACAGCTCACTGAGAGAAAAGCAGCACTTGGATTTGCTTGTGTTGAGTGGCCAATTCCAAAGAGGATCTGTGATACTTTCTATTATTAGAACCTCCCTGATCCATTACACTGATCCATGACTGTCACTTCCTACTTCTATTCAATGCCAAATAGCAATTTCCAGTGCTACCCAATCTGAGAAAGCCAAGGTAGATGTGGGAATTCAAAACAACATTACTTCTTCACTCTTGAGGGATAAGTTTGGCTCCAAGTACTATTTATTGAACTTATATTATCTGGAACTTAAGTGGACAGACATTACATTTCATCAGTGATGTCTTGAGTTTTTATAGATAATTTTTCAAAGATAAATTTTATGTTAAAGTCAGCAACTTCCTATTTCAAACATGTTGTGCCTATCTTTTTGGACATATGATCATAGCATTTTCAAAATTCTATCTTTACAATTTTGACCTATTCCAAAATTATTATACACAGTTTTACATTTTAACCTTCCAGGCCGTTAGATCTCTGCTGAACTTAGCAATGCTGATATCTGAGACTATAAAGCCTACTTTTATGTTGATTTGTAAGGCTGCCAGCAGAGTGGGATAACTAGGACTAGTCAAACTTTCAAGATGGTCCATGATAGCATCATTGTTAGTTGGTAGCAGTTTTTGAAAAACACACACACACACACACACACACACAGACAATTTCTGTTTCAAATTTATACAGCCCTGGGAGAAAGAGATTCAGACACATCAACTCTTGGCTGTTCAGATTCCCCTCCTAGAAGATCTCAATTTCTCCAGCTTCCTTAAGCCTGGGTCAGGCTGGCCAGTTCCTTCAGGTACTACTGCCAATATCTTTTAGCACGTTGTTTCAACTTTCTATTTAGTACAGTTTGCAGGCTGCATACCTTCTTAATTTTGAATATTAAACCCTGCCTTTCAAATAGCTATTCTGATTAGACAAGGCTACAGACAGGTTTGTTCCAGTATATGCAATGCTGCATCCCTCCTTAAAGAAAGTTCTGAAAAAAATAATCTGAACTTCTTGCTAACCAGATTTTCTAGCCTCATAACAAAAAGTCACAGACTTTGGTAAATGCCTTACGAATACATGTAATGAGTCTCAGTCTTTCAATGGAAAAGGTCACACTTTTCTTAATAGCAAGTCTCTAAACCTCATCTCTAAGGAAAACAATGCTGACAGCATTTCCATGCATTATGTGTTTACGTTGTTCTCTTTTGTACAAGCCCATTAAAGTGTAGGATTTAGAAAAAAATAAAATTAATTAATTTGCTTGCAGACAGGATGAAGTCTTGATACTTGCTTAATTCAGTATCTCCATCAAAGCTAGGCATTAGACATTTTAGAAATTTGCAGATGAAAAATTTCCACAGAATACAGATAATAATCTCTTGATAAAAATATTTTCTCTAGATGGATGGCTTACAATAAAAATCTCATCAAGAACTCAAATATACATTTATTTTATTGAAAGAAACCACTTAATATTTTTAATTAAAACATCTTAGTCTCCTTTTTCATTGTCTTTTGTGAATAGTAACTCAGAAGGTAATCTATTTTTTAGAGTATCCCCATCGTCCCTCTTAGTCCTAAGATACTTTTGGAGTGCAGGCTTAGTCTGGCAAAGCCTTCTGGGCAGTTGCATTTGTCCTCCATATGAGATGCAGCTTTTGCTGGGTCAGCTACTGTTCTCCATTTTCACTGAATCTTTCAATGACCATGCTCAGTGAATGTCCCAAATTGAGATTGTAGAAAAGAAATGGTCTGACTCTTAATACATGATACATACTTGATAATAATCACTGAGTAATCTTATTCTTCAGATGATGTGGAACAATGGTAAGACATTTATTTTGATGGGCTTTTCCATTATAATAGATAATGGCATCTACTCTTATCTCAATCATTAATTCTATAAGCACCAAAAAATGTATATTTATATCTAGGGTGCAATAAAGAGATTTTCTAGTATTGATTTTTAGTTATGTTACAAAGAAGTTATTAATTATTATTATAAGAAATCTCCAAAGGACACAAAATTCATTCATATGGGGCTGTGTGAGGGGACTAGGAAGAGTAGGGGAAACTGTGATTGAGATGTACATTGAAGAATAAATAAATAAACAAAGTACAGTGAAATAAATAGCCTATACTAAATCTATCCTTACAAATTCAAAACACGAGGTAGACAAGGAGTGTTCAATCTTTCAGGACAAAGTAGTCCATACCAACTAAGATTGGTGTGTTTGACTCCACAGTTAAAATAAGCTTAATCTAATTTCATGAATGGCAACATAGTTTCATCCCATGTAGTATTGACTTCATCATGTCTAGGAACACAATAAATACACAAATGGCTACATAGGAAAACTACTCTTAAAATGTATGCTCTTGGTAAGGACAACATCCCATTCTTATCTGAAGAGATATTGGCATTTGATAGCTTCTAGAATAGGAACAGTCAGTTTTCTTTAAGGGTGTGATTCCTGATATGTATGTCACACTTTAGAGCATGCTGCATAACCAGGAATATTTGGGAAATAGACATTGGCCATCATATATTTAAGAAAAGAGACAGAACAAAACATTGGATGGGTGGGGTGGATCTTGGATGACTTGAAGCAGAGAAGAATAGCATAATCAAAACACATTGTATGAACTTTTCAAAGAATAGAAATGTTATTGAATAAAAATAGGTAGCATGGGTGATGAGGAACTTGGTGATAGTCACTGTCCCAGATACCTGCAAAATGGGAAGCTTCCAGGACCCAATAGGAATGACTTTGGCCATAATGTGCAGAGAACTGGGAGAGAGAACCTGTGAAGACCACCTCCAGTAGATAGGCATGACACCTTGTCCAGGAATGGATCCACCCACCCATCTCCATTTTTTTTTTTAACCCAGAAATGTTCCTGTCCAAAAGAAGAGCAGGGACAAACAAATGAAACAGAGACTGAAGGAAGGGCCAACCGGGGAACTTCCCCACCTGGGGATACATCATGTCTGCAGACACCAAACCCAACACTGTTACTGTGGTCAAGTGGCGCTTGCAGAGAGGGATCAAGTAAGGCAGTTCCTGGGGAGGTCCTGCCAGAAAATGACCAATGCTGAGGCAGATGCTTGGAGTCACTCATCAGGCTGAACTGAAGAAACCTGGTGAAGGAGCTGGCAGAAGGACTGGAAGAGCAGAGGGGGATTGCAGCCCCATTGAAAGAACAACATAGGCAGTCCTGACCACCCAGTTCCCACAGAAACTAGACAACTAACCAAAAAGTGTGCCTAAAGGGGTCTTTGGCTCCAATATGTAGCAGAGGATGGCCTTGCCTGACAGGAACTAGAGATGAGGGCCTTGGTCTCGGGGAGGTTTGATGCCCCAGAGTAGGGGGATACTGGAGCGGCGGGGCAGGAGAGTGTAGGTGGTTACGGGAGTGTTCTCAAACAGGTAAAAAGTAGGGGGAAGGGCATACATGGGTTGAGGGGGGATTAAAGAGGCATAACTGGGAAGTGAGATATCATGGGATGGAGTGTTGGTAGAGGGAGTAACTGGGAAGTGAAATATTATTTGAGATGTAAATGAATGGAATGATTAATAAAACTTAAAAAATATCTTATATATGGGAGTTGTGCATGGAATCCTGAGTTCTATTGTCTAGCTCAGAGCTTGCTCAGCCCTCCTAAGGAGACTTGCAGGACACCAAGGGTATCCTTCTTCCCTGCAGAGGTCTGAGGAGACTCTTAGAATAACCAGCTTAGAAGTCCACTTCACTTATCCCTTCCCAGTCTGGTTCTCTTGCGGCAAAACCAGCACAGGTCACTTGGACATGGTTTCTTGACTTCTGCTAGCTGGTTCTGTGCTCTCAATGCCTTCCAGGGGTGTCCAGCTGGCAGCAGGAACATCCAATCAACTTCAGGGAAGAAGAGATGGCTAAAGGACAGTGTAAGAATACCACAAGAGCCAAGGCAATATGGCATCATCAGAGCCAGCTATCCTACTACAGCAAACTATGGATATTCTAATACAATTAATGCACAAGACGATGACCTTAAGTAAAATCTTATAAAGATGATGGAGGACTTTATTGAGGAAATAAATACATCCCTTAAAGAAATACAGGGAAATACAGTCAAACACGTGAAGGATATGAATAAAACTTTCCAAGAATTGAAAAATGGAAATAGAAGCAATTAAAAAAAACACAAACTGAGACAATTCTGGATATAGAAAACCTAGGAAAAAGAAAAGAAATCACAGATACAAGCATCACCATTAGAATACAAGAGACAGAAAAGAGAATCTCAGTCATAGAAGGTACCATTGAAGAAATTGACACTTGATCAAAGAAAATTCAAAATCTAATAAGTTCACAACACAAAACATCCACAAAATTTGGGACTCTTTGAAAACACCAAAACATAGAATAACATCAATAGTAAAAGGAGAAGATTATAAGCTGAAAGGCCCAGAAAATAACATCAACAAAGTCATAGAAAAAATTTCCCTAACTTAAATAAAGACATACATCTAAACGTTCAAGAAGTTTACAGGACACTAAATATACTGGATTTGAAAAGAAAATAATTCTGTCTCATAATACTTAAAAAACTAAGTGTGTAGAGCAAAGAAATAATATTAAAAGTTGCAAGGAAAAAGGCCAAGTAACACATAAATACATACATATCACAATTATACCCAATTTCTCAACTGAGATTTTTAAAAGCTAGAAGGGCTTGGACAGATGTCTTGCAGACTCTAAAAAAACATAGATGTCAGTCCAGACAGCAACAAACCAAATAACCCAACTAAAAACAAGGGGTACAGCACTAAACAGAGAATGGCAGCCCCATAGGTAGACCAACAGTGTCAAGTAACTCAGACCTCTGGGTGATCCCAGAGACTAAGCCACCAACCAAAGAGCATGAATGGGCTGCTCTGAGGCCCAATGCACATATATAGTAGAGGATAGCAGTATCTCGCCTCAGTGGGAGAGGAAGGACCTAAATCTGTAGAGACTTGATGCCTCAGAGAAGGAGAATGCCTTGGGGAGGGAGAGCACTCTTTCAGAGGCAAAGGGAAGCGTGTATGGGGTAAATAACTCTGGGAGGGGAACTTGGAGAGGAACCATTTGGAATATAAAGTAATTAATTTAAAATATGTATCAATCTTCAAACAAATCTTGTATGAACATAAAAAAAGAAATGTTTAACATTCTTAGACATCTAGGAAATGCAATTCAAAATGTCTCTGAGACTCCACCCATCAGAATGACCACAATCAAACTTTCATGCAGCAATACATGCTGGGGAGCATGTGGCACAAGGGTAACACCTTTCCATTGCTGGTATGATTGCTAATTTGTACAAACACTCTGGATATTGGTTTGGTGGCTTCTCAGAATATTGGTAATAGCTCTAACTCAAGACCCAGCTATACCACTTCTGGGATGATACCCAAAAGATACTCTGCTATAACAAATGTATATTTGCTCAAATATGTTTATAGAGACTATTTCTAATAACCAGAATCTGAAAGCAACCCAGATATCCCTCAACTAAAGAACTGAGAGAAAGTAAATGTAGCTAAAATCTAGTTCATTTACACAATAGAATACTACTCAGCTATTAAAAGCAAATACAAGAATATCATGAATTTAGCAGGTACAATGAGGGAACTAGAAAATATCATCCTGAGTGAGGTAACTCAGAACCTAAGGGACATACATTTTATGTACTCAGTTATAAGTGCATATTAGACACAAAGTGCAGGATACCCACAGACCCAAAAAAGCTAAATAACAAAGACAACTCAAAGGAGGATGATTGAATATCACTCAGAAAGGGTCATAAAATTATCATTGGAAGTGGATGATAAGAGGGAACTTGTTGAGAGAGTGGATAGGGAAAGGAACAGGGCAGGAGTGAATGTCAGATACAGGTAGACCCAAGGAGAGAGAATGAAAAGAAATTGATGGGGGAAGACTGTTAGCAGTGGGAACAGCTTTAAGATGTTACAGAGACTGGGATGGGGAAGATTCTAGAACACTAGGATGACTCTAGCAGAGACTCCTACCAATGGGAGATATCAAGTCTGAAACAGCCACATCCTCTATCCAGGCAGGTGTCACAGTGGAGGGATAAGAATGCCACCCACCACCCCAGGAAACTTTAAACCAAAATGTGTCCTGCCTTAAAGAAGTTCAGGGATATCACAGAAACAGAGGGAATGGCCAAACAACAACTAACTCAAACTGAGATCTATTTTATGGGCAAGAACCAATCCCTGACATTATTGATACTCTGTTACTTTTGCAAACAAGAGCTTTGCATAACTGTCCTTTGAAGGATCTACTCAACATCTGATTGAAACTGATGCAGAGACTCACAGACATTAAACAGAGTGCAAGATGTCCTGTGGTAGAGTTGAAAGAAGAATTGAGTAACCTGTAGGGGATAGTGACTCCACAGGAAGATCAACAGAGTCAAGTAATCTGGAACCTTTGGGGCTCCCAGAGACTGAGCCACCAACCAAAGTGCATACAAGGGCTGGACCTAGACCTCTGCACATATGGAATAGATGTGCAGTTGGTTTTCTTGAATTTAAGTGTCTCTTAAATTCTTGCCAAAACAATTCTAGACAACAAAATAAAACAACTGTTGCTTAGACATAGTCAATTATTTAGACAAAGGTTGTCAAGATCTAAAACACCCTTACTGCTTTAGCCCCTACCAAGGAATTTCTGCCAAAAACTATCCTCTGCTTGGAAAGGGGTTCTGAGAAAGGGGTGTTCAGGAGCTGCAAAAGAATGACTCGAAGTCAAATAATTGGTAAAACCTGACAGCCTATGTTCTGCTGAATACATCTTTCTATGGAGATCTCCAGATAGCTCATCCAGATAGCTCAGATCTTGAGGATCAAAGTCTAGTCTTATTCATGTATCAACTCAGTCATTTACCTAAGTTCCTGTTTGATTATTCCACAGTTAACTATTTGTCCCTGATCCCAGGCCCTCTATTCTTAGAAAAAGACAGCAAGTATATTTTTTCTTTCACTTTTTCTGAACATTGCATATAAATCTAGAGATTGGCTTGCCTTTGTAACCACAGACAATAAGCTAGATGGCTATGATCTTGCTCTAGGATGCCGATTCCTACCACTCCTAGGCCTAACTTCACTCTCTTCCAAGCTGACTTTGAAGCCAGGAATTTTACTGCCTTTGTAAGCAAAATCACCAAAGTAGCTTGGTGGGCTCTTGTCCTGCCATCAACATTCCCTAAAATCTCTTTAAATCCTTTCTTAGTATCTTTTTGGCAAGTTCTCTCATAGTCCAGTTGGCTCTTTGTCTTTTAGTTCCATGAAGTTCCTCATAAAATTCAAATTACATGCTTATAGATTGGATAGTTGAGTAATAATATATTTTGAACTCATGTATTCAGAGTTATTTCCCACAGCCTTAAGGTCTCAGTACTTACCATTTTGCTGAGACATTAGTCACACTCCCATATCCCAGACTCATACTGTCTCTGATTATTGTGAAGCCATTAACTATGGCAGGGAGAATAATTCCTGATAACCTTGGCAGGAAGAGTACTTCCCAAAGGAGCAACATATAGGAAAATGTACTACTTTTCTTTTATACAGACAAGACTTTCTCCCAGCAATTGTCAACTCTCATGGAGGCCCATGCCCTGCTTTCTCTCCATCAGGGACAGGAACTATGTTACAATGTCCTTTGTATAGATATCCAAGACTCAACAAATTGTCACTTATTTGGATTTCCCAGGAGAAAGGAGCTTCCTGTACCAATGTCCTCCTGTATATAGAGGTCTGACCTGTGAAACTTCCACAAATTCCTGTGAAAGAATCACCTGTCATAAAGACTTTGATCACCCTGTATCTTTCTGCCCTGCTGGATATGCTGGATGGTTCTGTGTGACACATCACAATTATTGTACTTCCATCCCCTACCACAATAGGTCTGTAAGCCTAGGTGGAATCAATGGCTATTCCTGCTTCTTTGTGGCTAGAAATCAAGGCAGCCATTGTGACTTGGAAGGGAATGAATATGATTCTGATCCCTTTATGAATGAGACTTTATGTCTCAATGAGATAGGAAAATACACATATGCCTGTTTTCAAGAGTATTCTAATGTGAACTATCAGCCAGAAATTAATAAATATGGATCCCAACCCTGAATCTATGGTGCCACATGTCAGGACAGTCTTCAGACTTACTTCTGTGACTACGAACCTCATTCCTTAGTGACCACTCTGAACTCAATGTGGATAAATCTACCTACCAGTCAGCCATGTCTTCATACAGGCATATGTGCAAATGGAAGAAACAACTATTACTATGACTGCCTAGGCAGTAAATTCGCTGGGACAAAGTGAGAGACTTGGAAACTTCTTTGTTATTTAAAACATTTTCACAATGATAAAACATGTGAGAACACTATTAACAGCTATATTTGTCACTGTGGTCCTGGATACACAGTTGTCTTGTGTAAGACAGTCATAACTGAATTTTGTAGCAATCCCTGTCAGTTTGTGTGCCAGGGGAAATTCTGAGTTGTCTTCAGAAGATCAGTAGGGGCACATTTCAGGCCTAGCTTCCTCCTTCAACTGCCTTGGATCCTCCAACTGTGTTTGTATCTGTCAGCCTGGATTCACAGACAGGAGCCTAGCATAACTGTCCTCTTAAAGGCTCTACCCAGGAGTTGACCAAAAGAGATGCAGAGACCCACCACAAAACATAAGTTTGATATGGACAAGTCTTATGGAAGAGTTGAGGGAAGGACTGAGCAAGCCAAAAGTGGTAGGGACTTCTCAATATAACCAACAGAATCAACCAAACTGGAACTTTGGGAACTCCCAGAGACTAAGTCACCAACCAAAGATCATTTAAGTGTTATACCTAGGATCCCAGTACATATGAAGCAGACAAGCAGCTTTGTTTACATGGGGGCCCTAACAACTGAAGCAGGGGTTTACCATAACTCTGTTGCTCACTATCCAGATGAGCTATCTGGAGATCTCCAGAGAAAGCCGTCTTCAGCAGAACATAAGCTGTGTGAATGGAATGTGGGGTTTGAGCTTACAACATAAATAAATAAATAAATAAATAAATGATAAAAATAGTATATACAAGTTTCTGAAATAAATGAATAAATGAATGAATGAATGAATAATGAATGAATAAATAAATAAATAAATAAATAGCATTATATAGACTAAAGTCTAGCATTAGTCATTGAGATTACAGATACTATTATTCCTTCTAAGATTTCCAAAGATGAAAATATTTGATTTGATCTAGGCCTCTTCCATTCACTAGTTTTTAAAGTTTTCATATTATTTTTATATTATGGAAATTCATAATTAGTTAAATGCATATTAAGTGATTTATTCATATGTCATCTCAGTAAACTGTAGAGATTTATTTAGTAGTCATGGCTTTTAATTTAGTTTCATCTAAAGTTTAAATAGTTGCAAAGGATGTCATCTTAGTATGCTAAGATATTGATGTTTTAAAACAGACATGCTATATCATTTAAAAACATATCAAATCCAATCCAAATTCATAAAACACAACTACTACACCCCTTAAAAACACATCCAATAATATACAAATACTTAAGTATGTAACACCTACTGTCATCATGTGACAGACATTTTTCAGCTCTTCTAAAATGTCACTGATCTGTATTGGCAACTTACTTCATCACTTCTTTTGCCTTTCCCCTTTTCTTTATGATTTATAATTTTATATCTACCTTAATGGTTTTTATGATAATACAGTTAGTCACTGAAAGATTTTTCCCGTGTCTTATGGTTTGGGCTATTAGTATATCTAAACTGCCAATAATCCCTAAAACAGAGCAGAGTATCTGTATTCAAGAAGTCCAAGTCAACCTGCAAACAGTTGACAAAGATGTTTGAGTAATACCATAAAAGAAAAGCAGTATCACAAAGCAAAAATCTACCTGTTTCACACTGATAGACAAATAGTTGTATATTGATTAAATATTGAAAAATTTTAATGATTTTTTAAAATGCAAAATAGACTTGTTTGTAAGATTTACTTTATTATGAAACAAGTTTTAATTTTCTGTGACTAGGTTTTAAATGGTAATTGTTTATTTTGATCAGTTCCAGAATATTTTTACCTGGTTAATACAAATAATTAAAATGTAGTCTAAGAATGATATGTATTTGTTAAATTTAAAGGTAAAATTTATTGAAATGCATTTAACATTTTTCTAATTGTCTAAAGAATTTATTTAAGGGAAGTGGGCACTGTTGAATGAAACAAAACTAGCAATTGATTCTATCCATTTTTAAATGTTAACATATGCAAATGTTCAAAAATGTTGTCTATATATGTAAGCTACCTGGGACTCAAATGGTTTTCTATAATACTGCCATTCAGCTCTTTATATTTTTTTCTGATTTGATCTCGAATTTAACACAGATATGCCTAATCAGAAGTATCTTTAGTGACTTTTCAGTAGACAACTCTATAGATACTGCATAAAATTTATATGTAGTATAATGTATAATGTGACTCTTGTTTTGTAATTCAGGCATTAATTTTACCAATAAGACTGCTTATACTTATAATAGTTCCATTCTTATTCCTTAGAAAATTTTATTATGTGACTATACCAATTGATATATTCTGTATTATCTGCTATTATAGAGCATTTCTGATATTACAATAATGAGTACGCAAAGAAAAGAGGATTTTTTTGCAAGTCAAACTGTGGAGGATCACATATAAAAGTTGAACAACCAGAAATAAATTTCATTTAAAATACTAACAAAGGTAATTTCTTTTGAAAATGTGTTCTCTTGGCACTTCCTTATGCCCCAATCTCTGATAATACACAAACCTAGACAGACTAAACTCTTTCCAGAATCATCCATATAGACTTCAACCTAGCCATCTGCATTTTCCCATTTCATTTCCATGTTGATTACAGTACTTACAATTCTATCTCCTCCATGCCTGCCAAAAATGAGCAGCAATATGGTATCTTAGTATGTATGAGTAATACAAACTTACCTAGCTGTCACTGATCCACTTCAACTGGAAATGCAATCCTTTGCGGTAGTCATCTTCTATTTCAAACCCTCCATCTCAAATATCCCTGCCCTTTCTACCCAATTTAGACAGTTTTCCTCCAATTCCATGGTGATATCTGAGCCAGTTTGTATTCACGTGGCAATTACAAGAGTGGATAACAAGGAGAAGCTTGTTCCTCTCGGTTCAAAGTCTGGAAGGCTAAGACTGTGGTACAGTCTCAGCCAGGTTGGGTGAAAGCCTCTTCCTGCTTTGTAGATGGTTTTACTTGCATTTTGCTCACGTTCAGAAGACAGAAAGGGATGTAGCAAACTCTGTCTCTTACTAAGCTACTGATACCCTCAGGAAGGTTCCTACACATATCACATGGTTGCTGTCCTAGGCCTCACTTCATAATGGCACATTCAAGACTAACATTTTCTTTTCTTTTTTTTAACTTTTTATTTTATTTCATTATTTTTTTATTATAATTTATTTTTTCTCAAATTGTAATTCATTTACACAGGGGTTATAAACACAGAAAGGCAGGATGTGGGGAAGGGAGTGACACTGGAGTGTGGGTGATCAGAGGGAATACAGATATCTTCGGAACCGGATATCTATCAGCTGGGTGACGGTTCAGGGGACAAGTCACTATGGCTTTGCCTATGACTCGCTTGTCCTTACCTAAGTTGATATTGTCTGCCAAGGCTACCTATTTACAAGGTCTATGACTACTCAGGCTTGTAAATTTCCACAAAAGCTGCCTGTTTACATTGGCTTATAGCCATCTGTTTCAGTGTTTTTCCACTGAGACCCAAGACTTGGTGTTAGTATACATGCATGACAGGCCTATTGCTGATTTTAGGCCTATGGCTGATTTTAGGCCTTCAGTGTGTAAGAAGGGCTGCCCCTGACATCTCCTCCCTTCTCTAAGTGTAGAAGGGCTGTGGCAATTCTAAACTTGCGAAGGCAGGGATAGAGGCCTGACCTCCAGTATTCTTATAGGACTGCCTTTATATGTTACTTGACATTTTTCTTTTACTGCTTTTAGTATTTTTTCTTTGTTTTGTGCATTTGATGTGTTG
>NW_021604698.1:7284868-7338403 GCF_004785775.1 Grammomys surdaster
TTCCACAAAAGCTGCCTGTTTACATTGGCTTATAGCCATCTGTTTCAGTGTTTTTCCACTGAGACCCAAGACTTGGTGTTAGTATACATGCATGACAGGCCTATTGCTGATTTTAGGCCTATGGCTGATTTTAGGCCTTCAGTGTGTAAGAAGGGCTGCCCCTGACATCTCCTCCCTTCTCTAAGTGTAGAAGGGCTGTGGCAATTCTAAACTTGCGAAGGCAGGGATAGAGGCCTGACCTCCAGTATTTGAAGGGGACCTTGTAATGGCTCCAGTCATTACATTGTTGTCCAGTGAGGCATGAGGGCCATACCCGTCCCAATAACATTTTCTTGTATGGTTTGACAGCATAGACATCTTATATATAACATGGAGCTTTGCTTTTTCTCTCCAACAACACAAAAACTATCTGATTTTTTTATGATTTGAATATTGATTCTTTAGCATAACCTACCAATATATATTGGTATTATAGGAATAAAATGTTTTGTCTTTAAAGATAGACAAATAGACAAAAGTTTTTCATTATTTTAATTTTTGACAACTATACAGATTGTATATTATGATATTAGTATATCATCATATATGTATATAATAAATTAAGGATAGAACTCCCCATTATCATTTTTTTATCCCACAGCTTCTTTTGTTTGTTTATTTACTTGATCTCCTTAATTTCTTTTCATTTTCATCTTTATGCATTTTTTTTAAACAGGTAGTCACAGCTTATCTATACTTTTGATTTGTATTTGGACTCTTTTGTCCATCACGTTTTCTAGGTGATGATGGGGGTGATGTTGCTTAGTTCATTCAATGCTTTTGCTACAACACTTTTCCTTTTTCAGAGGTAGAAAAAAAACAAACATTTTTCACTGTAACAGCTGATGGTAGAACATAAAACCTCACAAAAATAAGAAATCAAAGCAGACATATCAATAGATGAATATCAAACTGTTGAACATTCTCCACAAATTATCACTGTCTTTACTCATATTGAATGGTTTTATGTTGTATTTTTTGTGATCTGTAATGAACTGAAGAGTACAGTGTACAGCTAGGAGAATTTTCTGAGTTGTTGTCACTACAACTCTACAGTGGCCTCTTGTACCAACCAGTTCTGTAGTAATACTGACCAAAGATGCCAAAGACAAAGGGTGTGTGTGTCTGTCTGTGTGTGTGTGTGTGTGTGTGTGTGTGTGTGTGTTTGTGTATGTGCACATGTGTATAAAGATGTGTAGTAGGTTTACATCACCAGAGAAGGACCCCCTCCAGTGTGGGGGAAATCGTGAGTGGGGAGGTGGGAGTGGGAGGGTTGGTGGGGAATATCCTCATATAAACAGGAGGAGGAGGGATGGGATAGAGGTTTCCTGGGTGGGGGGAAGGGGATTACACCTGAAATGTAAATAAAATATCCAATAAAAAGTTTTAAAAAAGAGAGAATCAAGTCTATATTCCTTAATGTGGTTCTCCAATTCTCTTGGTTTATATATATGACTATTGTAAAAACTAAATTGGAGTTAGACTTACATATTCAACCCACTAATTAGTCTCTTTGAAATTGTTTATTCTAGCTAGACGTGTCTGCTCAGAAAGTGGCAGTGTAACTACTTATCACAAGAAATATTTTCCTCTGCCAGTTGAAATCCCCTTTAAGGGTAAGATTAATTCCTACCACATGGTAAAATTTTGGATCATCACTTTAGCAAAAAATTTTCCCACATCTAAGCTACAATTTACTTTAATGACTAAATATTTTAATATGGCTTAACCTATGCTACCCAGTGGCATCACTAATAACTTTATTATTTTATTGAGCTGTTAACTAAAGAGCAAGGTTTAGGGAGGTCAGAGACAATGTTCTTTTCTTTCATTGAACCTATATTCCTTTTTGTTTTCTTTTGTTTGTTGTTGTTGCTTGTTTTTTTATGAAAGAGATTCTTTGTCTAGCTTTGGCTGTTCTGGTACTTGCACTGCAGACCTGTGGTCACTGTTTCTAAACTCTTATCAGGATGACCAAAGTGTCTGAACCTACTTCTGTGTCCTAACCCAACGTCATTTTCATGTCTGAAGCCTACTTCTTTGTTCTAGCCTAAAATTTAGATTCTTGTCTGAAATTACTTCTTTGTTCTAGCCTAATGTCAGATTCCTGCCTGACGCCTACTTCCTTGTCCTTGGCCAATGTCATATTCCTGCCAAGCAGCCCATTTTCTTCTCCTTGGTCCATGTCGGATTACTGCCAAGCAGCCCCAGAGGCTCTCTACCTCTCCCCCTTTTTTATTTCATTAACAAGACTGAGCTTGTCTTAGGATGCTCTGACAAGAATGCCTTGCTTACCCATCATGAAATATGCATTATCAAAAGCAATTCACTTATGTCTTAGGTTGGCAAGGCTCTGTGCAGAATCTTACCCGTCCTTGGCTTGCCAGACTGTTAAATTAATAACTGTCTGGGGATCCATTACCAGTTTCAAGTCATGTACTTTGGCTCCCAGACTGTTGATGTAGTTTAAGACAAGCTTTAACATGATGGACAGGAATAAAAGTATTCCCAGGACAAGAAGTGCTATTTTTGATCAAGCTATATATGCCATTCGTAAGGTTATGTTACATTCAATTTATCTGAGATATATGAAAATATCTATGAGGAAACTCATGAACTTTGTATTCTTGTATTTCCAGATTATTTCCTCTGCTTCCTTACTCTGATATATAAGTAAACAAATTTGGAGGTTTCATCTTAAGTACTATTGACTAAGTGTTTTAGTAGAGTGTTGGGAGGGGGAATTTATCAACTTGAGAACAGTTGGAGGACAGACACTTGGGAGAGACAGGAAGGATGATAGTGAGAGAAAGTGATGTAATACTATTTTAATTAAATTTCTATTTTAAAGATGATACTCAGGATTTTCATTTTATTTTAAATAGATTTCAGCCTTATCTTCAAGAAAGAATTTATGTTCCTCCTATTTCTGTGGTAATTATTTCCTCCCATCCTTTAGAATAAAAAAGTCCCCAAAGTCAAGCAAAACTCAAACAATAAATGTTATTTTTTTTATCCTTCTCTCTTTCCTTCAACACTTCTGAGAGCCTAGTTATAGTATTCAGGTAAGGCTACTTTTTGTGTTTCTCTAGCTTTAAGTATTCATTTTAAATCTTTCTACTCAATTTCCATTATCTTCTCTAATGAACATAATTCAGATCTATAGATAGTAAATAATCAAATAATAGACATTGGTAATCTCCAAATATGCACACTCAGCTTGGTTTTACCTTCAAGGTAACCCACTACACCCAGAGAGTCTGGGCACAGAAGGAGAATCATTGCTGTATATAGTGAACTTACTTTCTTTGAATTGTCTTTATATGGAACAGATTAATGAACAATAAATAATCAGAGTGGAGATTACAACTAAAAAAAAAGGACAATTTACCACTATCATTGTTTCTTTCCTCTCATTCTTCACAACCAATTGTTAACAACGATAACAAAACTCACTGCTTTCTGAAGGCTTGATTCCCTCTGTTATCATTCTCTATGTATTAGTTCAAGCAGATGTTTCTTCCTGCCTGCAATACTCAGCCCCTTCCAGCTTATTACCCATTCTTTCTGGGTATATTGGCTTTCTTCATTTTTGCACTTGAAAATGTTCTAATTTTTAAATTCAATTAGCAACTTCACACATAGGCTTAGCCTGCTGGTACAATAGTAACACAAATCTAGTGTGAGTAGCCAGATGCTATCTTACTAGATATAATATGTGGGATTTAATAATTGTCCTTAAATTCTTTTTGCAGAATGTATGTTGTTCTTATTCATATACACAATGAATTTTCAAATACACACTTCCAGTTTATTTGTGAAACACATAATCAAAATTATAGTTGCAAGAATTTAGTCAATGATTTTAGTAATACCAAATCTTATAGGTTCTTCCCCAGAGTGTTTTTTAACATGCCTTTTCCACATAATCCCCTGTACTTTGTATCTATCAATCTGATCACTTCTCCAAAGGTCCTTTAGCTCACAATATCATTCCCAACAGAAATGTTCATATGAATTCATTTCTGGCTTATCAACTCTTTAGCAATCCTACTGGCACCATGAGTTGTTCATCGGTTTCACTGTCTTCAGAAACCATGAGGTAATCCCTCCTTGAATAGTCTCCTAGGCTTGTAAGCACCTATCTATCAGCCAAAGATATCCTAGGTTGAGTTTTTAAAAAGCAACAGATGGAACAATGTTATGAAAGATGATTCAGCTTAATTTCATATGTAATTCTTTAAAATGAAAACTAAATCTTGTAGAAATGAACTATATTCGAAGCCATAGCATTAAAAATTCTTGGGAAATGAATATTCATCAGAATAAAAGTTCCTCCATTCCACCATATATCCTATGTGATATAATCTTATTTGTACTACAAATATTCCTGATGTAGTTTTTGGATCAGGACATCTTAGCACTTTTCTCTATTTTTTTTCTGGATAAATTATTATGGCTTTCATTATGCCTGGATTGCATTTAAGAGTCTTTGTTCCCCTGGGTTCATGTCTCATTGCTGCACACATTTCAATCCAAGCAAGGTTCATAGTTCTTTTCTGGTGTAATTGTATGTTGATAATATTGTGAAGGTATGATTCATGAAACTAGTCTATTCCTGTAAGACCTATATATTATTGAGCCTGCTACAGCATCTAGTTTAATTTAATTTTAACTGAATATTGAATGTCTTTATGAGCTTACTACAATCCTTGGACTATATTTTTCAATAATTTGAAAATATATGAAATTATATGAAAAATGTAAAGATCACAAATGGTCATTTCCTTAACACTAAGTTATTTTAGTTATCATTCATAAACAAATGGGGGCATACTAACCCTTTTCCTTATACTTGAGATTATATCCATTAAAGAGGATATGTGGCATCTTCTACTCCTAATGTTCAAAGTATCTTTCTTTGAAGTGCTTCCTGTACTATATTGGTGTGTTTATAAGCTGATATTTGTTAGTCCAAATATGCAGATTTTTATGATATTTTTTATCAACATATAGTTTGTTTCTTGTTTCTTTAGTGAATAATGATGCAAATTCAATATTTTCACTTTTGTACTTTACTTTTTTGTTTCACACGTATTTTCATAGAAATAGTATTTGATATGAGAACATCTGCAGGAGTTGGAACATTCTCCTGTTAATTAACATATTGGTGCCTATATAGGATCAGCTGTTCAATCACAGATTCAGTTACACATTTTAGTGTTAGGATGCAAACAATAGTATGTATCGCTTCATTAGAAGTCTTTACTCAAAATCATAATGAATCATCTATATCAGAACTTTAAAAACTAATATCATCTATATATACATTTACATTGATTTATTTAGTGTCATGTATATGAGTGTGTGTGGCTGTGTCTGTGTCTGTGTGTCTGTATGTGTCTGTCCATCTAAGCATGCATGTGGTTGCCAAAGGATAACTTCTAGGAATTGATTTCTCCTGCCCCTCTATGGGCTTTGGATATTGAACTGAAATTGTAAGGCTTGCTGGCAGTCACCTTCACCCACTGAGCCACCTCCCCAGACCCACATGTATTTATTTAAATAAAATGTCCTATCTTGTGACCTTATTCCAAAAGTACATGATAAATAAAATAACCCATCTTATAAGAATAGAGAGAAAGCTTTTCTTACACAGAGTATTAAGTAACAAATGTGGACAGAATGCTGGAGAAAAGGAGCAGTTTACAAGTATTATTGTTAAAGTTGATTGATATTTAATAAAATTGATAAATAATAATTCAAGATACAATATATAAAGTAATTTTAATTATATAATATATAATTAATTATATATATATATTCCCATATTATCATTATTTATTACTCAAAGAAAAAACCTAAGTGAACAAATATAATCAACTAATCAAACATAATATAATCAAATAGTCAAAATAGATAGCACCAGTACAAGAAAAAGAAATACTGAGAAGAACATAGCATCAATGCATACTTTCTAAATAAGGTATCACTTGAACAGACACATTACAGAACCAGCAAATCCCCAAACGAGTGATATTCTAGAAAAGGTGCCTGTAAATGTCATAGCTAGCATGTGTGTGTGTGTGTGTGTGTGTGTGTGTGTGTGTGTGTAAGGCTTCAATGATAATTTATGGTTTAATCAGAGTTTTAGTCTTAAAAACTTATTCAATATATAATAGCAACTATTGTTTTAGAGACATGCACAACCAGCCAGAAAGGAATAATAATCTGTAGGCTGAAGCTGTCAATCTCTATTCTAGTAGGTAATCTGTTCTGTATATTTCATAAATAATGCTTTCAAAGGCAAGGAATAGATTTAGAAGTATTTCGAGTCATAAAACTTAACCTACCATTGATATGAATTGCAGCATGTAATTCTGTACTAGATTCTACTTTTAAATTCTCCTTAGACAGCACTACTGAAGCAGTTAATGAAGTTAGAGATACATATTAAATTACGTAAATATTATACTAGTGTTAAAGTTTCTGCTTTTGAAACTTTACCCTTAAATTTGAAGGATAATATTCTTGTTTTTAGACAATACATAATGTTCTATGAGATGAGAAGTAAAGATAGATACAAATTTTCACAAGTTGTATACATATTCTATTTATATGTGCATACCCAGAATGAAAGCAGATGTGAATGTGTTAACATTTTGAAAAGGACATTTTGACTATCTAGTAGGCTCACACCTCTCTGTGATTATAGTGATGTCACTTTGTAATTAGGATGTTCTGCACAGCAAGTCTAAAATTCTTTGTAAATGTAGTTAAGTTCCTCAGTTACTATTATACAAAACAAGGGTTGTTGTTTAAGACTTAATGAAACACAAGCCTTTTAAAGAGGACCTGGTGTAATGAAATGCCTTCTGGCACTTGTGGAGATTTAGAAGGCTGAGGAAAAAACTGGGTGAGATATCCTATTCTGTTACTCTCTCAGAAATGTACTCAATCCATAGGATGATTGAATTATAATTAGGAAATTTGAGAAATCATACTGATGGACAAATCATTTAGTAAAAACAAATATGGCGTGCCCAGAGTCTGTTCAGTTTCAATATAGCACAGGAATACTTGGCTATTTACGTATCTGCTACTGGTTTCATGCTATAAAAGGAAAATTAAGTCGCATTTGCATATACTGAGTTGTCAGCAAGGCCCAACTATTTACTATATTTTCATTTACAGAACACATTCATCAATTCTTTCCCTAGAATAATTGCTAGTCCAATAAATGGTAAAATATTGGTAAAAACTTTAAAAGTTTAAAATGGTACACAAGAAATATACTGCATGTCAGAATGAAATATTGTCATCTTTAAATAAAAGCCATAAAAATCTAGACTCAGTAACATAAAATTAAAAAGTAAAGGACCCAATAAATCTCCTAGGCCTTCCAAAATGAGACTAAGCAATGTTCCATAATCAGAAAATCATGACAACAAAACAGATCTGGAAATAAGAGAGACGATCAAAATCTGTGAAAAAGAAAAAAATATCTAATTTTAAATATTCTCAGAAAAATAATGGGGAACATAAACAAGAGTCAATTTATATTTATATGACAGAAAAATAGTACAGAAGGAGAATCAATTAAAACAGGGCTGGAAACACTCTATTAAGTTGACAACTCAACTTACAATGTTCAGAGAAGTAGATAATGATTGAATAAAGAATTAATTAAAAAAGAAATTTAAAATCCCAAGGCAGAGGGCAACAATGTAAAAATTAATGATATACCCAATAATCATTTGGCAAATATTAACTTGACTAATATTTAAGTTATTATAATATAAGAACGAAAAGGAAAGGAGGAATAGGAAATAGGCAAGAACTGATGGGAGGCCATGGAGTTGTGCTGCTTATTGGCTTTCTCTTAATGGCCTGCTCACTCTGCATTCTTATAGCACACAGGACTACAACCGTAGGTGTAGTACCACTCACAGTGAGCTGGGTCCTCTCATATCTATCATCAACCAATAAAATGCTTCTTAGTTTTGATCAGAATCCTGTCTGGTGAGAGGATTCCTCAAATGAGATTTCCTATTCCCAAATATTTCCTATTCTACCTTGTGTCAAGTTAACAAGGAAATTAGCTAACACACGATGCATCATCTACACTGATATTTAAAAAAAAATCACCACATTAGTCAAGAAAACTACTTAGACATGCTCACTATGGTACATCATCATCACAATCCTGAAAGATGGTCTGGAAAGTTTTGAAAGAGAAAAAAAAGAGAGAAAGAGAGAGAGAGAGAGAGACAGAGAGAGAGAGAGAGAGAGACAGAGAGAGAAATTACAGTAGAATATGTAAGAATTATGTTGCTGGTATGATGAGTTATTATGACTATGTATAAAAATAGAGTTACTTTCCTGGACACACAGTTTGGTTACCACTTTCTCATCATGTGTCTCTTAATGCTTCTGATTACATATGTAACCCAATTATTTTCATATTTAATATTATATTTCAACATTTTGTTACCTGAAAAATTACCATCCAATTAACTTTGTACAATAAAGTTAAACTGTTCCCACATATTCTCAGTTATTTTTATAAAATAAAATGTGTAGTTATAAAATGTTGATAATTTATTTAAAAAGATAATCACATTTTACCACTGACTATTATTATTTGTATGAAAACTGTCATGTGTTCCTAAAGTATCTACATGAAGTATGTTAGTACATTTGTCAAGTATTAAAATGCTTCAACATTTTGTTCATGTGTTATGTGTCTAAGTGGTATATGTGCATGTTACATGCATTCTACTGAATGATGTCTTGTGCCTTCTGTATTATATTCCATCATATTACCCTGAGATAGTGTCTCTCATTGGCTCATAACAATGGTTTGGCTAGGTTAGTTAGTCAGCAAGCTCTTGGGATTGGTCTGACTCTGGAATTAACGCTGATGTTATAGAAATACGTTTCATTGTGATGCTGTGCAGTTGGACTTAGATGATACTTCTTGAAGAACAAGTGTGTTTATCCACTGATGCATCTCTGCTTTCTACATTTTATTAGTTGATTGAGAGTTTTTTTTACAATGGGTATTGATCATGTTCATTTCTCTCACCTAATTCATTTCAAATCCAACCCCCTTTCATACCCTCTTAACACTGTGCCCTCTTGTAGATCTACTGTGAATCTTGTAGATCTCTGATCCGTTGAAGGTCAGATTTGTGGATGAGAGATCCTTTGTCTTATAGTCTGTGGATTTTGGCAGTGTTAATTATCTATGTAATATCATTCTATGTAAATTATCTATGTAAATTATCATTCACCAAAAAAAAAAAAGAAAAAAAAAGAAAAAAAAGATACCCTGATAAAGGTTGAGAGTTGTTTTTAATCTAAGGGTCTATTAATAAACACTTAAGAAATGGATTAAGATGATACTAGCAAGTTCTTCATTAGCACTTATGAACTGTGTAGCCATAGATGCATTATCTTGAATCTAGACTCTAGATAATGCTGTTAGATGTGGGTTTCAAATTGTTCATCATTTCTTGAGCCCAATCAGAAAGTGGTTGATTACTTGCTGTGATGTTCATGCCACCATCATAACAGTGAACATGCCAGGTCATTACTCTTCAGTACTCTGCATAAGAAGTTGTAATTTCACAGCTAGCTTAGACTAATGGCTTCTTTCCATGTCCAGTGGTTTTCACACCATTTCTATCAGTGTGAAAGACAGCCAATAAGGATGAAGATTTCAGGTAAGCACCAGTATAATTTTTCCTCTTTGTAATGTCTCAAGTATGTGACATCTTTAGCTTTTAGGTGGTACAGTTACGTTCCATGAGGTAGCCAAAAGCATAAGTAATAGCCTGAAATGTATGGGAGTCTAGGGCTCCTCAACAGCTAACGACTCAAGAAGAGGTAACCCATTCTTGGTTCTAGATTTGTTTCATTATCCACTGGTGTGTAGTAGCAGTCATCCTATTATATAAGAACTACACACATATACATATACATATACATATACATATACATATACATATACATATACATATACATATACATATACATATACATATACATATACATATATGTGTGTGAATATATTTTAGGAGGGTTCCACAGCAGTGGGTTTCCATATCCCTTTTAATGGTAGTTATCTCTTCCTACATCTTTCTTTACTCTATCCTCCCAATTATTCCCCATTTATTCCTTCATGTTCCATTATTTCCATTTCATCATTGTACCACTGAATGATATTTCCACTGCCTAGAAAGCTCACCTAGTGATGTTTAAATGCTTTTCTGACATCTATGGATATTCTAAAAAAAAAAAAAAGCACAAGTATCTGATGATTCAAAGGTAGTTATAGTAAATGAAAGACAATATGCAGGCTTTGTCTTACCACAGCTGGGTTATCTCACTCAGAAGATTGTTCACAGCTCCATCAATTTACCTACAATTTTTAAAATTTAATTTTTTAACAGGTGAATAATATTCCACTGTGTAAAGTGCACCAAATTTTCATTTTGTATTCTTCAGTTTATGAACATCTAGGCAGTTTCAATTTCTGGGATTTAGTGAATAAATCAGAAACAAACAGGTGTCTTTAGAAGAAGTTACGGAGTCCTTGGAATATATACCCCAGAGTTAGATCATGTGATAAACCTATTTTAGTTTTTGAGGAGCCTCCATACTGATTACCACCAACACTGCTGGTTTTACACCCACCAGCAGTGAATAGCTGATCTCCTCTTTTCTTGTTACATTCATGCCAGCATTTCTCCTCACCTATTTTTAACCATTTTGACAAGATAGAAATCTCAAAGTAGTTTTGATTTGCATTTGTCTGGTGGCTACAGATATTGAACATTTTAAAAATGTTTCTAAGTTATTTGATTTCACTTTATTTAGTTGTGTGCCCTATTTTAAAACTGAATTTTCTTGATGATTAGGTTTTTAGTTCTTTGTCAATTCTAGATACCAACCCTCCTCTGTCAGATGTTCACCCAGTAAAGATTTTTTTCTGGTTTGTAAGCTGCCTTTTCACTCAAATGACCATTTTAGTGCATGATGTTCCGATTATTAATTTTTAGTCCTAGCTTCTATGCTATAGATGTTGAGTTCTAAAAGTGCTCTTCAGGGAGAGTGCATTCACATCTACCCATGTGATATTAGTAAAGCACTTGAAGTCTTAACTGGAGCCCTAAGACAAGGGGAGAAGGTAAGAACAACACATTTATTAAAGAAAAAGTTGAAATATCATGACACTCACACACACACACACACACACACACACACACACTTGTGCAAGGAAAGCATTAAGACATACACCAGAAGGTGAAAATTTCTGTCCTTATGAATTGGTAAAATTAATATTGTACAAATGCCAATTTTACCAAATCAATCTACAGATTCAATGCAATCCCTATTAATTCTCACATATATTTCTTCACAGAAATTGAAAAAAATAATTTTATATAAATTTTATATGAAAATACAAAACATCCAATAGAGGCCAAATAATCTTGAAGAAGAAATAAACTACCAAAATTATCACTTTCCCAGATTTCAGTTTACACTACAGGTCTATATTAATAAAATCATGGTACTAAAGTAAAATAAACACATTATCAAACTGTAAATAATTGTGGACCTGCATATAAGCCTCCTCTCCTACAGCTGCCTGAACTTTTTACAAAAAAAAAAAATCCAATAATATGTCTTGGAGAAATGTCATTATCAATATATAATGCTGATCTAACTGGTTGGATACATGTAGAAAAATAATACTCAAACCTTCTCTTTAACATTAAGCTAAACTCAATTTCATATTGATCAAAATCCACAAAACACAAACTGATATTCTAAGTCTGATGAAGGAAAAGGGAAGAAAATAGTAAATCTTTTCATATTTTTCAATTTAGTAAATACAGGGAACTAGAGAGATGAGTCAGAGGTTAAGAACACTTGCTGCTCTTATAGAGCACCCAGTTTCAGTTCCAAGAGAGCACACAGCACCTCATAACTGATTATGATTCTAGCCTAGGGGATCCAGATGTTGAGAGACAGATAGTACAACTTCTTTAGAGACGCTGATGAAAGGACACAGGAGAAACTAATTCTGTTACCTGAGGTAGACTTGGCAAAGCCCATTCTGGTCCTAGGGCCAAGACCTTGAGGAAATTAATGTTTTGGTTCCTGGTACCTTGTCTTTTCTCCATAAAGAAACTGGAGTTATCACTCTTAAAGCCACTGTGTGCTAGATCTGGAATTCTCTTAAGATAGCCTTTGCTGCCTTTGTGCGTTCCTTGATTAGCATCCTTCAAGCTTTGTCCCATTGTATCATAGATTTCCACTGACTTTGCCTCATTATCATCTACTAACAGTATATAAGATGCTGCACTTTAATTAAATTTGTTTTGCATAAGACGTAACATGAGCAAGACTTCCTGAGGCCAGCCTTTCTATACTCTGTTTTATTATTTCCAAATGATCCTACTTAGCACCCTGTAATTGAACAATGGCCTGATGGTCCAGGTGATCCAAATGTCATTTTCAGGCACAGTGTATATGTGGTACTCAGAAATACATATAGCTAAACTATTGTTATACATAAAACTTATCTATATAAATCTTTACTAGATTAAATATATATTTTGCCAAATATGTAAGTCATTTAGATTATTGTCAAGATTGTTAATTAAGAAATTTGTTTTGTAAAAACAGGCTTTTTCTTGTGCCCTTTAAATTCTTCAGCTGGGTGGCGGTAGCACATACCCTTAGTCTCAGCACTTGGGAGCTGACAGGAGGATCTCTGAGTTTGAGGCGAGACTGGTTGATACAGTAAGTTCAGGACTGTCAGGTCTACACAGAAAAACCCTATCTCAAAAACACAAAACAAAAAAACAAAAAACAAAAAAAAGAAAGCAAAATTCTAGAGAACAAGTTACAGAAAAGTCAGCTCTACACAAAGAAACTCTATCTTAAACAATATAAAGGTGAGCTTTGAGGTTTCAAAATCTCATACCTCATATTTTGATACTATCTATTGCTTCTCTGATCATAGCAGTCATGGTACTATTGACTTCATTATATGTTTGGAGAAAAAGAATGTATAATAAAAAGAACAAATATGCTCTCCTTAGCTCATTTTTCTATAGAATATAGTTAACATTTTTGAAACTGACACCATTATCTATAAATGTTTTTGTCCTTGATGCTGAAGAGATTATTTAGTAGTTCAGAGCACCTCCTGCTCTTGCAAAGTATTTAAGTTTATTTCCTAGACCCCAAACCAGGAGGTTTACAAGTCTTTATAACCCAGTTCAAGGGAGTCTGAAGTACGTTTCTAGATGCAACAGGCACATGCATATACTCAGGCACACACATGCACACACATAAAAAAGAAATCAATAAATAAATATTAAAAACATACTTCTTTTGTAACTTTTTAATTTGTTATAAATTTTATCTTAGAGTATATAAAGATTTTATCTTTATCTTACAATTTTTCATTTTTAAAGATAGCTGTAAAATCATAAGGAAAAGACATCTTCATGGTAGATAGTACATAGTCTATGTCCAAGTACACATTTGTAGAGTGACAGTACAAGAGAAGGGTTAGGAGATTGTGTATTTCTCAAGTAGGTGTGGTATTGCTGAAGGAAGTCTGGCACTAGAGGTGGGCTTTGAGATTTCAAAAGCCCATCCAAAACCCAGAATCCATGTGTCTCTCTGCCTGTAGATCTGGATGTAGGATTTTAGCTAAGTCGCCAACATCATGTCTGTCTGTGAGCCACCTTATCAAGCCTTCCATATCAAGCCCCAGTTAACTGCTTTGACTTTTTATAAGAGAGGCCATGATCCTGGCTTTCATCTCGGCAAAAGTAACTCTAAGACAACATCCATGTGAGTATCAATACATGTGTTGCAACAAGATTTTCTATTCTCTTTCCATTCTGTTCTTTGTGCTGTTACTTTGTATTTGATTCTTTTCCCCAATTCTGCTTCTGACAAGTGCTGAATGAATTTCTCTTTTTAATTAATTTATTTATGTTACACCCCACTTGCAGCTTCCTCTGCCTCTCTCTCCCCAGTTCTCTCCCTCTCATCTTTCTCCACCCATTTCCCTGTACTGTTCTCCTCAGAAAAAAGAAGCCTTCCCATGCATAAGAACCACCCCTTGACATATCAAGTTGCAGTAGGACCAGGCCCATCTTCTCTTATTATGATTAGACAAGGCAGTCAGGTTAAGGGAAAGGGAGCCAAAGGCAGGAGATAGAATCAGAGACAGACCCTGTTCCTGCTATTACAAATATTCAGAGGACCCAAGTCTATCCCATGAATGCTATCTGGTTGGTAGTTCAGTTTCTCTGAGCCTCTATGGACCCACATTACTTGATTCTGTAGGTTTTCTTGTAGTGTTCTTGGCCTCTATGTCTCATCCATTCTTCCTCCCACTCTTCCACGGGATTGCTCAAGCTCTTCTTAATGTTTGACTGTAGGTCTAAGTATCTGTTTTTCCCAGTTGCTGGGTGAAGCCTCTCCAAAGACAGTTGTTCCAGGCGCCTGTCTGCAAGTATAACAGAATATCATTAACGGTTTCCAGGGTGGTCTCTCTACCATGGCCTACATCTCAAACTGGGCCAGTCATTGGTTGGCTGTTTTCTCAATTTCTTCTCCATTTTTATTCCTGCACATATTGTAGGCAGAATAAATTGCTGGGTCAGTTTTCATATCCCACCAGTGGAAGTCTGTCCTGGGTATAAGATGTGGCTGGTTCAGGCTCCATATTCTCCATTGTTAGGAGTCTTTCCTAGGGTTATCCTCATAAATTCCTGGGAGAATCCATTGCGCTAGATTTTCTAGCTTGTTCCAAAAAATTCCTCCACTGATTCCAGTTCTGTTTCTCAGTAGCCTTTTCCATCTGTCCTCTCCTCACTGGATCCCTACTGTTCCTTAGCTTTATGGTCATGATATAAATGGAAAATGCAGTGTGAAGCATTTGAAATATGGATTCTATTATTAAACATAGTGAATGTGAGAGTCATTTATGATGTAATTTTCTTTATTTTTGGTTGTTTTGTTTACTTACATTCCAAATGTTATCCCCTCTACTGATTTCCCCTCCTCCTCCAATCCCCTATTACAGCCTTCCATCACGGCTTCTATGAGGGAGGTCACTCACTCACCCACCAACCCACTCTCATCTCACCACCCTAGCATTCCCTTACATTGGGGCATTCAGTCTCCATAGGACCAAGCGCCTCTGCTCCCATTGATGCCAAATAAGGCCATCCTCTGCTACATAAGCAGCTGGAGATGTGGGTCCCTCCATGTGTACTCTTAGGTTGGTGGTTTAGTCCCTGGGAGCTCTGGAGGGTCTAGTTGGTTGATATTGCTGTACTTCTTATGTACTTCTTCTTACTCTTGAACTTCTTCAGCCCTTCATCTAACTCCTCCATTGGGGTTTCTGTACTCAGCCTAATGGTTTGCTGTGAGCATTCGCACCTGTATTGGGCAGTCTCTGGTAGAGCATTTCAGGGGACAGACATGCCAGGCTCCTGTCAGCAAGCACTTCTAGGCATCAGCAATAGTGTCTGGGTTCGGTGTCTGCAGATGGGATGGATCCATACATGGAACAGTCTCTGGATGGCCTTTCCCTCAGTCTCTATTTCACTCTTTGCCCCTGCATTTCATTTACACAAGAAAAATTCTATGTTAATATTTTTGATATAGGTAGGAGGTCCCATCCTTCAACCAAGGGCCATGTCTAACCTCTGAATATTGTCTCTAAAGGGTCTCTCTTCCATTCTGGGGGTATTTCAGCTAATGTCACCCCTGTTGGGTCCTATGAGACTCTTGCTTTCCTGGCATCTGGGACTTTCTAGTGGCTACCCCCATTTCCTCCTCCACCACTTCTATACTCATCCATTCAATTTCCTGACCCTCTGAACTTCTCCTGGGCATATACCAAAAAGATGCCCCAAAATATAACAAGGACACATGCTCCACTATGTTCATAGCAGCCTTTTTTATGATAGCCAGAAGCTAGAAACAACCCAGGTGTTCCTCAACAGAGGAAAGGACACAGAAAATGTGGTACATTTACACAATGGAATACTATTCAGTTATTAAGAACAATGATTTCATGAAATTCTTAGGCAAATGGAGGGAACTAAAAAATATCATCCTAAGTGAGGTAAGCCAGTCACAAAAGAACACACATGGTATGTATTCACTGATAAGTGAATATTATGCAAAAAGCTTGGAATACTCACGATACAATTTACAGACTATATGGAACTCAAAAAGAAGGAAGACCAATCTGTGGATGCTTCTTCAGTCCTACTTAGAAGGGGGAACAAAGTAATCATAGGCCGTATAAGGACTTGGGAGGGACACGGAGAGAGAGGGAAAAAGGGAGCAGTATCAGGTGTAGGAGGAGATGAATAGAAGTACAGAGGGTCAGGAAATATGTTGTAATTTTCAATAGGCAATTTATATGATAACTTAGTAATATGCCATTGTATAATCATGTCATAAGCTATTTATCCTTTTAAAGGATTAAGGATATTTAGAGTTGTTCCACATTTTCACAACCATCTGTAATGTCTCCAAAAATAAAAAGCATTTAATATTTTTACTTTTTGACATATTCAAATATTGCAGCCATTTTCATGTGAATTTGCATTTCCTTAAGTACTAATAGTATTCAACATTGATTCATATCTTTCTTCATTTATATGCCTTTAGAAATTGCCTGTTCAAGTTGTTTGTTTGTTAACTCAAATTCATGTCTTGGAAATATTTCTTTCAGTATTTCTATCTTTTAGTTTCATTTTCTTCACGTTGTTCTTACTATAACAAAAGGATCTTTGTTGCTGTCTGCTATGCTATTTTGGTGATTGTGGATGCTTTTGTGGTCAGTAAAGCTCTTTTATATGCAACTCTTACTGGAGATTATGTTATACATAGGTATTTTTCTTTTCAAGGACTTTCTTGTGTTTTCTGAGATTAATATGATTTTTATTCTTTACTATGTTATTTTGGTGTTTAAAACAGCACACGATAACATTCTCTTGCTTATGATATATCATTGTTTGTATATAGTGGCCCATTTTCTGAGGTAAAACAACAAACAAACAAACTAACTAACAAAAACCCAAAACCTGTCTTGAGGACTTGCATGTTTTACAGTACTAAGAATTGTGTCTCTGTGTTTTTTCAGTTTCTTAATGTTTTTGTATTTGTTATTTTTAGTATTGAAGCCTCTCTTCAGCACTCGTAAGATGTATCAGTGGGTAAAGGACTTGAATTTTTTGTTACAGAACCCTGGAGATTTGAGTTCAATCCCAGAACCCAGATACATGCACAAGGAAATAGACTCTACCAAATTGTTCTCTGACCACTACAGTTGCTAAAATATACTTTTTACACTCTATATCCACTGTGAACAGAAACACACATGAATACATGCACATACATACAAACACACACACACATAGATAAACACACATATGTGTTATAAGAATAAAGATTGCAAAATTCCCCCATTTTGAATTTTCTGTGTTGTATTAGGATTGTTTCCTCTGTTAATATATGCAATAATTTCCAAAGAAAACTTCTGAATTTTAAGTGTTTTATGGTTGTTATTTCCTACATTTTTAGTTTCAAAATTGGGCATAGCATTATACGGAATACATATTTCTGTCTCTTCCAAAAATTTGATAAGTCTCATCTATGGTTTGAATATTTATAGTAAGAGAGTGTTACTGCTCACTTTTCATCAAAAAATAATTTATATTTTGATAAAAGTTGCAAAACTATAATATTAGTAGATTGTTCTTCAATAGCCTTTATAACCATATGTTCTTAGTAACTGAAGGAGCCTGTGGAGTCTATGCCACTGAGTCTCCCTCTGTATTCAGAGCAGGGACCGATGAGCAGGAACTATAGAGTGAAAAGTAACTACATGACGTGGGTGTTATAAATAATTATGACTGTTAATTATGCAACTGTCATGGATTTCTTCTTCATTGGGCTTAAAACATGGGGATATTTAGGGACAAACTGTCTTTCTTTTGGTTGAAGCTCCAGTGTAGCTTGTCATGCAATGACATAGTAGTCACATTGTCTGCTGGTCTCACAGCAGTGTTTAATCTTGTTTTCAGGAAACATCTCATAGATATCCAGTACTTATACTTCTTCCCACAAGGCTGCTTGGCTGATTGTTAAAGCATGCTTCTTAGGCATGTTCACAGATGGGACTTTTTTTGTGTGCTGTTTATCCATCTGTATGGCTTTTACTTGGGTATTGTGTTTCTTCATATTTAATAAATTAAATGGACTCCTTCTGATCCTCCCTGAAGTAATCTATTATTCTTTGGGTTTGGATTTTTGTTTTTGTTTGTGGGTTTTTTTTTTAATAGTTAAGTCTGGCTTTCGTTGTGTGTACCAGGTCATCAGATTTCCCACAACTTAAAATGAAAATCTTTATGGATTGATGTGGCAGTGAAAAGTCTGATTTATTTGTATGTTACTTCTTTCTTTCTCTTCCAAAATGAGATAAACTCTCTTGTACTTACTTTCTTAGAAAAAAAAAAAAAACAACCCAAACCAACTAACCAAACAAACAAACTGTCTTTCCCCTGAAATCATTCCTTCAAGCACAATTTTAAAGAAAACTGTGCTTCATCTTTAAATATAGGACAATATGAAAATGCTTGAGAGATTGATAGGTATTATATTACATTCCACAGTAGAAATTTTTATTGTCTTCTCAAGGAATGTCTACTGCAGGAACTTATAGCTATTTTCTAATGAAAATTTACCTTAAAATAACCATAACAGAGTAACCATCATTTATTTCTTGGTGTTTACTTACTATGTATGTCTACAGGAGTATAGTACTTTTAATACTTGTTTCTGTAGTAAGGTCAAGAATTCTGGTAAACTACTTGAGAGACATATAAAATACTCATATTGACTTGTGAAGTCCTTCTACTCCAAACAATCATGTAAAGAACATGCTTTAAATTTAATATTTTCTACTGTATCCTAATACTCACATCTGTAATGTGATGATACAAATGTATATCTACTATATTGTATGGTTACATTCACCTCAAACAAGTATGAATTCTGATTATGCTAAACCATTTTCAGTACATTATCTAACTTACTAGGAGTTGTCTGAAACTTGCTTCTGACTAGCATCTTTTTGCTGGGTACCTACATTGCTGCATGTAGAACATTACTATAATTTAAAAGATACTTAATTTACCTTACATGAATAGTCCAAGAAAAAATTTCACAGTGAAAACTTGGAAAAAAATGAATGCTATTCACAAGTGTATGGCTTTTGTGATGCTATTCTCTTTCCTTTAAAAGATTTGGGTAGCACCATCTTGTTATTTACAATTTAAAACAATTCTTCAAAAATCAATCATGCCTTGAATTTTAAACTTGTCTTTTAATGCACTTCTTTTCTAACCCTTGATTCTAGTTAGCTTTAATTGTCAAAATGATACAGTTTTGTATCATCTTAAATGAAAATATAAATTGAGAATCAGATCAGCCTATGGGCATATCAGTAAAACATTGTCTTGATTATTAGTTTATGCTTGAGTTTCCATTGTAAGCTTTGCCATATATAGGCAGGTAGTCCAGAGCTGTATAAAAATGCTAAGTGACATGAGCAGATAAGCAATCATCATTCATGGTTTCTACCTTAAGCTACTGCCTTGATTCCCTGCTCATATTTCTCTCAGTGATACACTGTAACCCGGAAGCAGAAGCATAATATATCCTTTTTTCCCATAAGTTACTTTTGTCCAGGATATTTGTCAGGAAAATGGAAAGGGAACTGGAATACCTTGCATGATGGACAATATAACGTTTATAACTCTAGTTTAAATGAGAGGATCTAAGCACTGATGACAAAGATTTCCTTCAAGAGTTAATATAATGATTTCAACTCCCTGTTGCTTAAACAACATGAATGCTTCTGTACTTTCAAGTAGAATCTGGCATATATTTCAATTAGACAATCATACTGACTTGGGGTGTTCCAGCAAGCTCAGAAGTCCTTTGATTTTGTTTTGTCGTTTGTTTTCATGCCTTTTCATAGACCAGTTTTAAGTCTTGTAAGTTCTTACAATAGCAAAACAGGAAGACTAGGATACATTTACAGAAATCTACTGTGTGCAGAACACTTTATTCTAGGGCTACTGTCCTATAGCCTATAGTTTATGAGGGTTAGATTGATAAAATTTCCTAAATGAAAGAATTTAATTGATGATAATAAAAAACAACAGACTTGTTCTTGAAAATGTCCTAGAATATCTTATAAATATTCTAATTCATAGGAAGCAAGAGAGACTGGAGGCTATAGTTTAAATACAAAGAACTGCCTGGAGTTGCTTTCTCTATCATGATAGTGGTTATATCCCAGGACAGCAAAGTAGCTAATGAACTGGCATCTAAGTGTAACGCTTGAGGTTACATATCCTTTATATAGCTATGACCTTAATTTGAAAAACAAGACTACGTCTCTGATAACAAAGCCCATTCCTACTCATGCTACCATGAGGGTGCTTTGTCAACTAAGAATTTAAACAGCAAATGCCAAGCTAGTGTGTGTGTGTGTGTGTGTGTGTGTGTGTGTGTGTGTGTGTATGCTGAGGGAGGTGCTATTTGTAAAATATCATTCAGTGTTTGAGAAATATCCTGAGAACTATAAATAATAAGCAATTCTTCAGTATTGCATAGTAATAAATGTGTAAGCATGGACCAAATTTCATATAATTTTAGCTTTAAATCTTATAATACAGCTGCCCATATTGCAGTCCATTTTCTATATTAGTTTTTTGTTTTTTTTTTCAAGATGGCTGTTTACTTGGTTTTGATGGTGACTACCTTGAGCTTTGCTCTGTTTTTCAGTTTTGCTTAATCATAAATAATATTTTGTTAGTATGTTTAGAGTTAATTGAACCAAAGAAATGGAATCAGGCAACTAAAATCACAAAGATTTATCTAGAAATATTGATGCCAACTTATTAATTTGCAATGATTAATATAATTGTAAAGAATGCAAGAATCTCATGCTATTTGATCAGTGAAGTTCATATATGTTGGAAACTGTGCAAAGGAATGTGGGTAGAATAATGTACTTGGAATCAATTGAATCATTGTATGGGAGGTAATGGATTGTTAACCAAGAAAACAACCAACTTGAAAGAAAAGGAACAAACTAATATAGAAAATTAACTTCAATATGAGCAGCTGTATCATAAGATTTAAAGTGAAAACTACGTGAAATTTGGTCCCTGCTAAAACATTTATTACCATGCAACTAGTTTATTATTATGTTTAATGAGTAAGATGCAAGTGATTTTATTAAAAGATACCGCTTATTTTTGGAACCAGAAATTTGAGTCTCTGTTACAATAAATCCATCCTATGAAGTAACATAGGGACATTTCATTTTTATTAAAATCTGTTTGTAGTTTAGGAGTAAGAGCTGATTCAAACGGAAAAGGAAGTTTTTATTAGAAAATGAAAAGGTTTTAAGCTTAAATAGTAAACTGAGTTAAATTATTTAACACTAGAAAAATGTTCAAGACAGTCAGATATTGAAGAAGGTATAAGTAAAACACAAGAGAAAAGCAACTGCAAGAGTCAATAGAGGAGGACAGAATAGGCATTTGTCTGAAGTATTTAAGGTTTCTGATCAAAATAGCATTGATTCCATTGGATTAGTCAGGAGAGGAAGAGTAATGAAATTGAGAGAAGGGTTCTCAGAATCCTGTGTATTATTAGAGAATTTGAGTGGGGGGTTTCTCTAATTTTGCTTCTGCGCCAGAAGATTCTCATCCAGATGGTCTTAATAAATGACAAAGCACTGGTCACCATTATACTTCTCATTGCCTACACATCTCATTGGCTCTTGTGCACTGAAAGAAAATCTCAGAAGCAGGAACTGTGACCTTAAAGGTAAATACTTCTTATTTGTTCTCAGCATCCTTCTTCCCTTCCTCAAAAAGTGAGTGGAAAAGGATATAAAGCCAACAATATTACAGTGATGCTACAGATAATGTACCAAAGTCTAGATTTTACAGAAAATATTTATTCTGAAACAACAAAATTACATCATCCAAGAGATTTATGAATGTATTTAGCAATTGTAGTGCTATGCAAGACCTAATTTATTCTTTTAAAAAATTATAACTAATTTTATTGATTCTTCTATTATGAGATTCATATACACAATCATCTAGTTAGACAGTGGATCTCACAAAATGTTCTGACTTTCTAACTATAATGTAAAGGAGAAATTGATGCAATTCACAATATTATATACCTTCTTCAATAGCACATGCATAATTGTGACCCCATTGTGAAAATATCTTTAATTTAGTAAGTATGGTTGCTCTAGACACAGTCAAATATAGATACACTGAACTACAAAGCAGAATGCTTGGGTAGAATTTCCATGGTTTTATGAATGGCTTTAACTTCTTGTAGAGGTCCACAGGAAGTACAATCTGTTTTTGAAGAATTTTGTTTATGAGTGTGTGTTGAGGGTATGTCTATATGAATTTATGAGCACTACATGCATGAAGGTGCCTACAGAGAGGCAGAGGGTATCAGAGTGTCTGAAACTGGGGTGCACACAATTTTCTGGGACCTGATATGTTTGTTGCTGAATGTGGGAACTGTAGAAGTACATTCTACTTTATATTTTACAGAGCAGTTACCTTATAAGAATAATCAATGTATATGAAACTTATGCAAAAATCATTGTATTAGACTTAAGGAATGATACAGATTTATTTAAAAAAACCACTGGCTATTTAGAAAATTAGAGATTGATATAAGTTATTTCGAAAATACTTATCAGCACATACTAATTCTCTAAAATAGTTGGGACTCCATCCCAGACTCCCCTATAAACCATTTTCCATGCAAAGACTTTTCCACCTCTGATGATACCAGGAGGTAAGAGAGATCTGAGATGCGAAGATGTCTAGAAAGTGGAAGAGAGGCATCCAAGATTAAGGAATTTTTAGATTATGCTGAAAATAAGCCTACCCACTGCGACTACAGGTTCCATTCTTATACTTTGATCCTTTCCAGGTAAATGCCAGGATAACCCAAATAACTGTGAGATCCCATCCTTTCACAAATCTAGGCCACTCAAGGACTCAGAACAGCTTTTTTTTAACAGTCACAGATCCAGTGCTTTTGGAAAAAGTTATTCATTTTCAGTCAGGATCTAGGAAATTACTTCAGACATTTCAAAATATTAAAATTATTGTGTGTGTATGACAGAAATCATAAAATCTATGGCTTTATAAATATATATTTTTTTTCTAAATTTTGGGGGAAAAATGTCCAAATCATTATGATCAATCAGAAGACTCAGAGGAAGATCTAGGTCAACACTAAACTTGAGACTTTCAATTGGTACTTTCCATGTGGATAGTGAATATTTAAACAACAGTCTTAAAGGATAGTATTCAGAGTTGTTATCAACGCACTTTCCAAATGCTAAGAGCCATGGATTTTTACAATAGATGATTTGACTTGAAGAAGAGACTTCTCTGAGGGCTCTGTGGAATGTGCCAAATGGTGTGTCAGATTCTCTGCATTTCCTTAATATTGTCTGTTGGCTCAACCTGACTTTAGTAGCTGAAAATGTTTTGATAGCACTCTGGCTACTGTCCAGGTTGAACATGCATCTGCACTATACACAGGGATTGCTTGCTTTGACCATGAACAGTGACTCAACAACAACTTAGGCATCAGGTAGAAGAATGGCGTAGGAGCAGTCTTCAAACCTAGTGGGGATGTGAAGTGGCTTGCTGTCCGTGTATCGTATTGCATCCTGGACATCGACTTACAGTTAAAGCTATTTCTCCTCTTTCTCTTTTTGTGATTCTTTCCGTTTTCTTTAGCACTAAGTTCTGCTTTTTTGTCACTTAAATTTACACTAACAGATTAGAAGTATTAAGTTTGAGTTAGATGCCATTGAAGCAATTGTGCCTTTACAGTCTAAGCATTACAGAGCAATGCCCATTTCCCATCCTCTGTGTTCTGCCTGTCAGATACTGAAGCTCACACTGGTTAGGTTTTACTTACTCCCCTCCTACAGCCAGATTTTTGCCAACCAGCCACCATATACAATATTGAGCTACAAGCTGTTCTCAGAAAATCCACTCAAAATAGCAGAGGAGCAGCTGCTCCGGTGATATTTTCAACAGGAAGAAACTTGAATCTGGCGTCACAGGCTGGGTTTGCATAGAAAGAGGCAAATGAAGCCCTTCATTTCAGCTGAGATCCCTGGCCCCTCGTTCTCTGACTCCAATTCCTATATATGGAGAAGTGGACAGAGAAATGGAAAGATGCTTCTGGAAAAACTATACCTCATTTTCTGTTTATTTGTATCTCATATTTTTGCAGCTGATATGTAGTTTAACAAGAGCTAATTTGAGGGTATAAATTAGTGGTTGGGGAGAGAGGCCAGTTAAATCCAATTAGCATTTTGTGACTCATTTATCTTTAAGGGCTTTAAGCAAGGAGGTATCATTAACATGCAGCACACTACTTCTTTTGAAATTTAAAGACTTTGAGAAATTCTGCTAGTGAGGTTGAGTATCCTCAAACTTTTGAGTCTGCTATTAAAAGTCTCTTCTTGTCCCTTCCTCCTTGAACCTCCTTAGGAAGCATTTGACACAACACTGTGGCTGTCAGAGCTAGAATGGAACAATTAGATGTCAAGGATGCAATTAGTCTAATATTAGAGTGTTAAGAACTCAAAATCATGACATCTGAGACCAAGAAGCTATGAACTAGCAATTAAGAAACTAATTCTCACTTACCATTTCCCGGAAAGAATGATTTTGTATATTTCCTGTGTGGCAATGTTTATTCACCATACACTTAGGTATCAGTTTCATACTTGAGTCCCTAGCTTGATTCTAGAAGAGCTGAAATGCCCGATAGAAAGAATTCTGTTGTATAATCCACAAGGAGTGCACATTGTCAACATTGCCTTGCACCTCTGAAATAACTTTAATGCTTCAAGTCAAGCTGAGCTACAAATGATCACGCTCTATGTGACATGCCGGGGGAATCACATCAAGAATTACAAGTTATTAGGGATTTTGCATGGACATCATGTAATGCCACAGAAGTTCTGTTATGATTTATCATCAATTAACAGCCACTGCTTATATTTCCAAGTTTTATTGCTCTGCCACACTGCATGCTGTTGTGAAAACTATAAATGCTATCAATATTCCTGCATCTATATAAGCTCTGATTGATTAAGGTGTCATTTGTCTTATAATACCTTCTCACTTCACTATGTAGCTGAGATGCTGACTGAACATCCTTCTGTCACAAATGGCCATGCAGTGAATTATGCTGAGTAACTGCTGGGTTTAAGAGCTCGGGGAAAATCAGTACTCCTTTAACTGAAAGAGAGAAAAAGAAAACTAAGATGAAGCATGCGGGGCTGCTCTGCCAATACAAACAGATTGTAAAGGTTATGACTTTCTAGGGACTGGTCATAATTTAGCTTGTCTCATGCAATTTAGATGAGAAAATGATGGTCTCTGGGAGAAAATGGATGCTCTCTGGGAGAAAAAGACTGTCTGTAACCTATTCCCCATTGAATTCTCTGTCTCCTTGCTTTCTGGAGTAGTGCACAAATTTAAGCAAATATATACATAAGTATAATTATATTGATATTTATTTTCTCATGTTAATGTGTAACTTACGGATTTTTTTGGTGTGCCAAAAACAATAACATTTTACAAAACAAGGCAAAGAATATGCCCTCATCACATAATACCATAATAGTATTATATAGGCTATTTAAGACTGAGAACCATGGAGATGACCTAGTCCTACATCATATGTGACATTGATGGTGCTTGACAAAGGTTATATAAAAGGTTATGTAGGTAGAGAACCAGCACTATAATAGCCATTATAAAGCTTGACTGCCATGTGTCACCTTGTCTATATGAAAACTACTGGCAATTGCAGAATAGAACCACGTTCTACCAGTTATAAATAGTTCAACTTAGAAGCCAATGCTAAAGGGGAAATGAGGGATGATACAGACACTCATCCTTCTAAGAGAGGTCACAGAACTAGGCAAAGCAGGAAGTGAGCCTAATTTGATTCATGATTCTGAAGCTTTTGAGTGCACAATGCTTCCAGTATTTTTTTTTTTATTCTCTAAATGAGTCTAGATGATCACCAAAACTATTTCTACCTCAGGGCCTAACAGCCCCCAGTACAGAGTCTGTGTTGTAAAATAGATGAGCTAGAAAACAAGTGGCTGATTGACTGTGCAGAATCTCTGAGTCCCAGGCATTTAGGATCAATAAATAAGTCACACATGTTGGATTCCTGAAGAATGGTACAAAACTCAGAGCCAATGTGGTCTAATGGAGAAAGCAACTTTCTTTTTTAATGGAGAAGATTTCCCCTAGACATCAAAGTTGGACTCCTATAAGTGCCTACCAATCTTGGCTTATAACACATTCTGAACACTTCTAAAAGGGTTTTTCTTAATTTAGAGCTTTAAATAATATTATTTTCTTAACGTCAGGTGTAAATAAATGTACATTGGAATTTTAGATACTTCTAACACTCTTGTAATTAGCTTATTTACTAGCAAAGAGTCAATCTCTCTGGACTAGCTGGTGTATTTACACATCTCCCTGGTTAGCATTGTGGTTATAAGACTGAACTGTTACACTGTATGCTACCCTTAACAGGGTCTCTTTATGTCAGTTATGTTGGGTTACCTCCCAAATGCAATGTAGTCACTGGGCAAAATGCTGTCCAATTCAAGCTTAGTTACGGATAAGAAAAGTCACACTAATTATCTACTTTTTTCATGCGAACAAGTCAACATAGCATTTAAATATTAAGCAAGTTTAGAGAAATTTTTGTTTGCCTTTTAAAGGCTGACTGAATGTTTCAGCTGAATTTAAACAAGTTAATATTCATCCATTCACTTAACAAATATTTAGTATCTTTTCTATGCCAGGATTGTAGCTATTTGGATAGATTACTATATTCGTATTATTTTTGATCTTTCTCAGAACATACTCCTATTGTAGGAATCACTTTTGGGTGATTTGAATAAAACAAACTTATATCTTTAATACTTTTCTAGAGATATACTCAGTGAATTTCAGTATTGAGTGAATAAAGGCGGGTGTGAAAAAGCACGAGTGAAGACCTAAGTAAGCCGCTATGGGAATATCACTTTGTGCAGAGGCAGGTATCAGTTGTGTGGGCAGTCAAAATAGTTTCCTCTTTTCAGGCTTGATCTCCCCATATTCTTTCCCAGCTTTCCATGGGGGGTTTGTCTTCTTACAACAATGCACAGGGAGGGTTTTTTGGGGGGGTTTTTGTTTGTCTTTTTTTTTTTGGTTTCTTGTTCTTGTTTTTGTTTTGTTTTGTTTTGTTTTGTTTGAGAACAAGCATCTCCAGTTAGACAGGCATTAGATACTGGATGAAAGAATTTGAAATATCATTCTTCATTTTGGGGGCTACAGATTTTGTGTTAAAGCATACATTTCTTTAACTCATTTTTAATATTTAGTCCACATGGAATAGTAAATGATGGAAGGGCTGTGTCACAGTCACAAGACTATTGGACTGCACCACTAGGAAAACAAACTTGATTGGGGGTGGGGGAGTCCTCTCTTCCTAAAACACCATAAAAGCTACACTGATAAATGTTTTATAAGTAAGAGATGCTTTCTGTGAATAAAGGTTAAATGTCTGCTTCACAAATGATCAAATGTTGAGCAATTCCTGTTGATGTTTCTCTGTCTCATTCTGATGCACTGCTCTTTCCTTAGTAGAGAATTTGACCAGTGGCCAGGCTCCTTCTCCTTTTACACAGCCAGTACTGCTGAGAAGATGTGACTTCATTCCAAGAGAATATTGAGTTTTGTGCTTCAGAGTCCCTAGACAAGATAAAGTTCTCCTGGCCAAGAGATGATGCTTCCCCAGAGTTCTGTATACTGACACAGAACAAATTGTAAAAGATAACCAACCTGGTGCAAGGATACTGATACAAGAATGACCACAGATTCTTGGGCTGGAGGTAGTGCTTGTGATCTTTATTAACTAAATCAACCAAACAAAAATGTAGTTATCGTTAAAGATGACAAGAAGAAACCTGGATGGCATTTTGGGAAGTGAAATAAGCCAGTCACAGCAGGAGAAATATAACATGGTTCTACTATATGTACATAGTATTAAAAATAGCCAGGCTCCTGGAAGGAAAACAGAAAACACTGGAGGTTGTCAGGAGTTGGGATGGAGGGGTAGGACCTTCCTCATTGAGTACAAGGTTGAGTTATAATGCAGGGATATCCTAGAGCCAAACGTATAGTACTACCCTATAGTTAGCCATCTAGTACTGTGCAGTTAAAGTACACAGTTTAAGTAGACAGAAGTACGTTGAAGTTTAAGAAGTTATTTTCTTGTATAAGTATGTTTACTAGAAAACCAAACAGAAAGGGCTACAAATAGTCTTGTGAATGCTAGACATGTTTATTTCCTTGTTTTTAGTATTAGAATGATAGTATTTTCACATTTCAAAGTCACCCAACTGTATCCATGAAATATGTGTAGCGTTTTACTTACCTATTATATTTCAATGGAACTGTCAGAATAAACGTATTTTAAAAGTTGCTTGTTGAATGAATGAATGATTGAAATTGATAGTTATTTAACATTAAACAGATTTTCTAGACTGACAGGTTGTTATACTAGTCATCACTTTCAAAAGACAGTATCAGACACATGGCAGAACACTGACTGTCTGTTGTGTGGCTGTTTCCTCCAGGCTGGGCATGGCCACTGCCTCTTGAATTTAGAGCAGATATGATTACCTGCATGAAATTCCTAGGAGTCTTCTCCGATTTTTGATCTTATAGTAGTAATAAACAACTATCTGGAGCGGACTTCCTTCAGAGTATAGCTACACATACATCACATAGGTCAGAGGTACAACTTTCATCAACAGTTCATGGTATGGGTTAGACTCTCCAATATTCTATGAATATGAGTCTTCCATGCTGTAGGTGGGAATCTTTTCTCTTTTTTTTTGTACAATTGCGCATAGATGATGTCATTGCTATTGGTTGCAAACTATGACTATATGGTAAGTTTTAGTTTTGAAGACATCACAAGCTCAAGTTACTAGGTATGAAGAAATCAATCTATAATTGAGAGAAACACTTCCTCCAAACTGACTAGAATCCACAGTGTTGAAAGTAATATTTGGGCTTCTGCTGGGGGAGCTGTTTCCCAGCTACATGTACATGCTTGTTATGTTATCTGTATTCAAGGCAAGGTATACCTGTTGATACCACAGTGCCACAACAACTATAGGTACAACCAATTATTTCCTTTTTGGAATAAGACACTTTCTACAATAGGTGACCAATATTTTGTTTGATAAGCCCAGTAAAATGTCTTTGGCTGGAGAGTAATTGTTAAATGGATATAATGTGCCTATCAAGTTGCTTTCTAAATGTTTATCCTTATGCCTGTACTTTACTGTTGCTCTAACCCATAGTGGAAACAAACTTCTTCTGGGAGTAGACTGCAGTTACCACAGAGATAACTAATAAAATGTCTGAAGTATTTATTTTTGTCATGGTGTCTGTGATATTGCAACTTCAAACGTAATAAATAATTGTACAGTTGTGTGGGCCCCTTCAAGGTTCAGGAAGCATTCCAGATGACAGGGTGAATCAAGCCATTAGGAACCGGGGGAATGGGTAGACTATTGCGTACATGTTCTCAATGAATTGGACATCATTGCTTCTATATTGAATTAGAGCAGATGAGAGCCTCATGAGCTCTGGTCCATTAAAGTTGCCTTACAAATTGTAGTGGGAGTTAAAGCTTACAAGACCTGCCAAACCCAAGACCCTCATGGGGCTCACAAGCACAAGAGTTTCAGGAGGCTGCTTACTTCCTGGGGAATGATTGAAATGAGACATTTTAGAGATACAGCTCTAAGTGGCCCAGAGGATTTCTCGGTCATTTTGTTTCTTTTGAGTCACCATAGTTCCGTAAATAATAACCAAAATTTATAATTGACTATACACAGATGCAAGCCTTCCTAGTCCGTCAGTGCCCTATCTAAGTGATATGAGGAGGTCTTATGCTTCCTCAGGAAAAGCAATGTAACAATGAGAAAATTGAGAGTAAAATAGTAGGGGAGCAGATCACGAAAAATTTGGAAATCATGTTGAAAGTGTTAGCATTCAATTTACTCATTAAGGTAGTGTAAAATTCAAAATATTGATATTTTCCTGTTAATTTTAGGCTGTTTTTCTTGACTCCTTTTGAAGACTAATATGTTGGCTGGTAATAGATAACCCATGGCTTTCAAAAATATTTATATCACTGTGGTTTGTATTAGTTTATTAGTCAAAAAAATCAATCACAATTTTTCATTCTCAGTCATTTTCCACTTTTTCTTTCAACACTGTTTTGATATTTAATTTGAGAACTGTTCTATGGCACTTGCCAAGTGTTAATACACTCGCCATGTGTACTTATTAGTAAACTATAGTGCCCTGACGCTGTGCATAGGTATCAGCTTTTGGTATATATACATATGCACCATCTTGAAACTGCGTCATTACTTCATGGAGAATACTTTGCAAATCTTCTCTTCTGAATTATATTACCAGCTGATAAACCTCTCTTCATCGTTTCTTATACCTGCTCTCATTCAGAACATGATTCTTCCCTAGGTTAGTAAATTGACTTTTACTATTTTAATATGATTATTTTCTCCTTTCTGGAATCATACTAGATGATTATACACTTCATTCATTTAAAAAAATACTATTAATCATGCTTGGGAGGATTTCCGGTGATGTTCCCTGTCATATGCCATGTCCTTCTTTCTTGGCACAGATATTCATTTTTATGAGATAAGCAAGACATAAGAATATAATGAATAAAATTATGAATCAATTTGGAGTACAGTCTTTGTGGATTGCTTCAGATTAGTAGACATGAGAATTCTGTCCAGATGGCAGAAAAGGTCCTTGAAAACAGTATTTTAATTTCATTCTTGAGTCAGCTTATTTCTTCCTGAGACTGATTCTCTTGCAGCTGTTTCCTAATGACTAGGTATGGAGAGCCCTGCCAAGCTTAATGATGACCTGGGATTACGTATCAGGAAAGACTCAGAAGAAATCACATTGCATCAATTTGTAATAATCAGATCTTGTGACTGGTTCACATGAACACAAAATCAGAAGTTTTCTTTGGGCAACAAATCTGTATTTTAATTTTATTTAACATTATTTTGTCTTTAAAATTGATACTGCTAGTGCACCCAGCCTCTGAGACCCATAAGTAGAAAGATCTGTGGGTGTTCTAACAACTTCTGCAGTTCCTGCTGCCTGAGGTCTGAAACATAACACAGCCACATCTTACCTAGAGAATAACTTATACTATGTACCCTAGTTACATGTGCCCTGTTTCACTATCTTTGATACACAGTACAGCTCATGAATTGACTAAGCCTGTTTCCGGGAAATGTATCCATTCTCTCCCCTCAGAAACTATAATTTAATGTAACATTGTAATAATTTCATGTTATGTATGTTCATCACATTCATTGACTTCCTTACTCTCCCTTAGTCTCCAAAGATCGACTTCCACCTCTCTACCCTCCCTCTTAGAAGTTAGTTCCTCTCTGCAATAGGACTGGAGCCTTTCTTTGGACAGTTGTACCATTACTTACTGTGGAGTTAACACATTTCTTACCTGAAGGATGACTGGAGTCTTTTCTCTATGCTTTATTTCTACTCTTGCTCCTTCAAAGGTAAGAGATATACAAAACAAAGTTCAAAAACTAAGCAAGTTTGTAGCATGGGAAATTTGAGCTTAGGTGTTAGAGTGTTTGTCTAGTGTTGATTAAAGCTGCTTATATTCCACAAAAATGTTTCCCGGCTTTTCTCATATGACTGTGTCAGTTTGTCAGCCTTTGGTCTTGATGAGACTTCAGTTAAAGTTTCTTTTAATGGATGATGGTTCCAGGAAATCATAAACAGAGCTAAAATACCTTTGAATGAGCACAACCGAAGATGTATGGGAATTAGACCTCACATAGTTGTGGAGAAACATACATGATATTCAATATTCCATCTCTGTACAATTCTATCCCACATCATTTTCTGCTTGAACATTTTCATAGGTAGTTATTTCCAGCTCTGTTGTTTACCAGCAGGAGAAATGCATTTATGCAGGAAGGTGCGGTACATATAAGCTTCTGATTATGAAAAGAATCTTATGTGCAATTCTGTGTCCTGGGTGTATTATTTAGTCATCTGCATATGGGAATGCATTTTTATTTTGAAAAAGCAGCTGAAATAAAGAAAGTTCCTATTAAATACACTGGGACTTAATTGACCATGTGCTATTTTAAATACCACAGAGAATAAAGATTCCTCAAATAATAATTTACAATTTAATTTTTTCTTTTATAAGTCTTTGTCAATGTATTTTGTGAAGTGTTTTCCACTGTTGAGTTTCATACCTCCTTTATGTTCATCAAATCAGAAACATTTGTAATTTGTCACACAGGTTGCAAATATTTCTAATAAATTACATTTGCCCCTTTCTTTAGGAATGCAACATATTTGAGTAATACAAAACAGATACTAAAATTTAAGTTTATTTAAAAGTACTAATTATAGTTTCTACCTTTAGATTTGTTTTAAAAGCCATCAATGTATTCCTTTTTTAAAATAAAATTACATTTTATACTTCATGTACTGTGTAGAAACTGCTTTATTATGTCCTCAATTCAGTAAGAAGAAAGTCAAGAGTTTATCGTATTTATTCACAGTTTGTGTGTTTTCATCTTGGTTTCAGTGATTTTTAAAATTAGTATACAAATTGAGGATTGTATTATGCCACTTTTACATGTTCTTTCTCCATCCTCCCTCCCCTCTCCATTCACGGATCCTCTGCTGCTCCTTCTCCTTCCTCCCCCACTAGCCCCCCTTCTGTGCTCCTGATGGACTCATTTCATTAGCATCTTTTTCCCTCCCACTAGAAATCTCTCTGAGGCTTACTCCCTGAGAAGATCATTCCAATATCTAATATTATATTTATAAAATAACCCCATATTTCTTCTATACACTATTTATAAAATTATTTATCTCAATTTATCCTATTCTATAAACAAATGCATCATCTATTTGAATATTATATTTCTTTAGTACTTTTTGATCATTGATACTTTATTTAAATTCTTTATCCTTCACAAAATAATTTTTTAACAAAATGTATATAATTTTTCTAGTTCCAAAAGACTCAAGAACTTTGTCTTTTTTATTTATCTAAAAACATTTTTTATGTTCCTTAAAAGTAAAAAATTTGTTCCTGGTTGACTACTATATTCATGGATTCCATCTGCATTTATTATGGTAAATTATATTTGTATTTACAGAATAGTGTCACTTTGACTGTGCATGCATATGGTTATAGTTGTAGAATACTCATGTGGTGTTTTATATGTATTCTGTTAGATATGTATAGGTTTCTGGGTTTGTTGTAATAACTTGGAAATCAGCTGATCACATTTTTAAATAATTTGGCATTTGCTGGGCTCTGTGATACCAAAGCAGAGTAAATTAGGTAAGGGATTTACTTTAGGTACTGATTTTGGAGATATTTTTCACTCATTTTTGTCACACCTAGGAAAACTTTCTACCTAGTCATATTTAAAAGAGTGCAAAGATAATTTTGATCTGATATCAGATTTTATTGATATATTCAACCATGACAGTCTGCCTTACTTAGGTTTTGTGCATCCCATCAGATTCTCTGTGAGTTCATATGTGTACTTCCTTGGAGTCATCAACCACTTGTGATTACACTTTCTCAAAGATTCCTGACCCCAAAGCAGAGGGGTGATGGAGAGACATCAAACTTAGGGATGAATCCTCCAAAGTCTTTAGCTTTCAACATGTGGCCCAGTTTTGGGTTGTGATAAAAGGAAGAGAGAAAGAAAGAAAGAAAGAAAGAAAGAAAGAAAGAAAGAAAGAAAGAAAGAAAGAAAGAAAGGAAGGAAGGAAGGAAGGAAAAAGAAAGAAAGAAAGAAAGAAAGAAAGAAAGAAAGAAAGAAAGAAAGAAAGAAAGAAATTTACAGTTTATCCCTTGCTAGTCTGAATGCACTAGTTAGCTTAATTTCTTAAACTTGAAGCGGTCTTCCTATGATGGCCTCCAAAGTATTAGGATTTAAAATGCTAAGTCATTTACCACAGTAATCTTACAATTATCTTTTTTTTAAAGAAAATTATCATTCTTGGGGTTTGCTCTAAGCATTCAGCTCTAAAAGAATAACTGGCTGAGAGTGTTCATAGAAAATAATTTCTTATTAAGAGATATTGCTATGCAGCCCAGGATGACCCAATTTTCACCATGTAGTCCAGAGTGGCCACCTTCTTAAAATCCTTCTACCTTAACTTTCTGAGTGTTGAGCTTTAGATGTTCACTACCACATTTGAGTCTCACTATAAAATGTAAAGTTTGAGGCTGGAGAATGGCACAGTGGTTAAAGTGTAAAATGTACTGTTAAGTACTTACATTTTTTTTTAATTTTGCTTTTTATATTCCAGAGTTTTATATTCTAACATCCTTTATTTTTAAATGCAGTCAGCTGGTGTTATGTGGGAATTCTATGGTTATGTTTATGAGAGATATTCTTAGGTGGTTTTATTTCTTGCAGTGACTTTGCTGCTATCTGGTGTAATTCTGTTCTCATACGGTGATTTAGGAAGCATTCACTCTTCTCACATCTTCTCCAATACTTGGAGTGGGATTGGGTAATTTCTTTGTGCCTTATTTGGGAGTGTGTACTAGCAAACAGTCTGGATTCCTCTGTGTTGAAACTGTTGTTTTATGTTATTTGTTTTCTGTCTCCGTAGCAGCTCTTTCATTTGTCAAGCCATTGGACAACTTTTTCACTTAAGATTTCTTGCCAATGGATGTGACGGACTGCTTTCTTTATTTTTATTTTTTATTTATTTACATTTCAAATGTTATCCTCTTTCCTGGTTTCCCCTCTGCAAACCCCTTATCCCATCTTCCCTCCCCCTGCTTCTATGACAGTGCTCGCCCAAGCATACACTCACTAATGCCTCACATTCCCAGCATTCCTCTACACTGGGGCATCAAGCCTTTACAGGATCAACAGCCTCTCCTCCAATTGATGCCAGATAAGGATATCCTCTGCTACATAGGTAGCTGCAGCCATGGGGCGATCCATTTGTATTCTCTAGTTGGTGGTTTAGTTCCTGGGAGCTCTAGTCAGGGGTATCTGGTTCATTGATATTGTTGTTCTTCCCATGGGCTTGCAAATACTTTCAGCTCTTTCAGTCATTCCCGTGTCTCCTCCATTGGGGTCTCCATGCTCAGTCTGATTGTTGGCTGTTAGAATCCACATCTGTATTGGACAGGCTCTGGCAGAGACTCCTGGGAGACAGCTATAGCAGACTCCTGTCAGCAAGCACTTCTTGATATCAGCAATAGTGTCTGGGTTTGGTGTCCACATATGGTAAGGCAGTCTCTGGATGGCCTTTTATTCAGTCTCTGCTCTATTCTTTGTCCCTAGATTTCCTTTAGACAGGAGCAATTCTGGGTTAAAAGTTTTCAGATGGGTGGATGGCACCATCCCTCAAACTAGGGCCATATCTAACCTCTGGATATGGTATCTACAGGTTCTCTCTCTCCTCTTTGTTGTGTATTTACCTAATGTCATCACTGTTGGTTCCTACGAGCCTCTTATTTGTCTGGCCCCTGGGACTTTGTGTTGGTTATCCTCAGTTCCCCGTCAGCTCTGTTCAAATTCTGGACACTCTGTATATCTCCCTCTTCTCCTCTCAAACCTGATCCTGCCCTTCTTATTTAAAACCTCTCTCCTTTCTTCCTCCCAAATCCCTCCCACCCTATACCTCCTGTGATTATCTTGTTCCCCTTTCTAAGTAAGATTGAAGCATCCACACTTCGGTCTCCCTTCTTCCTGAGCTTCGTATGGTCTAGAAGCTGTATCCTGGATATTCCAAGCTTTTGGGCTAATATTCACTTATCAGTGAGTACACACCATGTGTGGGTTTTGTGACTAGTTACCTCACTCTGGATGATATTTTCTAGTTCAATCCATTTGCCTAAGAATTTCATGAAGTCATTGTTTTAATAGTTGAGTAATATTCCATTGTGTAAATGTACAACATTTTCTGTATCCATTCCTCTGCTGAGGGACATCTGGATTTTTTCCAGCTTCTGAATATTATAAATAAGACTGCAATGCACATAGTGAAACATGAGTCCTTGTTATATGTTGGAGCATATATGCCCAGGGTATATGCCCAGGAGTGGTATAGCTGGGTCCACAGGTAGTACTATATCCAATTTTCTGATGAACCTCCAGACTGATTTCCAGAGTATTTGTAACAGTGTGCAATCCCACCAATAATGAAGGAATGTTCCTTTTTCTCTACAATGTCACCAGCATCTGCTATCACTTGAGTTTTTGATCTCAGTCATTCTGAGTGGTGTGACAAGGAATCTCAGGGTCATTTTGATCTGCTCCTTCCTGATGACTAAGGATGTTGAAATTTTTTTTAGGTTATTCTAGGCCATTAAATATTCCTGAGTTGAGAATGCTTTGTTTAGCTGTTTACCCCATATTTTAAGTGGATTATTTGGTTCTCTGGTATCTAACTTCTTGAGTTCTTTATATATATTGAATATTAGCCTTCTATCAGATGTAGGATTGTTAAAGATCTTTTCCTCAATATGTTGGTTGCCATTTTGTCCTATTGACAGTGTCCTTTGCCTTAAAGAATCTTTGCAATTTTATAAGGTCCATTTGGGGATTGTTGTCCTTAGAGCATAAGCCACTGATGTTCTGTTCAGGAAATTTTCCCCTGTGTCCATGTGTTACAGGCTCTTCCCCACTTTCTCCTCTATTAGTTTCAGTGTATCAGGTTTTATATAGAAGTCATTGATCAGCTTGGACTTGAGCTTTATATAATGAGATAAGAATGGGTTGATTTGCATTCTTCTATATGCTCACGACCAGTTGAATCAGCACCATTTGTTTAAAATGCTGTCTTTTTTTCCACTGGATAGCTTTAGCTCCTTTTTCAAAGATCAAGTGACCCTAGGTATGAAGGTTCACTTCTGGGTCTTCAATTCTATTCCATTGATCTACCTGCCTGTCTCTATACCAATACCATACAGTTTTTTATCACTATTGCTCTGGAGTTCAGCTTGAGGTCAGGGATGGTGATTCGCCCAGAAGATCTTTTATTGTTGAGAATAGGTAACATTATCCTGGTTTTTTGTTGTTGTTGTTCCAAATAAATCTGAAAATTGTTCTTTCTAAGTCTATGAAGAATTGAGTTGGAATTTGAGATTGCTTTGAATCTGTAGATTGTTGTTGGTAAAGATGGCCATTTTTACTATAGTAATCCTGCCAATCCATGAGTATGGGAGATCTTTCCATCTTCTAAGGACTTCTTCAGTTTTTTTCTTCAGGGACTTGAAGTTATTGTCCTACAGATCTTTCATTTGTTTGGTTAGAGTCACACAAAGATATTTTATATTATTTATGACTATTGTGAAGGGCGTTGTTTTCCTAATTTCTTTCTCAGTTCATTTATCCTTTGAGTACAAGAAGGCTACTGATTTGTTTGAGTGAATTTTATATCCAGCCGCCTTGCTGTAGTTGTTTATGAGGTTTAGGAGTTCTCTGGTGGAATTTTTGGTGTCACTTAAGTGTTCTATATCATCTGCAAATAGGGACATTTTGACTTCTTCATTTTCAATTTGTATTCCTTTGACCACTTTTTATTGTCTAATTGCTCTGGCAAGAAATTCAAGTACTTTATTGAATAGAGACAGAGAGAGTGGGCAGCCTTGTCTCTTCCCTGATTTTAGTAAGACTGCTTCAAGTTGCTCTCCATTTAGTTTAATGTTGGCTACTGATATGCTGTATACTGCTTTTACTACGTTTAGGTATGGAGCTTGGTTCCCTGATCTTTCAAAGCCTTTGACCATGTAGGGATGTTGAAGTCTGTCAAGTGTATTTTCAACATCTAATGTGATGAGCTTCTGTTTTTTTCCCTTAAATTTGCTTATATAGTAGATTGCATTGATAGATTTCTGTATATTGAACCACCCTTGCATCCCTGGCATGAAGCCTACTTGACCATAATGGATGATTGTTTTGATATATTCTTGAATTTGGTTTGCAAGAATTTTATTCAGTAAGTTTGCATCGACATTCATAAGAAAAATTGTTCCTAGGTTCTCTTTCATTGTTGGATCTTTGTGTGGTTTGGAAATCAACATAACTTTGGCTTCATAGAACAAATTAGGTAGTGTTCCTTTTATGATTTGTTGAATAGTTTGAAGAGTATTGGTATTAGGTTTTTTTTGATAGTCTGATAGAATTCTGTACTAAAACTGTCTGGTCCTGGCCTGTTTTTTGTTTGGAGACTTTTAATGACTGCTTCTATTTCTTAAGGGTTATGAGATTGTTTCATAGTTTATCTGATCTTGATTTAACTCTTTTACCTGTCTAGAATATCATCCATTTAATCTAGATTTTCCAGTTTTGTTGAGTATAGGTTTCTGTGGTAGGATGTGATGATTCTTTGAATTTCCTCAGTTTCTCCTGTTATGCCCCCCTTTTCATTTCTGATTTTGTTAATTTGGATACTGTCTCTGTGCCCTCTGGTTAGCCTGGCTAATGGTATATCTATCTTGTTGATTTTCTCAAAGAATCAAGTTCTGGTTTTGTTGATTTTTTTGTATAGATCTCTTTGTTTCTTCTTAGTTGAATTCTATCCTGAGATTATTTCCTGCTTTCTACTCCTCTTGGCTGTACTTACTTCTCTTTGTTCCAGAGTTTTCAGAAGTTCTGTTAAGTTGCTAGTGTATGCTTTTTCCAGTTTCTTTATGGAGACACTCAAAGCTATGAGCTTTCCTCTTAGCACTGCTGTCATTGTGTCCCATATGTTTGTTTATGTTGTGCCTTCATTCTCACGTGTATGTGGGCTTTCTAGTTTTTTTGTTGTTATTGGAGACCAGACTTAGTCCATGATGATCTGATTGGATTCTTGGGATTATTTCAATCTTCTTTTATTGTTGAGACTTGTTTTATGTCTGATATTATGGTAAACTTTGGAGAAGATATCATGAGGTGCTGAGAAGAAGGTATATTCTTTTGTTTTAGGATGAAATGTTCTTTATATGTATGTTAAATCCAGTTGGTTTAGGATTCTATTAGTTTCACTGTGTCCCTGTTTAAGTATCTGTTTCCACTATCTGTCCATTGGTGACTGGAGTTTTGAAGTCTCCCAACTTTATCATGTGAGGTTCAATGTATGGTTTGAGCTTTAACAATGTTTGTTTTACAAATGTGGGTGCCCTACCATTTCGGTCATAGAAGTTCAGAATCGAGAGTTTATCTTGGTAGATTTTTCCTTTGATGAATATGAAGTGTCCTTCCTCATCTTTTTTGATAAATTTTAGTTGAAAGTTGATTTTATTCAATATTAGAACAGCCACTCCAGCTTGTTTCTTGTGAACATTTGCTTGGAAATATTTTTCCAGCTTTTTACTCTGAAGTACTACCAGTCTTTGTTATTGAGGTACATTTTCTGTATGCAGGAAAATGCTAGGTTCTGTTTATTTTTCCAGGATGTTAATATATGTCTTTTTACTGGAGAATTGAGTCCATTGATGTTAAGAGATACTTAGGAAAAATGGTTGCTGCTTCTTGTTATTTTTATCGTTAGAGGTAGAATTTTGTTTGTATGACTACCTTCTTTTGGGTTTGTTGAAAGAAGATTACTTTCTTGCTTTTTCTAGGGTATAGTTTTCCTTCTTGTGTTGGAGTTTTGAATATGTTATCCTTTATAGGGCTGGATTTGTGGGAAGATATTGTTTAAATTTGATTTTGTCATGGAATATCTTATTTTTACCATCTATGGTAATTGGGAGTTTTCTGGGTACAGTAGCCTGGGCTGGCATTTGTGTTCTCTTAGGGTCTGTATGACATCTTTCCAGGATCTTCTGACTTTTAGGGCCTCTGTTCAAAAACCTGGTATAACTCTGGTAGGTCTGTCTTTATATGTTGTTTTACTTTTTTACTTACTACTTTTAATATTCTTTGCTTGTTTTATACATTTGATGTTTTGATTATTATGTGACAGGAGGAATTTCTCTTCTGTTCTGATCTATTTGGGGTTCTGTAATGTTCTTTTGTGTTTATGAGGATCCTTTTCTTTAGATTAGGGAAGTTTTCTTCTGTAATTTTGTTGAAGATATTTACTGGCCCTTTGAGTTGAGAATCTTTGTTCTCTTCTATACCTATAATCCTTAGGCTTGGTCTTTCGTTTTGTCCTCCGTTTCCTGGATGCTTTGGGTTAAGAGCTTTTGACATTTTGCGTTTTCTTTGACTGTTGTGTCAATGTTTTCTATGGTATCTTCTGCACCTGAAATATCCTCTTATATCTCTTGTATTTTGTTGGTGATGCTTACATCTAAGACTCCTGATCTCTTTCCAAGGTTTCCTATCTCCAGGGTTGTTTCCCTTTGTGATTTCTTTATTGTTTCTATTTCCATTTTTATTTCATGGATGGTTTTGTTCAATTCCTTCACCTTGTTAGTTATGTTTTCCTGTATTTTGTTAAGGGGTTTTTGTGTTTCTTCTTTTAATGCCTCTAGTTATTTACCTGTGTTCTGTATTTCTTTAAGAGAGTTATTTATATCCTTCTTACAGTTTTCTTTTTTTTCTTTCTTTTTTTTTTAATTTCTTTTTTTTTTTTGAACATGAAATGCTTTTTTTTTATAGCATGTTTTACAAGGGGAGGGGGTAAGAGGGTCCAGGTGGTGGAAAAGTACAAAATCTTCTTGGCCTGTGCCTTGAAACATGTCATGGTCTATATGGTACACTGCCTTGAATTATGATCTACCTGCAGTTCTTCAGAAGATATGGTACACTGCTTGAGTTATGGTCTCCCTGCTATTCTTAAGAAGACATGGTACTCTGCTTTGAGTCTATCTGCAGTTGCTAAGCAGGATCTTGCAGTTGCCAAGCTTCAGAGGACATTGTGCAGGTGGGGAAAGGTAGGGGGTAAGGGTAAGGGCGAGGGTCCTGGCTTCTGGCATCTCCCCCTTCTCTGTTTAGTTAGAGAAGGCGTCTTATGTTCAATCCCAACTATGTGAGTTTTGAATTTGGATGTCTAATTATGGGGGGTCTTAGACAAGTTCACAACCCCAAAACACTGATGTGAGACGAGTCACATCGATGGTCGAAGGCTTTAGGCTGTCGACGATGGGCAACGTCAAGGGACTCTGATGTGGGTGAAAGGAGGGTGAGAGCCCTGTCTTAGGCCATGTAGGCTGCACCCACTCCCAGCACCACGCACTCCTTTTCGGCTGCATTGGGTGGGCCCCTGGGAAGTGGACCTACAATAATCCCGTCATTGGGCTAACTCACAGCCATCCTAGTCTCTTGTAAATGTTCAAGTTACCAACCATTTGTCAGTTTGGGGTGTAATATTGTCATAAAGGAAGGCTCCCCAATGTTAGCGGCCATATCAAGGGTGGCCTTGGTTTAGGAAAAAGCCAATTTTTGTTGTGGTGATCAAGAGGCCAAGCTCTCTAGCGAGAGAAATGAGGGCAAAGCCAGGCATACCAGGAACCCTTCTGGAGGGCGTGGAAGTCTAGAGGTCGACCGTAGGGGGAGGCAGGGGAGCTGACAGCTGTGTCAGTCTCCTGCGGAGTCACTTCTGGATCCTCTGCAATTTTCAGCTGATGGTAATGAACTTCAACTGCCTTCTTGATGGCAGCATCAACCTGGTTCCGTGGACGACAGGTCACGGGCGATGATCTCTGTCTTGCTCAATCTTGATGTCGTGCGCACATCCTCTCAATGAGGGTCCGTCCGGATGGGTCCGTGCCTCGAGCCCCACGTCTGGGTGCCACCTTCTTACAGTTTTCTATTATCAGCATGAGATGTAATTTTAAATCAGAATCTTGTTTTTCATATGTGTTGGAATATCCAGAACTTGTTGTGATTGAAGAACTGGGTTCTGATGATACCAAGTAGCCTTGGTTTCTGTTGCTTCTTGCCATCTGTTTATCTCTGGTGTTAGCTGGTTTTAGTGTCTCTGATTGTAGCTTTTTGCTCCTATGAGCCTGTGATCTTAGGTGTGTCAGCACTCCTGGGAGACCAGCTCTCTGTGTGAGGGATCAGAGTGCAGAAAGCTGTGGCACATGTTTAGCTCTGGGGCACAGGTGGACACTGAAAGAATTGTGTCCACAGCTGCTCAGAGGTTTCTGGTTCCTGTGGGCTCAGGATTGGTCCCAGTTGGGCCCGGTATTGGGGCAGTAGAGGTGGTCTCTCCTGTGATCTTAGGTTTATCAGCACTCCTAGGAAACAAGCTCTCTTCTGGTGGAATTGTGGTGCAGAGAGCATTGGCACAGGGTCTGCACTACTGACTGCTTTTTAAAGCTATAATCTTGATTTACTAGTCCATTATATAAGATAACCAATATAACTATTTGAATTTGGTATTGTATTTAATATGTTTAATCTTATTCTTTAATTATGTATTTTGTTCCTTTATTCTACACCTACAATTTATTTCTTCAATTGTAATAATATGCAATTGCCCATGATTTCTTCACATAATAATTCTTAATGATTTGAAACAGTTTCTCAACTTCTGACTTATGGTTCTGTTTATTAAATATTATTGCAATAATCCAAATGTATTGTTTGATGTCTAGAGTCAAACACAAGTCATGGGTGGCTGCTATTAAAGCTGACAACATTTGCACAGCTTAATTGCTCATTGTCGTCTCTTTTACTGGTGCAACCGAAAACTTATTGTGCCATTATAATTGTGACATTACACTTTCAATCTTACATTTTAAAGACAATTTTAAAAACAGTGAAATCATGTTTATATTCACAATGATCACACTTTCTTATACCAAACTGTGTATTTTAACATTTTCAGTGTCTTTTCTCAATATTCTTCTTTCACTACATCCCATTCTTTTAAACAAATCTCATTTGTGTGGTTTATTCTCTAATAGGTTACTAATAAAATATTGGTCAATAGCAGTGAGAATTTTCCTGAATATTCAAATATCAAAGCAGGTGAACCACATGAAGTTCAGACCACAATAACCTTTACCAATTTTCTTATTTAACATCTGGAAAGCTTGAACGGTTTCTGAAACTTATGAGAAAAATTCTAAGATATGCCAAAGCTCATTGTCTTGATATGTATTTTGATACTTGAATCATATATGGGTAAAGCATTTTATAATGTGAGAAATCATTTTTCACCTTGTTTCTAAAGTCCATGTAGGATAAATTTGTTCTGCTATATTTTATTATCATATAGATATCCCTCTTCATTTTGCTCAGTAATATGAGTAATCAACATATGGGATTTTCTTTGGGATGTCTTGCTGAATGGTGAGAGTTGTTGACATTTTATGTAAAAGTTGTTGGCAATAATCATATTCTTCATGGACATTTTCAAGCAGTTCGTAGAAGCATTGTTGCTTCTCCTTATGATCAGAGATCATGTGGTCCACTTTTTTATATCATTATTTAAGTCACTAGGACACCCAGCAATTTCTGTTTGTTGTATAGGGACTAAGGATGCTGGTGAATAAGAGATAAACATTTCTGTATGAAATGGGTTATGGCTAGAAAAGGATAACAATCAAAATAAATGTATACTAAGTTAGATGACAATACTGTGAGAATAGCACCCGGCCAAAGCAGCTGGATGAGGTGGACATTATAACGCATATTTGTAATCCCAGAATTTAGTGACTAAGACACACAGATTGCTAGTTTGAGGTTAGCCTGGTCTATCTAGTGAATTTAATGCCAGTCTCAGATACACAATGCTATCCATTTTCTGTTGTGGAGTGTTGAAGTCAAAAATAAAAGACTAAATTTCTGTACAAATAAGATTGAACAAGACTGTGAAGGTGCTGTGGAAGTGTGTGGTAGCAATGTGTGAAGGCAAGCATTGCAGACAGGAGACATTCATGAGGGAGTTAGTTGATCTTGTTTTGGTGAGTAGAGACAGTCTTCAATTTGTTCCTATATCCACACATGTCTCTCAGTCTCTAAACATAGATATAACCTGTTATTAAATTATAGAAATGTACCATAGTTCCTACTTTTTTATCTTTCAGATTGTCTATAACAGGGGCTTCTGGAAGTGACCCTAGAATTCATACCAAAATGATCAGATTTCAGAGATTATGGCACTAGTGACAATCACAGATGACCCCAGGTTTTAATCTCTTCCTAGCAGTTTCTTCTCCTTTTGACTGAAAGTTTTCCAGTCAGGGCCAGCTTTCCAGCTTTCAACCCCCATCCACCACCCCGCTTTTTTTCAGTCCTTCCTGAAATGATGTTTAATAGAAAGTCTTGATTCTGTTCAGATTTACATGACCACCTGCTATGGAAAAAAATCTCTGTGAGATGAGGGATAAACTGGCAACAAGCAGTTCAGTTTACTACACGTGGTAGCAGAATACTTTGCTACCCCATTTTGTACCTCAATGTTCTTCCTTCATTTAAGCATGTGGACAATTGTATCAAATGTTGTCTACCTAGGACTGGTGCCAAATGTCTTTAAGGCCAGCACTCTGGAACCAGAAAATAGCAAATCTCCATGAGGTCCATGAGTTCAAGACCAGTCTGGTCTACATAGCAAGTTACAGGACACACCAAGTTACATGGTGAGACCTTGGTGATTATGTATAAATCGTCCCCAGTTTAATGTCAATAAATTAGTTTAAACAAAGAAGAGATATAGAAAATAGTTCATTATTATTTTTTAAATAAAGAAGACTTTAAATGATTATCAATCCAATTATTCATATACTATTACAAATCAATACATACGTACAGTGTGTAATGATCAAATCAGGATCATTAATATTTTTGTTTGTAAAATGTCCTTAAATTTTTTAAGTAACCCACAAGAATTGTGTACTTTATGTAGTTAGATGTGGCATTCCAATGCAAATTTATAATACATGTTTCAAACCTCAGTAATTAACATTTCTATCTCCTTACCAATGTTTAAGGAATGTGCATTCTTAAATGTTAGGGATTTTTTGGTAGTAGCATCAAAAGTTGTAATTATAATTAAAGTAAGTTTTTGAAAGCATAATATTTAGATACACAGATTGAATTCTGTGCCATGACAGTGGGGGAGAAGTAAGGAGATATAGTAAAAGGATTACATAAAACAATATAAAATGATTCTTCTATTTCAAGCAATACAATATTAGTGCTTTAAAGGAAGGCATGTATGTTTATTATTTTGCAATTTCCATGAACATACAACTTCCTCTACCTCCTTTCATTCTTGATGTCCTGGAAAGTTGAAATCAATTGGTGACTGTGTTTCTTTCTCATCTAGTTGTTTCAGGAATAATCAACTACCAGGATCATTAACTTGGTAGAATTTTTTCTCTCTGGCTCTATAAGACTTACCTGGGTTTCATTTTAGTACAGTCGCAATTCAACCATAAAATCTGCAGGCTAACTCTCTGACCTCAAAGATGATGCAAACTTTTTCCTTAAATGAAGTCAGGCTCTCCCAAAAGAAGAGCCATTTGATTAATTCAAACTCAAATAGTTTGGGAACTTATCTTTAAAATATCCTGGTATTTTGCCATTTTCTGTAAGAATTCATAGCTTCTATCCCCATGCATGGAGAAGAAATATTGATTAAGATAGGTATCCCTCTTAATTTGATAATGAAAATTAAAGATATTAATAGCAGAATAGCCAAATGCAGGATCATTTTTTAACTTGTATTGATTTCAAAGCTCCATTTTCCTAGATATATTTAAATAGATATTTTGTCTTTAATACATAAAAAAATGTATTTTGAGTTAGCTAGGGTTTATTTTTGGCTAAAATGAAGAGCGATTAGTGCTATAAATACATTTTATTCAATTTTTATTCAAATTTCTAAAATAATTTCTTTAGTACTGTATTTTTTAACTTATATTCCAAGAAGTTGCCTTTATATTTTCTAAAATATACAGTGTCCAGATCAAAGAACAGCACTAGGAGAAATATCCAATTAAAACATTTATCCATCTTTAACAATTCTTCAAAGTCCACTGGGATCCTGTTGTTTCCTGTGAATTCATGACATCAGTGGACCATTGGTTCCTCTCTCCCTGGGTTAACTTTGAAATTTTGAGAAATAAAAATATTTTATAATAAATTAGGAAAATGGATGTTATAGCTTGATTTCTAGTTCTGTGATAAACACCATAACTGGAAGCAACATACAAAAGGAAAAGGTTTACTTCAGTTTCCAAATCTAGGTTACTATCCATCATTGGTAAAAGTCATGGTAGAAACTAAAGGCAGAAACCATGTTACAGGAAGCATGAAGAAATACTGCTTACTGGCTTCCTCTTCCTTGTTTCATTGGTTTGCTCTGTCATATATACCATACCTACTTTCCTAGAAATATATTCACTGAGAGTGGGCTAGGCTCTCTCATCATCGACCAAGATAAATAATTGTTCAAATACATGGCCATAGGCCAAAGTGCTCTGGCCAATATGTCAGTTGAGACATCCTCAGACAACTTTGTCTGACAGGTGAAACTAGAACAATCAGCAGCAATAATTTCTATGGACTTTGGCAATCAAATGGTAAGCGATTTGTGTTTTTAATTAGGATGTCTTGCTTTCCTCAAATTGTGCTTGGAGAGTCATTTAATATTGTAAACCAAAAACTATTTTCCTATTAAAATCATCCCAATACTCCACAAATGGACAAAAAAAAATAATCTCACAATGTCTACTGTCTTCTTTGAAAAAAAAAATAGAAGCAATAGATATGAAGAGAGTTAATGTTCTCCAGGTTTCAAGTTTCTCATTACTCAGGCATTGGGGAAAATCTATCACTCAATCCATTAAACCACCATGGACCATTAGATAACTTTCAAAAAGGATTATTTTAGATCACAAGCCAGTTTCAACTCAGGAGTCTCATCTTGAAGCAGATCCTTAATTCCTTTATAGTACTTGTTGTGATTTTCCAGAGGAATTATAAAGGAAGCTACCTTGTTCATTAGGAAAAGTGCCTTCAAACATGTTTACACTTTAGTACCAAGGCAAGAGACTAAAAGTATGTCCATATTAATATTTTAAAAGAACAATTTTATAAGAAAACACAAAACAATTAATAGAGTGTGACTGCAATATAACCTTCAGAAAGTTCTTAAATGGTTTGGTCTGTGGAGAAGGACATGGTTTGCAAAAAAAAAAAAAAGTTCTGTCCCAGTTACTAATTCAGTGAACGAAATCACTTTATGTTTAATTCAAATCACACTCATGACATGAACAAGCTTAAGACAATCATGTTTTACAAATCCATTTATTTAAATGATCCTCTTCTTGCCTGTTGACATTCTAGCCCGTGTTGTTATTTTAACATTGCCTGTAAATGTCACTTAAAATAGCAGAAAACCAGTAACACACATTGCTTTAAGCAGTGAAGATTTGAATAGAGAATTAGGAGAGTGCTTTTTTAGTACCCACCTTTGTATTTCCACAACTCACTTCAATTGTTAGACTTCCTTTATAATTATCATGCCATAAATTTTTTCTTTTGAGGTCTGCATGCACTATGAGATCACATGAAACCTTTCAGATATGTTGCCAGTTAGTTTTATCTGCATTGGCATCACAGTGCTTTTGAGGAATTGTATTTCTATTGCTTAAAAGCAAAAAATTTGTGAAGGGTAAGAAGAATGCTTGTCAAAATGTAACAAAATGCTCCAGACTGTGATTTTTCTACAAGTCAATTATTCTCACTTTTTAAAGAAATGTCTTCTTCAAATTACTAAGAAATTGCTTGAAATTAAGTTTTGGCTCACTTTGTAGAGGTAATTGTGAACATCACAGCCCCTCCCCCAAGCTTGTCTCTTTGTAGTTTTGAATTTCCTCAATGTGGACAGAACCTCAATAAATTCCCTACAATTTGAAGAGTTGAATGGTAACATATGAACCTTACTTTGATGTGGTTTGCTATGATTCAGATCTTAAATGCTCCCTCACAACCCCATGTTAAAAACTTGGTCCAAATATGGTGCTATTAGGAATCCATAGAACTGTATTTGCCTTTATTTATTCACTTTACATCCTGATCACAGCCAACATCCCTCCTCTTTTCTCAGTCCCAACTGTCCCGACGGCTCCATTCATTCTCCCATCCCTTCAGCAAAGGGGAACCTCCTTCTCCTCACAACTCTGGGTAACAACACACTCTGGTATATCATGATCCATCCAGACTAAGCACATCCTCTACGACTGAGATCAGACCAGCCAGCCTAGCTATGGTAACGGGATCCAAAGGCAGGCAACAGAGTATGAGACAGGAGCAGGCCCCACTCCAATTTTTAGAGGACCCACATGAAAACCAAGCAGCACATATGTATTGGAGGCCTAGGTGCAGTCCATGCATGCTTTTTGGTTGATGGTTCAGTATCTGTGAACCTCCTTGGGCTCAGGTTATTTGGCTCTCTAGGCTCCTTGAGCTCTCTAGGTCTTTGTGTGCTGTCTTTTATCACTCCAGCTCCTTCACTCCTTCTAGCAGCTCTTCCAGAAGACTCCCTGAGCTATTCCTAATGTTTGTCGTTGGGTCTTTGAATCTGTTTCCATTAATGCTGAATGAAGCTTCTCAGACGACAGGTATGCAAGGCTTCTGTTTGCAAGCATAGTAGAGTATCATTAAGAATCATGAGCTGGCATTCTCCCATGGGGTGGATCTTAAGTTGGAGTGATCAGTGGTTGGCTCTTCCCTTGATCTCATCTCCATCTTTATCCCTGCATATCTTCTAGGACATGGAAAATGTTTGGTCAAAAGTTTCATGGGTGAGTTGATGTCCCTTTCTCTCCAATGGAAGTTCTGCCTGGCTACAGAAGGTGGCCATTTCAGGCTTCATATCTCCTGCTACTAGAAGTCTCAGCTAAGGTCACCCCATATCCTTCCAGGAGCCTCCCCTGTCCCACGTCTTCAGCTTGCCCCAGAAAGAAACAACCACCTTGAAATTTCCCTTCTCTTTTCCAGCCTTTCCTCCCTTCACACCTGCTCACCCCACACCTTAATCCTACCTCCATTTCTCACCACACTCCCTGTCCACTTTTACTGTCTGTTTTATTTTCTTTTCTGAGTGAGATTCAGGCAATCTCCTGTGGGCCCAATTGTTACTCAGCTTCTTTGGATCTGTGGATTGTATCATGATTGTCTTACAGAAGCTTTCAGTCTTACAAGGTTCCATTTATTAATTGTATATCTTTGTGCCTGTGCTGTTCATTCTCTGTTTAGGAAGTTGTCTACTGTAACTATTCATTCAAAACCATTTTCCACTTTCTCTTCTATTAGCTTCAGTGTATCTGGTTTTATATTGAGGTCTTGGACTTGAGTTTTGTGCATGGTAATATATATGGGTTTACTTGTAATGTTCTACATGCAGACAACCAGGTAGAATGGCACTGTTTTTTGAAGATGCTTTCTCTTTTCTTTGTATAGCTTTGACTTCTTTGTCAAAAATCAAGCATCTCTAAGTGCATTGGTTTATTCCTTGTTCATTTATTTGATTCCATTGATCAACCTGTCTGTTTTTATGCCAATATCATACAACATTTATCATTGTTGCTCTATAGTTCAGCTTGAAATGAGGGACAATGACATATCCAGAAGCTTTTATTATATAGAAAATTTTCTCTATCCTGTTGTTTTATTTTTCTATATTAAGTTGAGAGTAGCTCTTTCAAGGTCTGTAAAGAATTGTATCAGAGTTTAGATAGAAATTGCACTGAATCCATATACTGCTTTTGGAAAGATGGCCATGTTTACTATGTTAATCTTTACTGATCGACAAGCAAGATAGATCTTCACATTTTCTAATATCTTATTTAATTTCCTTCTTCTAAGACTTGAAGGTATTATCATAAAGATCTTTCTCTAGCTTGGTCAGCATTACACCAAGATGTTTTTTGTTATTTTATGGCTGTTATATAGTTTCACCAATTTCTTTCTCATCCCATTTATTATGTGCATAAAGGTGAGTTACTGATGTTTTTAAGTTAATTTTGTACACAGCTACTTTGCTGAAGATGTTTATTGAATATAGGCGTTCTGTGGTAGAATTTTGGTGGTCTCTTATGTATCCTATCATTTGTGAATAGCAACACTTTGACTTCCTTCTTTCTAATTTGTATCTCCTTGACCTTCTTTAGCTGTTTTATTGCTCTAGCTAGAATTTCAAGTACTACAGTGAATAGATAAGTAAAGATTGGGAAACTTTGTCTTGTCCCGGATTTTAATGAAATTACATTGAGTTACTCTTCATTTAATTTGTCTATTGTTTTACTGTATTTTTTCCTTATTGTGTTTAGTAATGTGCCTTATACTGATGATCTCTCTAAAACTTTTGTTATAAAAAAAAGTGCTTGATTTTGTCAAAGTCCATTTCAGCATCTGTTTAGATGAGTATGAATTTCTTTTCTTTAGTCTTGTATATTTTTGGTTTTGTTTGCTTGTTTGGTTTTCAGTTTGTATGGTGAGTTACACTGATGGATTTTTGTAAGGTAAACCATCCCTGCATCCCTGGGTTAAAGCCTACTTGATCAAGGTGAATGATAGTTTTAATGTGTTTCTGTTCTCAATTTGAGAGTATTTTACCGAATATAATTACATCAATGTTTATAAGGGAAAGTAGTCTGCAATTCTCTTTCTTTGTTGAGTTTTTGTGTGGTTTTATTATCAAGGTGGTTGTAGAATTATAGAATGAGTTTGGCCGTGTTCATACTATTTCTATTTTCTGGAATATCTTGAGGAGCTTTGGTATTAACTCTTCTTTGAAAGTCATAGGCTGTAGTCATTATAATTAGGAAACACTGTTTATAGACACTTGCAGTGTATTTGGCATCATTCTAACATCTCTCTGGATGTTTTAACTTTAAATAGTGAGCTTATGAATTTCAAGAATGCTGCTCTGCTGTGTGGTGATGTGGTAGATACTGCTGATAAAATTACCCATGGCCTGAGGTCAGTATTTCGATTTCGGTCAAGCTTCAAGAATGGGATATGTAACTTGATCATACTAGCCCTTTTTGTCCTGGGAATGTTTTTATTCCTGCCCATTGTGTTAAAGCTTGTCTTTAACAACATCAACATGTTGGCAGCCAAAGTATATGGTTTGAACCTGAAAATGAACCCCATGACAGAGTTATTAAATTAGCACGTTGGCAGGCCAAGGACAGGTAAGATTCTGCACAGAGCCTTACCAACCTAAGACAGAAGTGCATTGCTTTAGATAATGCATATTCCATGACTGGTAAAGAAGGCATTCTTGTCAGAATGACCTAAGACAGACTCAGTCTTGTTTATGAAATAAAAAAATGCCAAGGACAAAGAATTAGGCTTCAGGCAGGAATCTGACATTGGGCTAGAACAAAGAAGTAATTTCAGGCAGGAATCTAAATGTTAGGCTAGAACAAAGAAGTAATTTCAGATAGGAATCTGTATTTTAGGCTAGAACAAGGAAGTAGGCTTCATACATGAAAATGACTTTGGGCTAGGACAGGGAAGTTGGCTCAGATATTTTGGTCATTCTGACAAGCCCTTAGAAACAGTGATCACAGGAGTGCTAATGGAATTGTGTTTAATGTCTTGCTTTTTCTTGACTATTTGAATCTATTGTATTGCTAGACCCTCAACCTAGAACTGACCTTAATGAATGTAATTAAAATGGTATAAAAGCCAAAAGGAGGATGAGGGAATGGGATAGGGGGTTCTAGCAAGGGGAAATGGGGAAAGGGGATAACATCTGAAATATAAATAAATAAAATATCCAATAAAAAGAAGAAACAAACAAACAAACAAAACAAAACAAACAGACAAAATAATAAATGAAAGTCATGGACTTTTTTTTTTTTGAAGAGGGGTTATAGGTCTATTTGAATTTTTTTACCTGATATTTATTGAACTTTAGAATGTGGGATCTATCAAAAAAAATTGTCCTTTTATTTAGATTTTCCAATTTTTTGGAATACAGGCTTTTGATGTAATACTGAATGACTCTTCGGATTTCTACAGTGCCTATTGTCATGTCACCTGTCATTTCTGATTTTGTTTTGTTGTCTATAGGTCTTTTAATTAGTTTGGCTATGGATTGGTCTGTGTTATTGATTTTCTAAAATGACTATTTCTTGGTTTTGTTGATTCTTTAAATTGTTTCTTTGTTTCTAATTTATTGATTTAAGCCTGGAGTTTGTTTATTTCCTGCCATCTTACTCCTCTTGAAAGTGTTTGCTTCCTTTTCTTCTAGAAATTGCTAGTATTGGATCTCTCAATTTCTTTTTGAGGCATGTGGTACTATGAACTTTCTTTTAAAAATATTTTTAATTGTATTCCATAACTTTGTGAATGTTATTCCATCACTTTCATTGAATTATAGAAAATCTTTAATTTCTTTCATTATTGTTCCTGTAATAGTTGTCACTGGGTGGGTGGAGTGCCATTCAGTTCCCAAGAGTTTGTATGCTCTTTGTTTCTTATGATGTTGAAGTATACCTTTAGCCCATGGTAGAATCTTAATAGAAGGCATTATTTCAATTTTTTGTATATGATGAGGGTTCATTTGCGACCAAGTATATGGTCAATTTTGGAGAAGATTCTAAGATGTACTAAAAAGAAGGTTTTATATTTGCATCAAATGTTCTGTAGATATTTGTTAGGTCTATTTGATTTCATAACAGCTTTTAGTTTATTATTCCTCTGTTATTTTCTGTTTCAAGGATCTGTCCATTGGTAAGACTGGGGTGTTAAAGATTCCCAGCAATAATATGTGAGATTTAATGTATTATTTAAGCTTTAAGAATGTTTCTTTTATGAATGTGGTTGTCTTTGCATTTGGTGCAAACATTTGCAGATTTAAGAGTTCATTGGTAGATTTTTCCTTTGATGAGTATGAAGTGTCCTTCCCCATCTTTTTTGATTACCTTTGGTTGAAAATCTTTTATATTAAACATTGCAATGGTTACTGCAGTTTGCTTCTTGCACTCATTTGCTTGGAAACTCATTTTTCCAATCCTTTAAATGAGATAATGTTTATTTTTGTTGCTGAGGTGTGTTTCTTCTATACATCAGCATGATTATACATCAGCATGATGGATCCTGTTTTGTATCCTTTCTGTTAGCATGTCTTTTTATTAGTTCATTGATGTTGAGAGATAATAATGACCAATGATTGTTAATTCTTGTTATTTTTATTTTGGCTGTGTGGGAGAGAGAGAGAGAGAGAGAGAGAGAGAGAGAGAGAGAGAGAGAGA
>NW_021604698.1:7338413-7392670 GCF_004785775.1 Grammomys surdaster
GAGAGAGAGAGAGAGAGAGAGAGAGAGAGAGAGAGAGAGAGAGAGATCCCCTTCTTTTCGTATTACTGAAGTACAGAAGTGAGGTTACTTATTTTTCATGTTTTCTGGTTTCTTCTACTATCTTCTGTAGGGCTTGATTTTTGGATAGATATTCTTTAAATTTGGCTTTGTCATAGAGTATCTTGTTGTCTCCATCTATGGTATTAAAGTTTTGCAGGGTATAGTATACTGGGCTGTGACATCTTGCCCTTCTGGCTTTTAGAGTCTCTGTTGAGAAATCAAGTGTAATTTTGATAGGTCTGCTTTAAATATTACTTTTTCCTCTTTCTCTTGCAGTTTTTAATATTCTTTCTTTGTTCTGTAGATTTAGTGTTTTGATTATTATGTGGTTGGAGGATTCTCTTTTCCACTCCAATCTATTTGGTTTTCTGTAAGCTTCTTGTATACTTACAGGCAACTATCTTTTTAGGTTGGAGAAATTTTCTCCTATGATTTTGTTGAAAATATTTTCTGACCTTTGAAGATGGGAATCATCTTCTTTTATTCCTATTATTCTTAGTTTTGACTTTTTTATCATTTCACAGAGTTTTGAATGGTTTATTTTGAAAATTTTTTTATATTCAGCATTTTCTTTGACTGATGTATAGATTCCTCCAATAGTATCTTCTATGCCTGAGATTATCTCTTCCATTTTTGTATTTTATTGCTAATGCTTGAGTCTGTAGTTCATGTCCTCTTCCCTATGTTTTTATCACCTGGATTTTCTCAGTTTGTGTCTCCTTTATTGGATATTTTATTTACATTTTGGATGTTATCACCTTTAACCATCTCCCCACCCCTGATCCAGAACACCCACCCCATCTCCCTCTTCCAGCTTCTATGAGGATGTGCCCCTATCAACCCACTCTGACCTCCCCACTCCTGTATTGCTTCTATTTCCATTTTCAGTCTTCAAAATTTTTATTCATTTCCTTCACATGTTTGATTATATTTTTTTATTTCTTTATTGGATTTATTAACTTCCTGTTTAAAGCCCTCTTTTGTCTGTGTAATATTGGATTTAATGTCATTTTCTTCTGCTTTTGCTGTGTTAAAATATCTAAGACTTGCTGTATTAGAAAAGGTCGGCACTTTGGTGCCCCTGTACTTGTTGATTGTGTTCTTACACTGGTCTTTAGCCACCTGTTTGTCCCTGGTGTTGGCTGGATGTTCCTGATGCTGCCAGAACTTACAAAGACAGAGAACCTTGGACCTAGCAATGAAGCTCAGAGAAAGTCTCTTCTGGCTGTGTCACAGAAAGAAATGAATGTTCCCGTGGGCCACTACACCACCTGGGGGAGGGTAGCAGAGCCATGGGCCTGATGATGGAGCTTGGGATGACAGTATGATACTCACCTGTGTTAGCTTTGCCCATGGCGAACCCAGCATGCAGAGGGTGGGTGAGGCAGTGTCTATCCTAGGTCTTCCTGAGATACGGAAGGCCTTGTTATTCCTATGACACATCAGGTCTCACCATGAGACAAGGATATTGAGAGTTTATAGAATTTTAATGCATCCCAGTGGAAAAATTTTTGGGACATTGAAATCTGGCCAAAGGAGAATGTGAGAGCCTGGCTTGTCTTATACTTTTTCTTTTCTTACTATAGGATCAGATGTTTCACCTCACCATGTACCCTCTGGTACATTGGACCAAAACAGTCTTACATTAGACCTAACCAGTCTAAAATTCTAAGCCAATGTAAGCCTTTTTTCATATTAATTTGTTTGAGATATGATTTGTAGTTTCAGAAAGATGATTCAAATTTTGTTTGAAACTCTAATAGGAAGAGATCGCTGATGTGCATACACTGCAGTTGGAAGACAGCTGTTGAAAGATATATAAAAGTTCAAAATAAATCCATAATGAAAGTTCCACAGGAAAATGTACCACTAGAGCACTGAAGTTTTTGGATAATTGGAAAGATTATATGACAGAAACTCAAAGTCAATGCATTTACAGGTACCAAAAAATGTTGCTATTACATTTCTTTCTTATTCATTTTCCTGCTTAACCATCAGAGACATTAATTCTCTGGATTCCATTCTGCCCAGTCAAATCACACCTAGATTGTTTACTTTAGTTTATTTTACTATTGTATTTTTAGAAAAGTGGGAAATGTAGCATCAGATAAAACTATGTACACACTTAAAATCATATAACTCCCTTAGAAACCCCTTGTATGATCTCCAGTACTCTTCAGTTCTTAAATCTTTGCTATAGAAATGTAATTAAAACAAACAGATGACTCAGTATCATCCTTTTTTATTTGACACTCTTTGCTCCTAAATTTGAAAGTTGAGGACCTAAGAAAATGGCGACTGTTCTTCATCATAATGTATCTCCATAATGTCGATATCCATCTATAGCACAAGCTGAGGCAATCATTCTATTTTTCACAATGTACAGGAAATTTTAAACAGATATGCTTTGAAAAAATATTTTATATAATATTATACCATAATATATATCCAATTACTGTGTATCTGTTAATAAAATTGTATTTTAGAGGATGTCAATAGAATGACACCTTTACTACTAGTAAATGTGAATCAAATTTGATGTTCAAACGTTTATTCTTTTTTGTTTTTTTTTGATAGATGAATTTTTATTGTTTCATACATGTGTAGAAATATTTGTTTTTTTTGTTTTGTTTTTTTTTTTTTCTTTTTTTTTTTTAATACTTTTTTATAGCATGTTTTACAAGGGGAGGGGGTAAGAAGGGCAAGGTGGTGGAAAAGTACAAAATCTTCTTGGCCTGTGCCTTGAAACATGTCATGGTCTATAAGGTACTCTGCCTTGAATTATGATCTACCTGCTGTTCTAAAGAAGATATGGTACACTGCTTGAGTTATGGTCTCCCTGCTATTCTTAAGATGATATGGTACACTGCTTTGAGTCTATCTGCAGTTGCTAAGCAGGATCTTGCAGTTGCCAAGCTTCAGAGGACATTGTGCAGGTGGGGAAAGGTAGGGGGTGAGGGTAAGGGCGAGGGTCCTGGCTTCTGGCATCTCCCCCTTCTCTGTTTAGTTAGAGAAGGCATCTTATGATCAATCCCAACTATGTGAATTTTGAATTTGGATGTCTAATTATGGGGGGTCTTAGACAAGATACAGAATATATCAACCTATGCTTTTTAGTCGGAAATTGAACTAACATATGTAAATAAGGAATAATTGATGATTCAAAGAAATATCAACAGCTATGAGAGGAGTAATGGTATAATCTGATAGGCAAAATGATTTAACATAACTATATTAGGCTTCCCTGGATTGAAGATCACTACAAACATTGACTTCAGGTGGAAGAACAGCATGGTCACATTGTGAACACATAATGTGTGTGATTGGCCCGCCTCTTGATGTTCACCAGAATGGTGGGAAGCAGGACAACTGTTCAATGTCTGAAGCTTTCAGTGCTTAAGATTTTTGCGTATCTTGCCCCAATCAGAATAGAGAACAGGAAAAAACAAACAAAACAAAGAAACAAACAAACAAACAAAACACTTGATGAAAGAACACATACAGAAGTAGGAGGAAGATAAAAGGCAAGAAAGAAGTTATTATGGATTTGATGTGATGTAAAGAGAATTCCCAAACCATTTTGTTGTTGTTGTTGTTGTTAGAAAAGAATTATAAAATTACACCATTAAGTTGCACAATAGAAGAGTAAATTGTGATTTTTATTTTCCAAGCACTAAGGTTAAGAGTGAGGCTGTTTGTACAGGATGTGGCAAGATAATTACTGTCATTTTCAAGAACTTGAATATGCATGTGTAAGGACTTATTACTACAGTGAACATATACATTGAACAGTTTTTCAAACTTCTTTATAGTAAAGACATTCTTTATGTCAGCTAATGCCAACCTCCTAGTTCCTGTTCATTAAAGATTTAGTAAATTTTGGAAACTAATGGTTATAAATGACTGAAAATTATAATCCTGTGGTCACTATCCTGAAGCTAAAAATAATTGTTATTAGGTATTGTCACTCAACTAGAAGGCTGGCATTAAGGAAAATTGAAAAGAGAGATACTGGAAGAACTTCAAAACAGTTGTCTCACATGTCTAGAAAACCTTGGGTAGTCCTATACACATTTGTCCTGAGAGGCAAGAAAAAGCAGCATGGACCTCAGCTCATTTAAGCAAAGGTGGCCATTTGAAATAATCATAGAACAACAATAGCTCCATTATCATATTATGGCTTTTTCTCCAGTCTTTTGGGTGTTAACCTAAATGTGATATGAGTAAGGGTGCTACACTGTGCAACTCTTACGAAGTTCTTGAGAATTTAATAATGAATACAGAAGACTCTCAGTGTTCAAAGGGCACATAGAGCAGCAAATAGATACACCACACTGGGCTAGGCATTTGACCCAATGCCTGTGCTTCAGAGGATTAATGAATGTCTGAAATCCTGGTGCGATCACTTAGTGAAACAAGTGCTTTCCGTTTTTATTTGGGTACTCTTATGTATGTTTAGAATTCAGATTTTAAGGGAAACTATGAACTTCAATTTATTTCAAACAAGAGATCAAACTCAGGGTCTTGTACATATTGCTATCTACATTAATTCCTTGAAAATTTAAACATTAAATAAATCAAAAATCTAAAGGTCGAGTTATAATAACACTATGCTTTAGAATATATACTGTATACTATTTACTGGTACATGCTACATAAAGTTTTAAAATACTCTGTACACATTAGCATTTTATACATTTATTACTTAGATACAATCACGCTATTCAGATTGTAGGAAAATTCAATGATGACTTTAAAAATCTAATTAGTGAAAATTGTATGTATTACTTTGATACTCTACGGTATTTTAGTACCTGTCTGCATTGTGCAGTGTTAGCAACCAGAAAAGCATGCCTGTTTCCTGAAACATTTATCATTCCTTTTTTTGTAAAATATTTTTTAAAAATGTAACTTTTAATAAGGACAACACATAATTACTGACTAGAGTTGCCGTAATATGCAGAATGGGACCAGGAGAAAGTGAAAGGGATTGTGACTAATATATTTGTGTGTTCATGATGGAAAAGCAAGTAATTATGGAACAAAGGGTTCTCTCTCAATAATGATTGCAGTCATCAACTAATTATGATTCATATGTGAGATAAATTGTGAAAGTTCAGTGAATTTTAGGTACAACTTTGCGAGTTTAAACACTGCTGCTTTCATTTTACAGAGAAGGGAAAATGACTGTGTGTCCAAAAACATTTGTAAGGACAGTTATTTTGTAAAAGTAGAGTACAGCCAGTAGGTAAAGTCTGGATTACAAACAAGTTTTCCTTCCTTCTCAGATTCTGCTTCCTATTACATGATTCCTTAGAGTCTAAAGCACACAACTTACCTTGTGAAATGTCAGCCTTTTAATTGGAAAGTTAAAGCTTTAGGACTGCCTACTTTGCTTGCTTGCTACACATTTGAATAAAATATGGCACAAGAATGGATTGTGGAGCCCATCAGCAATAGAGATGCTAAAAACATTAGTTGCTTTTATGCTTTCATGCTTCTATGCATAATCATATTAGGTGAATAGGGTAAAATCTACTTAAAGCATTCACAAAACTCTCTGTATTTGGTACCAAATGGCAGTGACTGGTTGAGCATTCTCTTCATTTAGTCATGTAACAGATGGGGACATTTTGATGCTATTTGTTTTAAATAATTAATTGTGAACAAAAATGATATGAAATGCAAATTCTCAAATATTTTTTAAATTATGATTATAATTTTGGAAGATCAGGGCCAATATATTGCTTATACTAGGCAAGCACTAGGTCACTGAACTATATCATAATTCAAATTCTTAATTTATTGCTTTTTTAATGAAATCTCCTCAGAAGAAACCTTAGAAACTCACTTGCCAAGTATTTTTAGAAGATATGTTGAAAATAATCATCTTCTTCACAAAGTTCTCTAATATGCACAATACTTGCCAGATTGGTTTTGAACTTATAGTTCTCATTTCTTGGGAGGATACTGTAGAATCAGATGTTCTTGTCCTAGAGGACTTATGGCAGGACATAATTAAAAGTGGAAATAAAGCATCCTTAAAATGTTGTGAAAAAAAAAAAGAAAAAATTTGTAGGTACAGATGTGTGGCAAGTGTCATTTTGTTCGTGATAAAACTGAATAAAATCTTCAACTTCTTCCTTTCTTTGCTTCTCTTTCTTTCTTTGCTTCTCTTTCTTTCTTTGCTCCTCTTTCTTTCTTTCTTTCTTTCTTTCTTTCTTTCTTTTTTCTTTCTTTCTTTCTTTCTTTCTCTTTAGTTTCTGCTTCTTTTTATTTTTATTTACATTCCAAATGCTGACCCCTATCCTTGTCTCCCCCTCACAGAGTCCTTCTCCTCCATTCTTCTACTCCTTCTTCGCTGAGAAAGAGGGCCCCTATAAGTATCCCCTAACCCTGGCACATCAAGTCTCTGCAAGATTGGCACATGCTCTCACACTGAGGTCAGACAAGATAGCCATAAAGACTGAGTTCCCTGTCTGCTACGTATTTACTGAGGCCTTTTCCAGCCCATGCATGTCTTTTTGTTAATGATGGAGACTCTAAGAGCTCCCAGGGTTCCAGATTTGTTGACTCTGTTGGTCTTTCTGTGGAGTTTCTATCCTCTCAAGGTCTCCAACCCATCCCCCAATTCTTCCATAAGTGTCCCCAACCCCTGTCTAATGTTTGTCTGTGGATATTAGGATCTGTCTCAGTCAGGTGCTGAGAAGAGCCTCTCAAAGGGCAATTATTCTAGGCTCCAGTCTGCAAATATAACAGAGTTTCATTGATAGTGTCAAGCATTGGTACTTGTCCATGGGATGGGTTTTGAGTTAGGTCAATTTGTAGCGTATAGCTATTTTTTTTATTATTTTATTTATTTACATTTCAGATGTGTTATCCCCTTTCTTCATCCCCCCATTAACAGCCTATTCCATCCCTCCTCTTCCTTTTTTGCTTTTATACCATTTAAATTACATGCAAGTATCTAGCTTTTACTATCCTGTTCTAAGCTCTAAGAGCAGACCATGCTACCAGCCCCACCCAAATTTCCTTAGATCCACAGATGAAAATTGCAAATACACATGTCAGTTAATCTTAAAATGCTTTTGCAAACTCAATGAAAGGGCATTGTTAAACCTCCCCTGCCACCCAAGCATAATCGGAGAGAGTAGCCAATGTCCACCCCAAATGAAAACTTATAAGGCTAATTGGTGTTTTCACTTGTTGCTACTTTCTCCTTCTCCACCCCCATTTTTCTTGCATCTTCTAGCTTGCCTGTGGGAACCCGGAAGTCCTACTTATTCTGCCTAACTCATTGGCCACTAGCATCTTTTTTGATGAATCAAAAGTCATTTGGGGAACAGGACCTTAGATCAGAAACACCCCAACATCTCACCTTAGCTGTCCAATAGAATTTAATAGGAAACTCTTTTCCCAGACATAAATTAACCAAAAATATAGCAATCTTGTAATTTACAAAGTATTGTATACAATTAACATCCACTCCATAATATTTGTCAATTAGATAAAGCACTCTACTCTCATTCTGAACATAAAGAATTATGATCCTTTCCCTGGATTATGTTTAGGTTTTTAGCCTGAAAAACTATCTGAAAACTATGTCTTCCACACGATTCACCTCTCTCTCAGTGTTAAACAACTTGAATTTGATTAGGAGATTATAACTAGTCTTCTACCATGCCTGAAATCCGATAACTCCTTATATATCTTGGTATATAGGAAGCACCAAACATAGCTTCTCAAACTTAAACAATTTTAGAGACAGCCTGGATAGCCCCCTAATTTCTTATAACTTTGGAGAATCTGTTTTCAGCCTTTTGTCCCAGAATCATCTGACAGACCTTTGCAGAACAGGATTATGAAGGACTGTTTATCCTGTCTCGGAAGAGCTATAAGTTGACTATTCCACACAAGTGTGTTTTTTTCCTAGACAGTATTTAGTCTGAGGATAAAATAGAGAATTTCTGCCCTATTGATACCTTGCCAAGATAAGCAACCTGCCTGGAAGTAAAGATGCTCAATTTCTTCTTTGAACCAAGAAGGGGGTGCTGTCAAGAGGAGACATGTCTCTAGTCAAATGATCTAATAATAATGAAATGATTAAATGTCAGATTCTGTGGACTTCTGATGTTTTTAAAGACTATACATATAAGGTATATCTGAACTGTTAAACCTTGACTACTCATAGGTATTTCTAACTGAATAATATAAAAAATACATTCTTATATTCAAATCAGAATCTAACATAACCATGAGTTTGCCTTCTGGCCCCTAACTTATGTTGCTTAATCATCTAAAACCAGTTTGTAATAGCAGATATTAGAAGGACTAGGTCTAAGTTTAGTATTCTTAAATGACTTGCATAAGTACAACACCTTTCTAAGAATAGCAATATTAGTTTCAAATATTGTATTAATATAAGAAATTTATATCAATGAAAACTTTAATTCTATATTAATATATAAATTCTGTACCAATGTAAGAAATTATAACTCCAATTTTGCATCAACAATAAAGATTTTGATCAATTAAGATTATGGCTGTACAATGCCTTGTTCAAGAATAAAACTTAGTAATCTATCCCATCTATTTCCTCTCTGATAAAGCTATGACAATTTCCAAATTATTCCTTAAAATGGTAATTTATCTGTAATTTGTAAAATAACCATTACCACATATCCAAATTCATGGAATTGGGCAGACAACTCTCCATGTCTTTTTCCTGCAGAATAGGGGAGACAAACATTCTTTAAAAGGGTGGGGATGGTAAATTATAAAAACTGGTTAGACTTAAGAAAGCTAGCTTTGGCATCTGTTATCTAGTCTCTGTATACTTAGAAAGCTCAGTGCTTGACTGAATTTATGATAAGTTCTACCTGAAAGGTTGAATAAGGCAAGATGATCTGGAATCAGCAACAATCCCCAAAGCTGTTTTGGGCAGCACCCAGAAACAGGGGCCAAGCAGGTCAGTTCAGTATCTCTGAGGATTTATTTCTCCAAAGCTTTACATTCTGTAATATATGAATGTCACAACCAAAATTTTAGTCCCATTAAAATATTCATATGGATTGTGCAGGGTGCACAGATCAGTTAAGGATGAAATATTGCTCCTTGTTTGACCAGGAAAAAGACAGAGCTGTCTTTTTATGAGTTAATTTTATTAATAAGTATTTGTAATAAGTCTTCATTCATGTCATGTGAAAGATGCCACATGTCGGGGTTCAGCCTCTACAAAGGATAGGAGTTCTCAACTGGAAGCAGGGATATCTGAAAGGTGCATAATAAATATACACAGATTACTTTTTGGATACAAGCTGACAGGCAATTTTTCAAGGCTTAAAGTTCCTCTCTCTTCTCTCTCTCACTCTCTGCTTTCTTTTTCACTCACTTATTCTCTGGCAGCCTGAGGCTGCACACACTCTGCATTCACCTGCACACTCTGCTTTTCTCTTGTGTACCTTTTTTTCTTGAACTCCTACACACCTCTGAGCATTTCACTTTCACTCACACTACTCTTCATACACATCTCACATACATCTCACACACACCACATGCACTCTCCTTTCACTCACACATACACTCTCCATACACACCTCACATTCTCTCTTCACTCACTCTTCACATTCTCTCTTCACTCACTCTACACATACTCTTCTCATGTCCTCTCACTTGCTCTCTACATGTTCTCTTACCTTTTTCTTGCCCCTTTTTCTTGCCCCATCCTTTAATTGATCCTCCAAAAGCATATAGAAAAAAAAGACATTGTATCACCATTGCCAAATCAAATTCAAAAGAATAACCACATCTCACAAGGAATTAATAATTACAATTGTTTCCCAAAGTTTCAAGATTCCCTCTTCCTAGGCTTATAGTCAAAATAATAATAATTGCAAACATCATCATTTAAACTTTAACTTTTATTATACTTCAGAGTTCAGAGCTCCGAGGTCTGAACTTTTCGAAAACTTTTCGAGGTTTGCATTTTCCTGTAAACCTCTAATGATAAATGACATGGGCAAAACTGTCAGACAGTGGGCAGAAAGAAGCAAATTAACACTTAACTCAGTAGTTCCACTAGCTTTCTATTTCTGTATATTGCACACAATGACTCTCCTAAGAATCCCAATATTTTGACTTAGTTTTACTAGTATAAGATTTTATATACTCTAAACTTCCTTATCTAGGAATCACCCTTAAATGTTGTACAAAACTTCTTTCATATCTTCAATAGAATTTTCCTTTCTTGGAGTCCCAGTGTTAACTCTATTTCATTTTCTAATAATTTCTTCAAAATTTCTTTGCAATTCAAGCATTAATCTGGAACTATCATTGTCCAGTTATTGCATTGTTTCCAATATGAAAACATACAGCATGCACCTGGGCCATTAGGACTGTGCTGTGCTATGCCCTATGCCTCAATTTTTAATTATTTAAGAATCATTACATCGATGAACATCTAGCTTCACAGAATTCACCAGAGCAGAAGGAGAAAGAAGTAACAAAGTCAGATATAATAGAATAATTATGCACACCAAGGCCAACTGAAAAGCAGTCACACACAAATGAAATCTATACAGCCGTTGTCCAGGGCTAAGGTTAGGAGAAATGGGAACAACTGTTTCTTACAATAAAACTGCAGCAGGCTACTGAGATGTCTCCATCCCGACCTACTGCAGGCAGTCCCTTATTTCAGATGGCAAGTCCCCTGGAGGGATGTGTTTCCTGCTTCTCAGGGTCTCAGACACCATCCGCTTTACAAGGAGCTGCTGTGGGCTTGAGCTGTCTCCATCCCGGCCTACTGCAAACAGCCCTGTCATTGTATGCTGTCCTCAGCAGCCACAAAGAATCTTTACCTGTCTTGTTTGATTCTCTTGAATTTTTCTAGTACTTCAGGGTCTCCCCCTGTAATATCTGATCCATATGACTCTTGATAGGGTTCAAAGCCTCTTCTTCTTTCCTGTCAACACATATAGAGAGCCTCATTTCCAAAATAACAAGTCCTCGGTCCAGTATCTGGAAATAGTTAAATGTTTAGTTTGACTTTTCTCCCAAGGGAAATTTAATATAAGTATCAAACTCAAAACCACACCCAATTTGATAAATAAAAGAACTCAAAGTGTGCTGTCTTTTGAGATTTCTTATCTTAGCCATTCTGGTGTGTGTAAGATGGAAGCTCAGTTAGTATCTCCTTGATCTCCTTTTGTTGTTTAATTGATCTAGTGGGTGGTATTGGAAAAGGTGAGGGTTTGGCACCTTCTCAGAGGTAAATAGCAGGGGGAGAGTGTGAAGAACTCTGGGAAGGGGACAGCTTTTCAAATGTAAATATATATATATATATATATATATATATATATATTTAAAAATGTAATCAAATTTTTATTTGACTCTCCCCACTAAGTAAGGATTTTGAGCATTTATTTTAAGTGCTTCTTAGGCAATCAAAATTCCTCTGTCAAGAATTCTGTGTTTAGTTATGTGCCCCATTTATAAATTGTGTTTTTGATTTGTTGGAGTTTAACTTCTTGAGTTCTTGTTATATTTTAGCTATTAGCCCTTTATCAGATGTATGGTTAGTGGAGATCCTTTCCCAGTCTGTAGACTGCTGATTTGTCAGTGTGTGTTTTAGTTTCCTGAGATTCCCTACATCAGTTGTTGTTCTTTGGGCCTAAGCCATTAGTTTTCTGTTCAGGAAATAAATTCTGCACCAATGTATTCAAGGCTATTTCCCATTTTCTCTTCTATTAGATTTAGTGTATCCAGTTTTATGTTGAGATCCTGGATCCAGCTGAATGTGAATTTTGTGCAAGGTGATAAATAAGGATCTATTTACATTCTTCTACTCTCAAATCTCCAGTTAGACCAGTATCATTAGTTAAAGATGCTTTATCCATTGCATGACTTTGACTTCTTTTTCAAAAATCAAGCGTCCATAGGTGACTAGGTTTATTTCTGGGTCTTCAATTCTATTCCATGGATCAACCTGTCTGTTTCTGTACCAATACTATGCAGTTTTTAAATCACTATTGCTCAGTGGTTCACCTTGAGATCACGTATGCTGATTCTGGCAGACGTTCTTTTGCTTTTTAAGATTGTTTTGGAAAGTCTGGGTTTTTTCTTTGTACATATGAAGGCAAAAATTGCTCTTTCAAGTTCTGTAAAATCTGTGTTGGAATTTTGATATAGGTTGCATTGAATTTGTTGATTGCTTTTGGTAAGATAGCCATTTTCACTAAGTTAATAGTGAGAATGTTATCGTGGGTGATCTTTCCAGCTTCTTAGGGCTTCTTCAGTTTCTTTCTTTAGAGACTTGAAGTGCTTGATGTGTTCACCCTTCTCAAAATTTTAACCCAGAATTGCTCCTGTATAAAGGAAATACAGGGACAAAGAGTAGAGCAGAAAGTGAAGAAAGGCCATCCAGAGACTGCCCCACCTGGAGATCAATGTTGTATGGAGCCACTAAACCCAAACACTATTGCTGATGCCAAGAAGTACTTGCTGACAGTAGCCTGATATGGCTGTCTCCTGAGAGGCTTTGTCAAAGGCTTATTGATATAGATGTGGATTCTTGCAGCCAACCATTGGACTGAGTAGGCATACTTTAATAGGGGAGTTAGGGGAAGGACTGAAGGAGCTGAAAGGGTTTGCAATTCCGTAAGAAGAATCACTATATCAACAATCCCCCCCCCCCCGAGCTCTCAGAGACTAAACCACCAATCAAAAAAAAAATACAGATGGAGGGACCCCTGGCCCTAACTGCACATGTAGCAGAGGATGGCCTTATCAAGCATCAATGGGAGGGGAGGCCCTTGGTCCTGTGAAGGCTTAATGCCCCAGTGCAGGGGAATTCTTGGGCCTGTAGGGTGGGTGGGTAAGGGAACACTCTCATAGAAGCAAGGGGAGGGGTGGGATATGGTGTTTTTGGAGGGGAAACTGAGAAAGGGGATAACATTTGAAATGTAGATAAATAAATTAACCAATAAAAAGTTTTAAAAAAGAATTAATAAGTAATAAGTCATTATTAGCTACATGAAGTTTAGCCATTAGCCCTGCTATTGAGTGGTTTAAGATATATCATAATATAAAGTCTCTGTGTGTGCCTTCCATTAGGGAACACATACCATTGAGGTGGGTAGCAAACCTGTTGCTGGGAATTATTTTTAATTATTTAATTAGATATTGGTATTAGCTTTGCCTTGCAGATCTGATATAATTTCTGTAGTAAAACCAGCTATCTTGTTTTTTTTTTTTGGGGGGGGGTTGGAATACTTTTATTAACCGCTTATGTTTACTTAGGTATTGTGGGACTGTTTAGATAGTTAACTTGATTTAACTTCAGTATGTGGTATCTGTCTAGAAAATCATCTATTTCATTTAGATTTTCCAGTTTTGTGGAGTTCAGGCTCTTGAAGGAACACTAAAGTCTTTTTTTTTTATTTCCTCAGTTTTCATTGGTACATTTCTCTTTTTAATTTATGATTTTGTTAATTTGGATACTGTCTCTGTGCCTTTTACTTAATTTGGCTATAAGTTTGTCTCTCATTGATTCTGAAAGAACCAGCTCTTGATTTTTGATTCTTTCTATAGTTCTATTTATTTCTAATTGATTGACTTCAGCCCCAAGCTTTACCATTTTCTGCCATTCAATCCTCTTGGGTGTGTTCATTTCTTTTTGTTCTATAGCTTTATGGTGTCCTATTAAGTTGCAAGTATGAGAGTTCTCTAATTTCTTTATGCATGCACTTATTGCTATGAACTTTCCTATTAACACAGCTTTCATTGTGTTCCATAAGTTTTGATTCCTTCATTTTCATTGAATTGTAGAAAGTCTTTAATTACTTTCTTTTTTTCTTCCCTGACCACATGATCATTGAGTAGTTGTTCCATTTTCATTAATATGTGGGCTTTCTCTTGTTTCTGTTGTTGGAGCTCAGTGTTAATATGTGGTTATCTGATAGAATGCAAAGGGTTATTTCAATTTTCTTGTATCTGTTGAGGCTTGCTTTGTGCCTGATTATTTGCTCAGTTTTGGAGAAGGTGCTGTGAGGTGCTGAGAAAACAGTATATTCTTTTGATTTAGGATGAAAGGTTCTATAGATATCTGTTAAACCCGTTTGGTTCTTAACATCTGTTCATTTCATTACTTTTGGTTTGATGACCTGTCCATTTGTGAAAGAGGGGTACTGATCTCTCCCATTATTATTGTGGTTCAATGGGTGATCTGAGCTTTATTAATGTGTTTTTACAAATGTCCTTGCACTGGGGCACAGATGCTCCAATCTGAGATGTCATCTGGCTAGAGTTTTCCTTTAATGGGTATGATGTGCACTTACCTGTCTCTTTTGAAAATTTTGGTAGAAAATCTATTTTATTAGATAGTAGGATGGCTACTCTAGCTTTTTTATTTTGTCCATTTGCTTAGAAAACCTTTTTTGAGATCTTTACTTTGAGATAATATCTACTAGTTCTGCTGAGGTATACTTCTTATATGTAACAGATGACCGACCCTGTTTATATATCCATTCTGAGCCCACTGAGACAAATTAGTCACCACTAATTTGTAGTTCCTTTTATATTGATGTTGGATGTCTCTCCCCCACTCCCTTTCTCTGTCCTACCTTTTTCTATCCCTTCCTCTCTTTCTCTATCCCCACCTTTCTCTCTCTCTCTCTCTCTCTCTCTCTCTCTCTCTCTCTCTCTCTCTGTTTCTCTTCTTTTGTTTTTCTGTGCTAATTTCTTGTGTATTTTTGGTGTAGTTACTGTCCTTATATTAGAGTTTTCCTTGTAGTATCCTCTGTAGAAATATATTGTGTAAATTTTGATTTGTCATGAAATATCTTATTTTTTCTATCTATGATTAGAACTTTGCTTGTTATAGGGTCTGAGCTGACATCTGTGGTCTCTTAGTATCTGCAAGACATCTATCCAGGATCTTTTAGCCTTTAGTGTCTCTGTTGAGAAGTCAGGTATAATTCTGATTGGTTTACCTTTATGTTACTTGACAATTTCTTCTGCAGATTTTAATATCCTTCCTTTGTTCTGTATATTTAGTGTACATTTGATTATTTTAGTCAGGTAGATTTTCTTTTATGGTCCTATCTATTTTGTGTACTGTAAGCTTCTTGTACATGTATAGCCATCTGTTTCTTATTTTAGGTTAGGAAAGTTTTCTTCTATAATTTTGTTGATGTTTTCTGGCCATTTGATTTGGGAATATTCTCCCTCTCCTTTTCCAAATTTTCTTAGGTATTGTCATTCATTTTGGTTCAAATTTCCTGGATATTTTGACTTAGAAAATAATTACATTTGGCATTTTCATTGATCAAGTTATCCATTTCTTTTATGGTATCTTCTATATTCTTATATTCTGTTGTCGATGTTTGGGTCTGTAGCTCCTGTTTTCTTTACTAATATTTCCCTATCCAGGGTTGCCTCCACTCTTGTTTTGCTTGTTGCTTCTATTTCCATTTTTAGAATTCAGACAATTTTATTCAATTCCTTCTCCTATTTGGTTGTATTTTTCTGTATTTCTTTAAGGGAATTATTTATATTCTCTTTAAAGGCTTTTTAATCATCTGCATGAGATGAGATTTAAGGCCACCACCTTGCTCTTCAGGTATGTTAGGATATTCAGGGTTTACTGTAATAGGAGAGCTGGTATCATATTGAATTAGCTTCTGTTGATTATGTTCTTATGCTTGTCTTTCGCCATCTAGATGGTGTTGGCTGGCCTGAGTGACCAGCTTTAGAGCAGGCCTCCCAGGAGGTAGGTGGAACTGTATGTTTGCAGTTTATACAGGCCTTCTGGGAGGCTGTCAAAACAGTGAGGTAGCCGGGGCTTGCTGTGCTGATCTGCAACTGCTACACTTGTAGTTTCTGTCAAGAATAAAGATGGAGCTCTTATTAGGTGGACAGAGCCCATGGCTTCTAGGCTTGCTGGGGTCCCTAAAGGACTGGGGTTGGGGTTATTGGGATGGTAATTGGTGGGTATGTGTCTTATTTGCCAGTGCTGTCCTCTTAGGAGGCAGGCAGAGGTGTGAGGTGAGATGCTGTGTGATCTGCTGCTCTGTGACTGCTGCTGGTATAAAATCTTCAATTTCATATGAATCAAAGTTATTAGACTGTAATTATTTTCAATTGTATGCCAATACATCTGGTTGGGTCATTGTACATGTGATTCAATATTGCTTTTATCATTAATACTTCCTAAACATTTCCATTTTATACATATATCCTTATTTATATTTTAAAATGTGCAACATGGCAAGTTTTATTTATATTGATATTTGAAAAGTAAATATTTACTGATAACTCTGAGAAAATATGTTTAATAGATTCAAGGGAAACCTGAATTTCTAAAGCAGGCTGAGGAGGAGACAGACTACATTCCCAAACTATCATTTTGTATTTTAGGTCAGTATATAGCCTTCACTTTAAAAACCAGGTTTTAGGGCCTTGTTATGCTAGACACTGGGAAGTTCATTCTCTCCTCTGACATTTTGTGGAAATTTGGAGCTCATGAGGACATCATGCATAAACTAATTCAATAATTGTATTTTACAGATGTAAATTCTAGGCACCTGAAGGTTCCTATAGAGACGCACAGATATTTAATCTCTAAAATATACCTAAAATGTTGGTTGAATATTTAAGTCTTTTGTTTTCCATACATTCTAAGACTTCCTTTTAATAAAAATAGTTAATTACCTTTGTAGCTGATATATGTTTATGATCAATATTAAACACATTACCTCCCATCCATAGAATACATGTTTTTATAGATTAGCTTTACAAAAAAAATTTGGCAAAATAAAAATGTTGCTGTATTTACCTATATATTCTTTACATGAAATTTTTTAATCCATACATAACATCAGGCTTTTACGTATTCCAGTGAAAACCATCAAGAACTTGTCAATAGCTATTTTAAGAGTGTAATAAACTCAAATCTCTTTCTTAAATATAATACAGTGACCCTGAGAATCACAACAGAAAAAAAGTTGAACAAACCATGAATAGTAAGAAACATAGTCTAAATAAGCATCAGGGTAAGGGAATGAAATACAATTAACTAAAAACATTGTTAGGTAAAAAGGGAAGACAATACCCCACAGCCTTAAAGGGTGCAGCAAAACCAGTTGAGGTGTGAAATGGATAGACAAGAAAATCTACAAGACAAACAAACCAAACAGGGCAAGCTATCTCAGCTCCAAACCAGCAGAAGGAAAGAAGTACAACATAATCATTGGAGAAAACCAGTTGCTATAACCAAAAACATCAAAAGTTCATTCTTCAGAAAGATAAACATAACTGATCATTATTTAGTTGTATTGACTAAGAAAAAAAGAGGCATCAAATAACTGAAGTAAAAAGTAGGTCACTGTTATAATCTTTTAGATACACGAAGAACAGTTAGAACGGTTACATTCTAATAGATTAAGCTGAATGAAATTTATGCAAATGTAGAAACTCACAAAAATTTTAAAACCTGACTTAATAAAAATTAGGAGTTTTGAACAACTTTCTAACAACTACTTAGTGAGTATTCATAACGTTCTGATGAATAAAAAGAATACAATTTCATGTAACTTCACTGGCCAGCTAACAATAATTTAAAGAATTGATATCAGTTCACCTTAGCCTCTTCAAAAATATGAGGGAAGGTAAAATTTCCTAAGTCACCTGATGAAGCCAGAGCAATAGGATAACATAAAAGCCAATCAACTCACTTACAGACAGAAGAAAATGAAATGATAATATTAACAATAAATATAATAATAGATGTGCAATAACCACAGAGCATACATAATAACATAGTAAAAGGTTTGTCACATGAGTCCTGAGATTTGCTGCAAGAATACAAGAGTTCCCCAGTACATCATTTCCATCAATGAAGCCAGGTATCACACATTTTCCCCAGCAGGTAGAAAATAGTGTGCCTTAGTTTGTTGCTGTGACCAAACACTGACCAGAAAGAACTTGGGAAAGAACAGATTTATTTCATTCACACTTTAGAGTTTACTGGACTCAGAAACTGAGGAGAGGGCATGAAACAATGCTGCTTATTGGCTTGCCTCTCATGGCCTTTCCACTTAGGTTTCTCATACAAACCAAGACTGCCTGCCTAGGGCTGGACCCACAGTACACTGGGCCCTCCCACAGCAATCATCAATCAAGATAGTGATGCATCCAGTATGCTTATAGGCCAATCCAATGGGGGTAGTTCCTCAACTGAGCTTCATTCTTCTCGGTGCCTGTCATTTTGTCAACTTGACAAAAGCTAACCAGCACTCGTGTTTGGAAAATATCAATCTTTTCTATGATGAACCAAGTTAACAACCTGGAGTTCTGGACTGCTTTCTTCATGTATGTGCCATTGCACATGAATGTGAATTTAAGGAAGTGATGGAAAGTGCTATCCTTAACCATAAAACTCCATTTATTCATTATTAACATGCTGGGACAATTTTCTTAGGGGGTAAGTCACCCGGCTTTATATCCACCACATCTCATAATATTCTTGAAAAGAATAGTGCTCTGGGCAAAGATGATGGGGAAAGTTTTGAAAAGAAAAAAGATCCTTCACAATATATTGTTTAAAGAGTCCCCTTTGCATTTTCTGTCAGGAGTAGTGTTGTTTCTCAGTTTCTTCAGCAGCAGTGTAAATGTCAATGTTTGGGTGATTTAAAAAAAAACAACATCTGGAAATCCATTTCCGTTAAAACTCTTCTTTGTTCTGGCATTTTTTCTTGTATGTCTCTGCCATTACAGTTTCAGAGTTCTCAAGTAACTGCTTTTCTTTCCTAGTTCAGAACACTTCACTGTAATGTGGTGAATTATGTTGTAGATGGCTTGCTTCTTCTGTGCTAGCTTTTTGTATCTTTTTTTTTGTACTATTGACTTAGAACTTTAAGAAATCCTAATAATGTTTGCCACAAAGGGCTTTTATTAGATTTTTCCTATGTATTACTAACTACTATTATTAGAAATCTTTATAAATTATATATCATTATATATTATATGTTATATATTATATATTAATATATATTTATATATATTATAAAATGCACATTTTGTGTACCCTATCAATTATAACAATTGATTAATTCCATTATTAATGGTAACAAACTGTTTCTTAATTCATTCCTCTTTAATGTTTATGATGCTTTTGTTTTTTAATTTCAACTCATTGTATAGGGTCTTCGTGTTACAATGTTAACAATGGGAGACTTTTGGTTATATAGTCTGTAATAATAATAAATGCATTGTTTATTATATATATTTATTACATATTATAAATTCTCTTTTCATATATATTTAAACTTAAAATGTTGAAACAAAATATTTATTTTAATAGTATTTTCTGTGCATATTTTTCTTTTATCATTTTTCACACTATGGGAATTGGGTATAAAACTTTACATTATCTTGAGTGACATATGAGCTTCATTTTATGTTTCTTTAAAAATTTACTTGCTAATTTAAATAGATAAATATGCTATTCATTATATAGACATGTTGTACACTGACAATCTTTAGCTTATTGATATGAGCATTATATGAGAGTGTTTTTGTTTTTTTCTGGTGGGAATTAATCTATAGGAATACAGTACGGTATCATTAACTACCCTCAATACATTGTGTGGTAGATTGTTGAATTTTATCCTTCTATATAAATTTTGCATTCTTTCTTTTTATTAATCCTTTGAGGGTTTCATACATTTTCTGATCATTAGAATGTACCTCAACTCTTTTCAAATGAATTCTGCATTCCATACTCACTCAACCTAGTGTCCTTTTTAGTTTTAAGAAGGCCAATTTAGGTGACCCAAATATTCTTGGATGTTGAATGATCCAATACTGTGCAGTATCAGCTTACCAGGGGCTACACTCACACAGAAAATTCTCTTTTACTATCACAGCACCTAACATTTCCAATAGTTCCATGGCTTGGGGTAAGATTGTGTGTCAAACTCTGCTTTCCATGCAAGGACTTGCTTGGATTTGGCATTGTCCAAATATTATGCATATTGTCTCAATGTCTATGAGTTCCTATGTGCAGATGCCTTGCTGTGCCCTGGAGACACTGGTTTCCTGGAATTACCTACCTTCTCTATCTCTCATACTCTTTCTCTCCTTATTCCAGAGTGATGGCTAAGCTATGAGAACTGGGTATATTATAGATGATGGCAAAGATGCTGCTTTTAGGGCAAAATGTTCTGTGATAATCAACATCTATGGTAAATAGAGGTCTCATAAATGAAGCTTGAGAGATATGTTAATCTGGATATAACTAAACATCATTAGGAACTGGCTTAACACTATGTCTATTTAGGCAACAACATATGTTTCATCTTGTGGAGTGACACATAGATGCAATCAGAAAACCACCGTTATCATTTCACTCACATCATTCATGCAACACTTGAAGAACATCTCGGCACATCTGAATTCAACTGCCTTGGTTTTATATATAAGTAAGATCATTTTTTATTTATCCTCTTGTGCCTGACTCACTTCCCTCTATACAGTTTCCAACAGATTAATCTATGTTATACCCTAATAACACTTCTTTCTGAAGACTAACAATGTTCTATTATATTCTATTATATCTATAGACCACAATTTCTTTAGCAATTTATCAGTGGTTGTTTCAAAATCTTGGCCACTGTGAATAATGATGCAATCAGCAGTAAGATGACAGATAACTCTCAGTGCTATTGATTTCAATTCTTCACAATGTGAACCAAATGAAACACTATGGAATCACATCATAACTCCACTACATTTTAAAAATGTTCTAGACTATTTGTCAATACAAGATATGGCTATGTTAATTTACATCCATATAATATATGAGCATACACATTATATTTATGTTTCAACACATGCAATGTATAGTAATGAGTAAAATGGAAGCATGTTAAATGCTTTCATAGTGACCCTGATTATCCTTCACAGAGCCCTTGCATAGATGATTTTGGAAGCACCCATGCATGGAGTAGTTTCTGAGCATTACACTGATTCATATTTTATTATCTAAAATGCAATCAATACTGTATATTTGAAGGAATCTACACCATGGTGTCATTTTGCAGCCAAGAATAAATGGAATGTGGTCTTATGGAGTATTTAATAGTATATGTCACAGTACTAATCTGGTTCTTTCTTTTTTAATTTTTGAGATTTTAATTAGTTATAACAGCTTACTTTTCCTTCTCTTCCTTCCAAATCTTCCCATAATTTCTACCTTATACTCTGTCAAACTCATAGATGCTTTTTACATGAAGTGTTATTACATGCACATATTTATGTATACGTATATATATGTATGTGTGTGTGTGTGTGTATGTATAAGCCTATACATATATATTCCTAAATATAACCTGCTTAATTTATATAATGTTACTTTTATGTATATTTTCAAGGCTGATCATTAGGTATAGAATAACTAATTACCATGTTCCTTCTCAGATAATATTATTTCAGTTTCAGCATTCCTTAAGTCCTATAGTTCTTTGTATATGTAAAATTGAGGCTCCCTGGGCTTTCCAACTCAACTTGGGCGTGTCTGTTTTTGTTGATTTTGTTCATTATGTGCTTAAGCTGTCATGCTGATGAAGCTTTATGGGTATAACTTCAGACACTACGAGAAGACACATTGTTGCAGCAAACATGCTAATCCTCTGTCTCTTACAAGCCTCCTGTCCTCTGATGCACAATGAATGTGAGATTGCATCATACATATAACCATTCAAACTAGGCTCCACAGTTCTCTATTTTGATAGGTTGAGGTTTTTTTCAGTGGGCTCTGTCTTTTTCCAAGGGAAGAGTTTTCCTAGCAAAGATCCAAGATTAAATCCCAGATTTGTAAACTTTATATACTAAGTTCGTGTATCCATACATTTTACAAAGATAGTGAAATCAGCATTCTGTATTTTATCCCATGCAACAGGTGAAAATAGGAGAGAAGCATAATGCCCTGTTATCTTAACATGTGTTCTCAGAGCACTCCATTTTTGCTTGTTTCAATTTCCAAGAATCCTGAGACAATATAAATCTCTCTTTTCCCTCAAATGGATATTATTGAATGCTAGGTCTGTCACTTTCCATCTACACTAATGGGAAACATGCTCAACCTCAAGAGCCTCAAATTAAGAGGGATTTTGTGAGTTAGAGGAATGGCTCTGAGGATCCGAGTGAGGTTCAAGAAACCATGTTGGGTGGCTCACAAATGCTTGTGACTGCAGCTCAAATAATTGATGACTACTACAATGTTTTGCACCAGTGGGTATGTACATACACGTGTGCATACTAATACAGAAAAACAAATACACATAAATATAAATAAAATAAATTTTAGAAATGTAGACCGTATTATCAAAGTTGTAGAAGAAACATACTCAAAATGTATTATTACAGTGAATTTAGTTGAAAACAGTGCATAATAATGCATTGAAAACATCTGATGATGCTAAGGATCATGTCTTTTCAAATAATTAAATAATTAAATAATTTTCATTGCCACAATAGTGGACCAAATTATCTGCCTAAAGTTCAGTCTTAATTCTCCAGTTTTATGTGTCTAATAATTATTAATTAATAAAGCTAGAAAATCACATAGAACAAAAATCTACTTAACTACTTACTGGAGCATTTGAATGTATGAAATTCATTCAGAGTTATTATTAATGTTACGCTTTTGCCTATAATGTTTGAGTTCTTGTGTGAAATAGCAAGAAAAGATGGTTTCTGCTGTAATCTCAATCCCTAGAATGATGATTCATGAGATAAGTCTTGGTCGTAACATGAGTTCCAGATTTGTGTAAGAGAAAACATAAGACTCCCACATCAAAATAAAATAAATGAAGTGAAGTAAAATAATTTTTTTTGTTTTTACATACTTACAATTTTCACCTCTGGTAGCAGTGTTAACTGGTGCTATCACTATTTAATCAATGTGGAGGTTTCTCAAAAACTAAAATAGAACCATATAGCATAATTGAATGCTTCTGGGAATTTACCCAATGGACTCTCTGCCCTAAAACAGATGTACCTGTACCTCTGTGTTCCTTGCTGCTTTATTCAAATCTAGAAAATTGAATCATTTTATTGAGTGAGTCCATCAGCTGATGGATGAATAATGAAAATCAGGTATATATCAGCATAAATGTTTTCCAGCTGATATGAAAATATAGTATAAATTATGCAGGTAACTAGATGGATCTGGAAATTGTTTTACTCTGTGAGTTAAGCCAGATCCAGGAAGTCAAACACCATATGTTTCTCTTGTGCAAATCTTAGATTTTTATTTTTAGAGCCTGAATTTATTTTCAACTAAGCATAAGTAGGGATTCGGAAGCAAGGTAATGGCTATGAGAGAAGGTGGGGTAGGTTTTTATCAACATTAAAAAATGAGGCATGTAAAATAAATAAATGAGGCATAAAAGTAGAAGAGAGAGTAATATTAGGAGAGAGAATATTTAAGTGAGGTAGGGTGGAGAGGACGAGATGGCAAAGAAGGCCAACACAAATTAAGAATGTTCAAAGGGTCATACAGGAACCTACTACTTTAGCCAGGTGTGGTCATATGTACTTTCTTTTCTTTTTTTTTTTTAAAGATTTATTTATTTATTTATTTATTTATTTATTTATTTATTTATTATGAATACACTGTAGCTGTCTTCAGACACACCAGAAGAGGCCATCAGATCTCATTACAGATGGTTGTGAGCCACCATGTGGTTGCTGGGATTTGAACTCAGGACCTCTGGAAGAGCAGTCAATGTTCTTAACCACCGAGCCATCTCTCCAGCCCAGTCATATGTACTTTCAATCTCAGGATACTGGTGACAGAAGTAAGTGGATCTGGGTGAGTTTGATGCCAGCCATGACTACAATAGAAAGAATAAGTCTCAATTTTTTAAAAAGGAAAATAAAAATGAGAAAGGAGAAGAGAAAGAGGGGAGGGATAAGCAGGAGGAGATGCAGAGTGGGGAAGAGGAGGGAGAGGAAGATGGGGAAGAGAACAAGATATCAGTGGCCACAACGGTGATGATTGATCAAAGTGCTGAAAACAAGTTAACGTTTAAACGCTTGATGACAAATAAGGCAATAGTTTCACTCCCTGTGGGACCCAGAAGTATTGTGAAAGAGGAGAATGAGGAACAGAGGAAGATGGAGGACAGGAAGGGGTACTGTGATACAGTATTTTCTAGATAGCATGTGGTTATTCCAATTGTGAAAATACAGCTATGGCCACCTGCACAGAAAGAAAGTAAAGAAGTGACATGAGGATGGGAGAGACACGAGCTAGGAAGATTCCAAGGGGTCTGTGGGAGTAGGAAGGAGACAAGATATTTAAACAAGTATGAAACTATAAAAATAAAATTTTATAATAGAAAATCAAGGCTTTTTTTACTTAATAAAATATATTTTATTAATGAAAAATAATTTTATTTTGATGTTTATCTTAGCTTTAATTAGTAAAAAGAATAATTTCAAATGTACAGCTCAATGTTTTCTATTTGTGAAGACCTAAATAATCAAATATATGCCAATAGACAAGCCATTACAGCACACCTGATTCTTCTTCTCAATACTCACCAAGAACAATTAATTTTTATTAAAATGACTAGTTTTCAGGGTTTGGTTTTAATATAAGCTGATTAACAGAAGATACATAAATTTATCTGTGAGCTTTTGATTGGCTTTAATATGTTACATGGTTGTGTAGTGAACAATATCTTTGGCTTGTTATTTTACTTGTTTATAGTGAACATTTAGGTTGTTTTATGGGGCAATACATCAATTTTACTCATTATTTGGCACTAATCTGACCAGACTTCTATGTAAACTATATTGTCCACTTACCAACCTGGTCCATTCCCCTCACATTATTATTTAAATATACTATTTCTCATGTATCCCATTTGGGTTTGAATTACTTATGTAGCTAAAGGCTTCTACTTACCTTGCCTTTATCCAGAGTTTTAGGATTAGAAGTATGTGGCACCAGGCCTGACTTTTTGTAATGGTGACTATCAAACTTAGTTTTTTGTAAGTGCCCAACTATCATCTGAGTTATATCTCTAGGCTTATTCCAATAAGTTTTCATAAACTCCTTGTTTTCCTTAGACCTCCTTTGTTTCCTCTGATTGTCTTGATATTTTATAATGTCAATTCCAACTCAGTTTGAACTGAAATATATCTCTTATGTACATGTACATGGAAGACACCCACGACTACTCATCATGAGATTTTCTTCATAACAGCCGTATAGTTTACATTGTCAAAACCATCCTTATTCTCATCTGCAATAGACCTGAATAACATATACTATGGCTATTATATTAGTAACTTTTGTTTATGATGTCACAAGTTATCTGACAAAGAAAATTGTCAGATACAGTATTTCTTTTGGCTGATAGTCTGAGACTATAGTCACCATGTGAGAGTTATTGCAGTAGAAGCTTGAAGAGCCTGGTCTCCTTGCATTTCAGTTCAGAGGGAACAGAAAAATGAGTGCTGGTATCCATCCTGTGTCACCCATCCCCCACCTCCAGAAAAAGTCTTAATATATCTGTTAAAGCTTCTCATAAATACCCAAAACATCATCCCAGAAGTTTGTTTCATAAGGGAATGTATTCTGGTTGATTTTTGATAACTTGATACAAACCTAGATAGATTCATCTCAGAAGACTAATCTCAGTTGAGAAAATTCCTCAGATGGTTGTCAGATTGCCTATGAACATGTCTGTAGGATTATCTTGATGATTGATATGGGAGGGAGGGTGCAGGCTACTGTAAGTGGTACCAATCCTGGACATGGGGTCCTGGCCTTTATAAGAAATCAGGCTGAGCAAGCCATAAGCAGCAGGCCAGGATGCAGTGCTTTTCCATGGATCTTTCTTCATCTCCTGCCTCTATGACCTTGCCCTTAATTCATTAGCTGAACACCCTTCATGAAGGATTGATAGCTCTTTTCCTTGAGCTGTTTTTGGTCTGATGTTTTATCACAGCTATAGGAACCTGATTAAGACAGAATTTAAAACTCATCTGTATATGGTAAGATTGTCATTGTGCAGACAGCTAAGCACTGGAAAAGCCAAGAATAAACACACAGCTGATCTCTCCAGTGGGAAAAAGATATTTGTTCCTCCAGAATGCTGGGGGCAAAATGTAGTCTACTACCAGGTAATCCTGCTACCTGCTGAGCCAGGCTCTGTCCATATCACCCAGAATATGTTAGTTTCCTGGAGACTGTTTCTCCCTAAAACCTTGATCCTGATTTCTAGGGCATGAAATTCATCCTTTAAAGAGATGTCATTTGTGCCTTACAATAGCTTAAATAACTTCTATATTGTCTTATGGAAAGGTGTTATGTTTGTATCTGCCATTCTCCCTGGACTTTTACCTTGAGCATTCTTTCTAAGTCAACAAAATCTCATCTTTCAGACAAAGCTATATGCACTTTGTCAAGAGCTTCAGTGTAAACATGTCTTAAGCTTTGCTGTAATCATGGGGCTGAGTGAATCTGAAAACATGGTTCCCACAATTAAGTTGTGCTTAAATATGGTAAACTGACCTGGGTCAGACTCTAGAGTTCTGTTCTAGTACCATTACCAAAATCTCCTGATCCAAGTTTCAGTCTACTTCGCCCTGAGAGTTTTTTGCTACCTGAGATAAAGCCTTCAGAGATCCTCCCATATGCTTCAAATTGAAAAACAAGCTTAACTACTATACTTATAACAGCCAAGTTCCTAGGGTCTGAACCACTAGCCTGGGAACACATAGGGAGGGACCCATGGCTCCAGCTATATATTTAGGGGAGGATGGCCTTGTCGGGCATGGGTGGGAGAGGACGTACTTGGTCACATGAAGGCTGGATGCCCCAATGTGGGGAAATTTGAAGGTGGGGAGGTGGGAGTGGGTGGGGGCACACCCTCATAGAAGCAGAAGGAGGGGGATGGGATAGGGTGTTTCTGGAGTTTGGGGGGAATGGGTAAAGGGGATAACATCTTAAATGTAAATAAATAAAATATCCAATTAATAATAATAATCACCTCTATCTTTTCTCTTGAAAGAAATAAAAAAAAATTCTTCTCTTTACAATGCATTGAGACATATATTAGCCCTTTACTAATGACAGCCTATATACCTAAGACAGAGGACAGTGAGGAGTGGCTTAAGCAAAGTTGTGAGGGGTAGGGTGGAATAGACAAATAGGAAATATCCTCTTCCTAGTTGGGACTGGGACACTAGCTTTTTTTTTTTTCAAGGAACATAGATACATGATTACCTTAATATATTGAAGTGGGAAAACTGTGAAATAGTAGGAAATGATAACAATAATGTATATTATAACATTTCAGAAAGTGAAGACTGTGTTAGAAATGAAAAGGGCAAAGCATAAAGACTTACATTAAAAAACAAACAAAGAAAAAACAGAAAGAAAAATCAAGTAAGATTAGTGATTCACTAATATAGGGAATGAAGAAAATGGTGTCAGACATGATCTTTAATAGGTCTGTATGTCAAAAAACAGAGAAGTACAATAACTAAAATTGGATTCAGTAGAGGAAGTATTAATTATGTGAAAAAGATGTCAGAGTTAACAGGTAGAAATTAAAGCGAGAGGATGAACCTGGTAGTCTATTAGTTAAATGAGAATAATGGTATTCAGCGGTTGAGACACTTCACTGTGTATGGATATTTGCTATTGAACCTCATAACCTGAGATGGAGTCCAGAGGCGCTCGGTGATGAAGTGTAGATCTAAAGCCCCATGTTCTTCTTCAACATCAACATTATACAATACCATGAAGGCAGGCACCCATGTATGAGAAGAAATTAAACAAAACATACATAATAATAAAAGTTTTATAAAATAACAAGTTGAACAGAAGTCCCATACCACTGGATCTAGAGCTGTGTGGCAGTCATGGAGGTTCCAAGGCTGAGACTGTGCCTATCAAATGCCCAGCAGAAGGAAATAGCAAAGAAAGTCAGGGAAGAACTAGAAAAAGAAATTATTTTACTTTCTGCACTTTAATGTTGTTGTGAAAGACATTTCCTTGTATCTAGAATCCAGTTTTTGTCCTGGAAAATATAAAGCATCCAGTTTTTTTTTTCTTTTTATAAATTTTCACTGTGTTTCTGAAAGGTAAGCTTTTCCTGTAAATTTGTTCAGCTGCAAAACCTGTGACACTAAGAAACTTCTGGCACGTTACATCTTAAATGATAAGAACGTCACTTATTTGAGACTTCAACAATTTGTGACTTCTGGTTATGTTTCAGATCCAAGTTGCATTCAATTTTCTGATTTCTTTTGTGTAAAGGAGAAACATGAGCTAAAGCCGAAAAATGCATTTTATATAATCCAATTGATTTTAAACTCTGCCGTTTGCCAGACAGCAGGAATGCCCTAACAGCACTGCTATCACATTCTCTAATTTGTTTTGTGAAGCTGCATGCTGCAAGTAATTTGTCACCTAAAATGCTAATAGTGCTCTCACATATTGAAATGAGACGTGGAAGCAGCCTTGTAGATCATCCTGGAAATGCTAAGGTAGAACTATAGACAGGGGCTTACAAAATTTTAAGTTGATCCTGCATTTGACCTTAGACAAAAAGAAAAAAATGAACAACTACGTGCTGCACTTGTAATAAAAGAAATAGCTCATCAGCAAACAATAAATTTGTTCTTTAAATGTCAGTTTTAGCAGGCCCATGTTATGCTTCAAGGCTGATATCCGTCAACTTTAAGGTCATTGTCAAACAGTAAAAAGGAATTCAATATTCTAGTATCATAAACCCTGTTGCTATTAAACATGAAGTTCCTTGGTATTATTACTTGTAGTAATAAAATAATTAATTTTTTTGTTAGTCTAACCGTATAAGACCTGGAAATGTTGGAAACATACAAAAGAGACAAGCAAGTGTATTAAATGTGTGATTAATTCTACAGAAACAGTTCATGGAAAACTGTTACATCATTGCTCTCACTTGGTCCAGTGAGAGAGAAGACTTAAACACTGAAGGTGTTTAACTGTGGAAGTCGAAATATTCAAGTGGATTAAAAAAAATGGCCTTGGAAACAGAAAATTCTCTGTTTAGAACCTCAATTTGGCAGGAATTACAGACAGAAGAAGATATTAGTCTGACTTTTTGTTTTGTTTGTTTGTTTGTTTTTGGTTTTTTATTTCTATATATTTTTAAATTTTTTTATTGGATGTTTTGTTTACATTTCATACGTTGTCCCCTTACCCCATCCCCCACCCACCCAGGAACACCCTATCCCCTCACCCCTCCTTCTTCTCTGTGATGTAACTCCTACCTACCCCCCACTCCCACCTCCACAACCTCAAATTCCCACCCCCTGGGGCGACCAGCCTTCATGAGGTCAAGGATCTCTTCTTCCACCTATGCCCAGCAGGGCCCTCCACTCTTACATATACAGCTGAAGCCCTGGATCCCTCCCTAAGTGCTCCCAGGCTGGTGTTTTAGACCCTGGGAGCTCTGGTTGGCTGGTATTGTTGCTCTCCTCATGGGGCCACAAACCCTTTCAGCTCCAATGGTCTTCATTCTAATTCCTCCATTGGGAACCCCATTATCAGTTCAATGGCTAGCTGTGAGCATCTGCCTCTGAATATGTCAGACTCTTGAAGACCTCTGAGGAGACATCTATATTGGCCTTCAGACAGCCCCTCCTTCAGTTTCTGTCCCTCACTTTGTCTCCATATTTTCTCCCTTGAGTATTTTGTTGTTCCTTCTAAGAAGGACCGAATCACCCCTACTTGGTCTTCCTTCTTCATGAGCTTCATGTGGCCTGTGAGTTGAATCTTGGGCATTTCAAGATTCTGGGCTAATATCCAATAATCAGTGAGTGAATACCATGTGTGTTCTTTTGTGATTGGCTTACCTCACTCAGGATGATAATTTCTAGTTCCATCCATTTACCTAGGAAACTCTCGAATTCATTGTTTTTAATAGCTGAGTAATAATCCATTGTGTAAATATACCACATTTTTTGAATCCATTCCTCAGTTGAAGGACATCTAGGTTCTTTCCAGCTCCTGGCTATTATAAATAAGGCTGCTATGAACATAGTTGAGCATAAGTCCTTGTTATATATTCGAGCATCTTCTGGGTATATGCCTAGGAGTGGTATAGCTGGAACCTCAGGTAATGCTATGTCCAATTTTCTGAGGAACCGCCAGACTGATTTCCAAAGTGGTTACACCATCTTGCAGTCCCACCAACAATGGAGGAGTGTTCCTCTTTCTCCACACCCTCGCCAGCATCTACTATCACCTGAATTTTTAATCTTAGCCATTCTGACTGGTGTGAGATGGAATCTCAGGGTTGTTTTGATTTGCATTTCCCTAACGACTAAGGATACTGAACATTTCTTTAGATGCTTCTCAGCCATTTGAGTTTCCTAAGTTGAAAATTCTTTGTTAAAATCTATACCCCATTTTTTAATAGGGTTACTTGGTTGTCTGGAGTCTAATTTCTTGAGTTCTTTGTATATATTGGATATTAGCCCTCTATCAGATGTAGGTTTGGTAAAGATCTTTTCCCAATTTGTTTTTGTCGTTTTGTCCTATTGACAGTGTCCTTTGCCTTACAGAAACTTTGCAATTTTATGAAGTCCCATTTGTCAATTCTTGATCTTAGAGCATATGCCATTGGTGTTCTGTTCAGAAACTTTTCCCCTGTGCCAAAGTATTCAAGGCTCTTCCCCACCTTCTCTTCTATTAGTTTCAGTGTATCTGGTTTTATGTGGAGGTCCTTTATCCACTTAGACTTGAGCTTTGTACAAGGAGATAAGAATGGATCAATTTGCACTCTTCTACACGTTGTCCTCCAGTTGAACCAGCACCATTTGTTGAAAATGCTGTCCTTTTTCCACTGGACAGTTTTAGCTCCTTTGTCAAAGATCAATTGACCATAGGTGTGTGGGTTCATTTCTGGGTCTTCAATTCTATTCCATTGATCCTCCTGCCTGTCTCTGTACCAATACCATGTAGTTTTTATCACTATTGCTCTGTAGTACAGCTTGAGGTCAGGGATGGTGATTCCTCCAGAAGTTCTTTTATTGTTGAGAATAGTTTTCGTTATCCTGGGTTTTTTGTTATTCCATATGAATTTGAGAATTTCCTTTTCTAACTCTGTGAAAGCGACTTTTTGTTTGCTATATAATGAAATTCATCTCCCAGTTTGCTGAGACAATAAATAGGTATCTTTTACTAATGTCCATACTCTAATAAAAGCAGCAGTTGTATTAATTAACTTTGGAAATTTATTGAATCTACATAATTCTGAGGACTTATGGTCTGAGATACAGGGACATTATTCTTATTGGAGTAAGAAGCATTGTTAGAATCTCATTTCATCTCCAAAGACTGTTTATTGAAACCAATGTTGAGGCATTGGGGCACTGATTAGATAGGAATAGCTCTACCTTTATGAGTTGGATTTACATCCTTGGAAGACGCTGCAAATACAGAAGATACTACTTCTAAGATGAAGGGTCCACATCACTAAATCTGATAATGTCTTGATTTGGGACTTACCAGCCTACAAACCTGTAAGAAATAAGGTTTTACTTTCATGTATGCTGAGGTCCTGCCTCAGCATGAGGATGGTCCTGAGAACAGTGGGGATAAGTGACATGCTAATGTAATAATGACTCAACGTCAGTAGTGGATGCAAGCTGTCAGTTTAAGTACTCTCTCTTTGCCTAAAAATTCTCATCATTCTTCCTTCTTCTCCTTTCTTCCTTCTCCCTTTCCATTCTTTTGCCTTCTTCTTTCTCATTCTTTTGACTTCTCCCAACTAGAGAACCAGAACCCAGCCTTTTATTGACTAAAACTACACCATCAAGGCTTTGATCATTGTTATTTTTTTTAGAAATTCTTAAACTTACATAAATGCTATGAATTTTGGATCATTAGTTAGAACCTCTGCTCCCTCAAAACAGAAACTAAACACAACATGAAAGCATATTTCCTAATAGTTTTTATACCGACTTTTCTTCATGGGTAGCTGGGCACAGCTCTTGTAGTTTTCTGGTACAGCAGACAGTAGTTTTTAGTAATTATTATGTAAGAACAGAAAGGTGAAAGACTACTAAGGTTAAAATGATTTCTTACAAACTCTTTAAATTTATGCAAGTAACACGGCTAACTCTCTCTTTAGGAATTGTCACCTCCAAATTTTGTAGTAACTAGGAAAATGAAGTACTAACTTTTGGTATGCTTCTACATTATCTTTTAATTCTCTGATCTTTGTTTCCTCATTGTAGCAATTTCATGGCCTCATGTAATTTTCTAATATTATTTATTTCTAAATCATATACAAGTCTTTCTCCTGTAAAACAACCTATCTATCATTTACTTGTATTTTATAGATTCCGTTGTTTATCTGTCCATGCCTTTTCTTCCTGAGACCACTTTAATTCTCTATCCTTTATGTACCTAATTCACTCTGGCTAATTAAATGCAGCAGTCATTGGACCGAAGGATACACGTATGTCCTCATAATTCAAAATTCACAGAGAAGTCTGGCAATTATTTCTGCAAAGGACCATGCATGCTTTTATGGTCTCTGTGTTTATGTTGTCTAAATCCTTTCCCATTTCCCTAAAGGCTAAGTGGAATGTTTGTTCCTCATCCTCCACAGCCTCGTGACCACTTCCATTCTTCATTCCCAAGAACTACATCTGTTTTATTTATTATGGAATGTTTAGCTGTGAGGAATAGGGGAAGTGTATTCCCCAGAAAAAGAGATTGAAAGTAAAATAGAGCAGACACTAGATCAGTTTCAGGGTGATAGTAACCATCAGCACATGTGGAGATCATGGGGATCAACTGTCTTGCAATAACCAAGGTGTAAGAACTGTGTCATACCTCCACATATGCAAACATACAAGACCTGAGATATTTATAAGGTGCATAATCTACAGTATTTTGTTATGTTAATGCATAGGTGGAGGTAATACTTCTGGACCCATGAGGGTATTCAAAGATAGAACACAACAATTATGCTCATTTAAAAAGACTACTAAACACATGGCAAATGTGGTCTCCTCTAGAAATGGTGAGTACAGGTAGGAAGATTCAGGCAGAAGGTGGTCCATAGACATTCTTCTCTAGTCTCACAATTGCAGAAATTTACTAATGCCAGGAGAAAAATGCAAACCAGACTCTATAATACTGAAAATCTCTGGAACTTCTCAGTATCTATTGATACTAGTTTATTGATGGTTTTCTCTATGGCTGCCTCCTTCACCAAGTTCACCAAGGCTTTCTTCAATGTGTCCAATGGGGGGAGGGGTGACATAGAACAACAAGGTAAGGGAAAAATCTAGAAATATGTGCCGAAATTTTTTATATGATTTGAGCCAGGCTTATGACTTCTCTTTACCTGAATAATCACTGTATATACTTTTTCTCGATATATGACTACACGGGGGAAGCAGGGCTCATTGTGAAATTCTGTGCATCAGAAATTCTAAACTATGAAGGAGGTTTGTGCAAAAGAAATGAAGTATTAATGGTCTATGTTGATGCATGAAGAAAGGCATGTTGGGAACAGAACAATTTGAGTGATAAGACCTAAAATGTCTGCTTATCTAAATTGTTAAAAGTCATTAGAACTATGTGGTAACTTTATTCAGATTATTTGAAACCCCAGTGGAAAGAAAAGTCATTGTAGATTGAGAAAGCACAAAATTGTAGACAACACCAATTTACTTTCGTTATTCTGAGTGCATTTGTAAAGGAGAACAAGTAAATTTGCTTAAGTTTAGCACACTGGTTAACATGTATTTCAGTATACATTTTAAATGTCTGAGTATTTTAACCTCATGTTAACACACACACAACACACACACACAGAGGCACACTAGCAATCATAATGATATACATATTAGCAATGATAACATCTTTTTAGTGTTTTCACAAAGCTCAGTTATAGGGAGTGTGGAACTGTGCTATGAGACAAACATAAGAACTGGTAAAGTTGAGTGAGCTCAAACCCTGGGAATCTCAGATATTTGAAAATGGCAGGAGCAGAGCTGATTCCTACCTGTCTCTATACCTGCTCTGGAACATGCAAGGATGACACGCAACTGAGAAGACCAAAGGCACTCAGTCATATAGCATAGCACCTGAAGTCTTCTCTATTCTCATGAGGTATCTACATAGCTTTGCGTCTTTAGAAAATGAACTTCCTTTCCTGGGCATTCTCACATCTTCCCCCTAAGAGGTACATAATCTCTGGCTCATCTTGAAGCAAAGATTGTTTTAGAATGCTGCTTCATTAAAAATCACCGTGGGGACATTCTTCCCTTAAAGAGCCATGCCCAAGACTCCTAAAGAAGGCTTTTCTCTTCTCTCATCCCTTCCAATCATACAGGACCCTGCTCATCTTGGCTCTTGTGTACCCTGTCCTTGACATCCTCATCAGTGGCCTAAAAGGAAACCTGGGTTGTGCTCATTTGGGCCTTTGCTCTGCCTTCTCCATCTCACTGGCATTCAGACACCACCCACCCACCCAACTCCTAACAGAGATGCAGAACACAGTACAACACTCAGTATGTCTCTAAATTTATAGTAACTCAATTCCACACAGTTGGTTTCTTAGAATCTGTATGTTTCATGACTTTGGAAATGAGAGAGACACAATATTATAAGGTAAAGTGATTTTGTTTCAGCATAGACAACATAAGTGTTTACAGTAGGGTCAGTTTGTGAGTGACAATTAAAAGTAATTCTTCAAATATGGAGGTGAAGCACAGATGAATATTTTAATATTTTCCACTTGACTTACGTTACTTCATTTTTGGAAAGTAGATAACATAGAGAGTACAAGAAAGGATAAAGATAACTTAGGTGAAGACTTCTGAGAAAGGAGAAGGATATGAGTGTATTTTACTCATGCAACCAAGAGATTTCAATTATGATGAAGTTATAAGTATAGAGATTTTAAAACTAGTATTCTTAGAGCAACATTTACTTTGTGTCTAACACAGTGAGAAGCAATTAACATTTTATATATGTTTGCATATAAAATATGTATTCTACATATTGTATTAATCATGAAATCTTCGTGAATAAAATTCTAAATATCTCTAGAAGTCTTGTACCCGTGGTATTATTCAAAAAACTCCACAACTCAGAGGTCATTGCAGCAGTCCATCACTGTTACTCTAACTCTATCCTCACTCTCAACCTCTCCCTTACCTTCTTCTCCTCTCTTCCCTTCCCCCTTCTCCATTTCTAAGCTATCCAGAAGCTGAGTTTAGAAAACTAATGCAGTGGTCTTCCTGAAACTAAATTTGACCATTACATAGCTACCCTCTAGGATTTTCCAATAGCTTCCTGTACTCCATAATGTGAGAGATGACTCTGGAAAGATACCCAAGCTCCATCTTTGAATCTTGACTATTGAAACGATTCCGTCTATCACACTTACATGAAATATTGTGAAATCTCTCAGTTTTGGCCCATGCTGTCATAGCTTTTTTTCCAGCTCATCTTTCTTTGGATACCTGAGTTCCATCTGAAACACAGTCATCTACAATGATAATGTAAGTTTCTCAATGAAATACTCTTCCAAACTGCTGTTGAGCCATGCTTCCTGTGATGTTCCCTACCTTTAACTATTCTTAGGGATTCTCTCCTCTGTGTTTTTGCTCATTTGTTCTGTGATTAACATATTTTCTTAAAGTTATATGTTAAATGTGCAAATAGATAAATGAAGGATGAATTTTAAAGAGATGTTATTATCTCTGTAGAGGAGAAACTAGATTCTTATCTGTCAGTCTTAGGTCATACATGTCATGGACCAGGTATCACACACATTAAAACATTATTATTGATAGAATAATTAAAATTCCAAGAATTAAGTTCATTACGGAGTACATTTATAATAGATGTTTTAGAGTAATTGTTAATATCATTTGGGAGTGGGACAAATATATTTTATTTCCCAGCCAACTGAGAATATAAGACTTAATATCATCTCTTGGTCTAATTTTCCTTGTTGGTCCTCCATGCCTGGTTCGCCAAGTGTGAAAGAATTGGTTCTGAAAAGGAACAAATGAAATAGATATACCAATGCCTAACAGATGAGAGACCTTGGGCCTGAGGAGAGCCTCCCATTGAGTGGAATTGTCATCATGCCTTCCCTTGGTACCTTTCACATTGATTCCCACAGTGTGCACCTGTAGAATGTCAGTTCATGTCTTTTTCTTATTCCATGAGAGACTCTTGCTGACAGGATAACCTTTCCTTTCTGAGGAAGCTTTCACTCATGGAGCACGCTAATTTTCAATGCCTTAATTTGTTATGGGATGTGCTTGTTGTAACAATCATTGTCTAAGTATTTGCACAAACTAGAACCTGTCTAACAATTCTATAAAGCTTGAAAACTCAAGTTCTGTATTGAGATGTCCTGACACTGTCCATGGTAATTTTTAGATTGTTTTGTCTGGAGTCCCCAAGTGGGTACTTTTTTGTGATAGGGTACGAAAAAGGAAAAATTTCAGATATCATGACCAACTTTGAAACTTGAAGATAACTAATAATATTACAGTTCTAAAATTGTTATTTTGTGGTTCAATAGAGTTCAATGATCTCATGTAATAATCCACATACTTATAGCTTTCTTTTATTATACTTCATGTATTTAATTTTATATATATGCATTTTTTAATTCTTTAATCTTTTTTTACAGCCCAGTCATTTTCCTGCTCCTGGTCCATCCTCTGACCATTCAATATCCCATAACTCCTCTCTCTCATATCCAAGAGAATGTCCCCATCCCCCACCCCCACCCCATCAGACTTCCACACTCCTTGGGGCCTCAAGTCTCTTGAGGGTTAGGTGCAAATTCTCTGCCTGAGTCAAGACCTGGCAGTCCCCTGCTGCGTCTGTCTTGGTGGCCTCTATCAGCTGGTGCATGCTGTATTAAAGCGTCCTTCCTTACACTTAGTTACTTGCATTTACTTGCTCATAGTATAACTCTGATTTTTTCCTCACCCTTAAAACTATGGTGCACTTGTAACTATAGTTCTTTTCTGATTGTGAGTTGTAATTGCACGCTTATAAATATGTCTTTTCTAACTGTCAGTTCATTGAGGGCAGTTTTGTTTTAATTATGAATATATTTATGGGTTAGGATGTGAAAACATCCATGCAGGATCCTTAATATCCAGGAGAGGGAGGGAGGTACATTAGAATTGGAATTACAAGAGACTGGTTGTGAGCTACCATGTGAGTACTGGCAATGGAACCAATGTTCTTCGTGTGATCAGTGAGCAATCTAAACCACTGAGCCATTGCTCCATGCTTGAGGGAAACTTTTATCTCATCTCTTTAAGATTATTGGTAACAGCCACAAGACACTTATTTCTTAAGTGAATTAAAATTTAAACCACTAGCTACTAGTGAGTGCATAAATAATTTAATGGCTGAATGAGTAGAGAGACAAGCTGTTGCCTTGTTTTTAAAGGTCTGATACCATAGGAATTAACTTCCTGCTCTTGAAATGGTTTCAATCCTCCAGAAACATAGGGATCTTTGAAAGCTCTATTTTTTGTTTTGTTTTCTTAATCTATCTAGTTTAAAAACCCTTCATACAAGAATATACAGTAAGACATTCTAATGGTCATTGACTCTAGCATATGTTTGTCTATGAGTGAAGATGCAGTAATTGGTCACTCACCTAAGAACAGTATCAAAGTAGTTTTAGTTGAATATAAAATTGAAATTGTTTCTATATTTCATTTTAACCAATGATATAAAGTAACTGACTTCATTTAGGTTTTTCTTTCATTTAAAGTATATGTACATGCATGCATATAGGTGTGACATACGTGTGTATGTATTCATATGTGTGAACATATACTTGAAGTTGCATGTGCCTGTGTGAGCATGTGTGTATGTGTGAATGTTTTTGGATACAAGAATTAAATGGCATGTATTTCTATCAGATTCTGTTGATGATATTTATAATAGGGTCCTCTCAATGGTCCTGTAGCTCATTCCCTAAGCTAGTCTGTCTGGTCTGTAACTCCCAGGAATCTTCCTCCCCAGACCAATGGAAAAAGATGTGTGATGCCACTCCATTTGTAACATGGGCTCCAAGGATCAAGTACCCATCTTGATTCTCTCTAGTATGCAATGCCAAAAAAGCTAGCCATCTCCACTTCCCCACAGCTCATGAATATTTCATAAACACACCATATATTTTGATCATACTCACTTTCTTTGTGGCTCTTTCCTAACTACCCTCTCCCTTTTTTATAGTGCCAAAATTCTTCCTTTTACTTTTATTACCCATTTACCCCTAGTAAATCTGTGTATATGAGGGGAAGCAATGCATTTATCTTTGTAAGACAGGCTTATTTTCCTTAGCATGATGATATACAGATCCATATGAGGGCTGGGAGGTGGGAGTGAGTGGGTGGGTTAGGTAACACCCTCATAGAATCAGGGTGAAGGAGGATGGGATAGGAGGTTTCTAGTGGGGGGGGGGACAGGAAAGGGGATAACATTTGAAATGTAAATAAAAAAATATTCAATAAAAAGAAATTATATAATTTTATTTCTATTTTATGAGCGAGTAAAATGTCCCATGCAAATATTCATACATTGATATTTAACTAAGTTGGGGTCATACGTTGGCTAATATCAATGGCCTAGCAGTAATCATGGATGTTTAAGAATTTAAATAGTAAACTGACACGGATTTGTTGGGCTATATTTTCTAAAGAGATATAGCTGTTTATACAGCAGTTGTACTTTTAATTTTGGAATAACTGTTCATATTTACTTGAATATTTACTGGACTAATTTACATTGCCTTAAGAGTTTTCCTTTATTTCCTACATCCTGTCTCACACCTGTTGCTTTATTTTTGTTCATTTGTCTCTTTAATGATAATCACTTTGATTTGTACAATCTAAGCTTTGATTTTTGGTGCCTCATACATGTATTTAATAAATTTTCAACACTTCAAGCTCCATTCCCCTTTTAAATCCCCTCATGGTGTCCCTGAAGTCTTTCTTTTCAACAGTCCATCTTTAGCTATCATGATTTTGTTTCATGTTTGATCAACTAAATTTAATTAGACTTTCTTGCCAAAGTAAGTGTGTGAGGTGCTTTTCTAGAGCAAAAGCAACTCATGAGTGGCTACACTACTGAGAAAGTGACAATCCTTCCTGTAAGCTTTACCTTACAAAAGTTCCTCTGGGAGGGTTGGAATCTCATGTATCTCTGGCCTCTCTTAAAGAAATATTGATGTGCCAATATTTACTTCTTATGGAACAAGTCTCAAATCTAATCAGAAAGCAATTGACTACCCTAAAACACTCATGAATTAAAGAGCATATCTTGATGGGGATGCTCTCTCATAGCATCTTTACTGACAAGATATTGTTATGGTTCTCAAGATTCACAGCTGAGTAATTTTATATCATATTCTGACACAATGAGTAGTAGCCAATATAGTGAAAGTTTTTTGTTCAGCTAATCATTTTTCTATATTGTGTGACCAAAGTATGCAACTTCTTTAGTAATAGAGTGTTACGATTCTGCCTGTGATTTGTTGGTCAAGAGACCTCAGAAGATTCTAAAATAAAATAGTCTAAAATCATTGCCTTTGGTTACCCACCAGAACTATGTGGCAAGCATTTTTATTTGAGGTGATATAACATTTCAGTCAAATTTGATGTTCATTTCTTTTTATCTAAAGATATTAAATAGTTTCTATATATTGTGAAAAAATTGATCTTATCCACATGGATATGTAAATGATATACAGAAATATATAGATATAGAGGTGATATGTAAGTAAAGATATATATATGTATATATATATATATACATGTATATATATGTGTATATATATATACATGTATATATATATAGAGAGAGAGAGATACAGATATATCTATAGATAGATAGATAGATAGATAGATAGATAGATAGATAGATAGAGATAGAGACAGATAGATAGTTATACACATATACAGATATACATTCTGGATATTAATTCTTAGTCACATGAATAGATGGGAAAATTTTTCTCTATTCTACACAATTTCCCTTGTTTATTATTTCTTTTGTCTCAAAGAAGTCTTTAAATTTATTTAAATGTATTCATTGGAATCTTATTTAGACACTAAGTGCTTGAACCTACATTTCTGTTTTCCCCTGTGTTATTCTATTGTATTGGTCAGGTCAGGTATAGTCATATCTTAATAGGAAATGAGATGAGGTGGCATGCAACTAAACTACAAGCTTCTGGGGACAACAACAATCTGCTTCAGCATGCAACAAGACCTTAGTTCTTGGAGCATGTCAAATATTGAATTCCTATTATGTATTTACCTAAGATGAGATGGTATCATAACAAACATTAAGTGGCATTGTGATCTGCAATTAATTTTAAACTCTAAGTTAAGCATTTAAAAATACCCTTACCATAAATTCTGCTACTGGACTCATCCATCATTATTTGTTGGCTATTTATATCATCTCATTTGGATCAAATACCCTAGGTTTATCATTTCCTTGCAAGTGCATAGGCCCAAATGTAGGCTCCGGTCTCATAAGTATTGAGTCCTGATTTTAGTTATGGAGTTAAATATAAAAATAATATTAAATTCTTATGCTCCTATTATATCCACAGAAGAGAACTGGGACCTTCTGGTCAACCTAGATGTCAGCAATGGGAAGCTGAGGAGGCTTTGCTACAACAGATCCAGCTCCTAGTGACAGAAGCCCAGCAGGGGACTGTGAATAGCTTTGGTGTATTTAAAATGCCAACACTATCCAGAAAATGTAAAAGGAAACAAGTGGTCTCTGGCACAAACCAGTCAATATTTCAGTTTTCTGGTTTGGTCTTAGGATACCTCAGTTGGGGTGCCATAGGCTCTTCTAAATCTAATGTTCCCTTTTGGAGTTTATTACTGACAAAACAGGATAGAGTTAAACAAGTAACAACTCAAGAGTCCCATGACAAGTGAACAGTTTAAGAAGGAACTGAAATGCAGATCCTAAGTGTAAAATTTACTAGGAAGGAATATAATGAAGCAAAAGACAAAGATGTTAGGGCCACAAAGAAAACAACTAATTACTTGTTTTGGAAAGTATCACAAAAAAATACTTTTAACAAACTAAGGTTAAAAAGAATGTCAGAGAGCCATGACCTTGCATCACTCAGAAAACTTATAATCATTGAGAAAATATACTTCCTTAAGTCTAAAACAGCTGTAATAATGAACCAGATCCAAGCAGACAATGTCAGGGCTTCTGCTTCAAGAAGGTGTCCCAAATGTCCCACGTGTCCAAGAGCAAATCAGAACAAGCTACTTAAAAACACTGTAGTTTATTATTTTTTTTTGTAATTAACATGGAAAATAAGAGAGAATTACTGTTCCCATCTGTAAAATAAACCAGTGTCAGCCAAGGCACGACAACAGTACATTTTTTAATTCATCGTGAATATGCAATTTTTCCCCAAAATATGACAGATGGCTTACTTAAATAAATGATTACACCAAAGAAGATTCTAGTTGCATGGTGATTCTCACACTGCACATATATATTTCTGCACTCCAAAGATCTAAAGATTTCACTTTCTGAAGGCAGAAGAATGGACTAACATTTGATAAACATTTGATTCAGAGATGTATGCCTTACCACTGAAGACTCTAGAAGGATGCATAAAACCATTAAGAGGACAGTTAACGGTAATCATTGGTGAAGGTGTTTCTATGTCAGGCTTGAATTCCCATTGTCAAGCTTTGGCTTGTTCTAGATAAAACTGCACATAGAAATAAGATATACATAGAGAAAGGGAAAAATTGTACATTATAGTTTATTCTTTTCCTTTCTTTCTTTCTTTCTTTCTTTCTTTCTTTCTTTCTCTCTTTCTTTTCTTTCCTTTTCTCTTCTTTTCTAATTCCTTCAAGTTTGCTTTCTTATCAGCTTGTGAGAACTGCTGGAAAACAACAGAGATTTTGCTGCCAGTTCTGAACTGCAGGGGTGAAATTGACAGTACTAAAACCAAAAAGATTCAGCAAATAAAAGATAATATGGATTGTTTCCTGTTGTGTTTGATTTCAAATGACTGTGCTTAAATGAAGCTCTTCTGTAGCAACTGTCTCTTGTCTCTCCCACTGCCTTCCTGAAACCTTTTGGTGACTTTAGTTCCTTTGTGTCTCAAAGTGTCTTAAACTTTGGTCTTTCTTTCAAAATGTCCATGTGAGTAAAAATGAATGAGCTGCATAATCAGAATTTATGGACTATTTGCACAATCAAATGTGATTTCATATTATTCCCAGATTTGACACGCCTATTGCAGAAAAAATAACTAAGAACAAAGAGGGTGAAATAAAATCCTGCTCTTCCAGGGATATACATGTTTTCTTTTTATTTTAATTAAAAAATATTTTTGTGCAATATATGCAGATCACCGTTTTAACTTCTCCAGTACCTTCCAGATCCTCTTCAACTCCCCAGAAAACAAACAAATAGACAAACAAAAAACAAATAAACCAGAATCAAAGACAAAACACATGAAACACATGTGCACACAGAAGCCATAGAAACATAAAATTTTAAAGTTTAATGCATAAGTAAAAGACCAGTAGAAAACAAAACAAAACAAGGCCCACACAAAGCAATATAAGACAAAAATTACATATAATTACCATTCAAACTGGAATAAGATGAAATCTAAGAATAGTTTGGTTTGTGTTTTCATGGTAATTCGGGATGTTGAACATTTCTTTAAGCCATTCTTAGACATTTGCGTCTCATATTTTAAGAAGTCTCTGTTTAGTTCTATGACCCATTTTAACTTTTATATGTATTTTTTTAACTATCTGTTTTAGATGCTAGTCCTCTAGAAGATGTGTAGTTGTTAACCCATTGTGATTCCTGCCACTTTAGTCTAGCAACAGGTTTCTTTGAAAAGAAACTATTCAGTTCTATGAAGTCCTATTTAATAATTGCCTGTTTTAATGCCTGTGCTATGGGTGCCCTGTACAGAAAATCTTTTTCTATACCAAAGAGTTCAGACAACATTTTATTCTATCAGATTCAGTTATCTAGCCTTATGTTGAGGATTTGATCCCTTTGGAGCTGAGTTTTGTACAAGGTAGTAAGTATGGATCTATCTAGATTCTCCTACATGCAGTTTTCCAATTTGACCAGCACCATTTGCTGAAGATGCTGTTTTTCTTCATGTCTGTGGTAGAGTTTTTTGGTTTGGTTTGTTTTCTGTTTGTTTGTTTGTTTGTTTGTTTGTTTCTTACCAAAAATCAGGTTTCTATAAATGCGTAGTTATGTCAGAGTCTTCGATGTGATTTCATAGAGCAGTATCTCTGTCTTATTTGTTTTGTTTTGATTTTCCAACATGATATCTTAATTATTTGGGAACATCCCTATCAGACTCTCTTCCTACTCCTCTCAGGTCCACCCTCACATCCTTGTGTCACTTCAAAGCACACGAAGTTCAGTGTGTGTTGTCCAAATACTCACTGGCTTATGATCAAATTCCCCAGTGGCTAGGTTCTTAAAGCTCTCTGATTCTTTCCCAGTCCTCCGCCAGAAGCCACCAACTATAAAGAGCTGCACTTCAGCATCTTTATCAAAAGTTTTAGGGACTTTCTTCAGTGACTGATTAGATTGTTTCCTTTTTCTTTTCTTTTGGGGGTGGGGACCTTGTCATTGAAGCTTTCGATGCCTCTCATTGAAATTATGAGTCATCGATACCAGTGCAGCAGAAGCTTCGTTGCCCATAAATGTCAGCAGCAGCACTGATTGTGAACTGCCCCATGTTTTACAGTGGTAGTACACATCATGGATATCTACAAAGTCTCCAGAGATAGCATGGAGCCGGTGGAGGTAGCTCTCATCCATTCACTGAGCTCCTCATGGTCATGGCAGGTCATCAGCGGCAGTCTAATGTGTGATACCCAGAGCTATTCAGTACAAAAGTGACTGTGTTCCTCTTCCTCCTCTAGCCTACTGTAAAAGCCAACATGGCTTGATCTCAACATATCCGCTTATATACTAATATCATATTTTTTTTGCCTCCTATAGTTCTGTGATACAACTTGAAATCTGAGATGGTTTTAACCTATAGCAGTGCCTTTATTACTCAGAATTTTATTAGCAAACTTCTTTTTGTTTTTGTTGTGTTTGTGTTTCACATGAAGCTAAAAATTGTCTTTTCAATTTCTCTGAAGAATTGTCTGGGAATTTTGATGGGGATTGTTTTGAATCTGTGTGTTTATTATGTTAGGATGAGGTTGATATGTTTATTTCCCCTGTGCCTAGGTATTCGAGGGTCTTCCCCAACTTCTCTTCTATTAGTTTCTGTGTATCTGGTTTTATGTGAAGGTCCTTTATCTACTTGGGCTTGAGCTTTGTACAAGGAGATAAGAATGGATCAATTTTCATTCTTCTACATGCTGACCTCCAGTTGAACCAGAACCATTTGTTGAAAATGCTGTCCTTTTTCCACTGGATGGTTTTATCTCCTTTTTCAAAGATCAAGTAACTATAGCTGTGTGAGTTCATTTCTGGGTCTTAAATTCTATTCCATTGATCTACCTGCCCGTCTCTGTACCAATATCATACAGTTTTTATCACTACTGTTCTGTAGTATGTGGGGAAAATTTAAAAAAGGCCGCCACAGCGGCGCAAGTCCCCACATCAGGGAGGGAGATCCTACGGTTCCAGCGGCCTGAGGGCCTTGGCGGCGGCAGGCCCCAGTAACACGAGGAAGTCCTTGGTTCCAAAAAGGTTTATTGACATGACGGATAATAGATGGATCTAGGCATATCCCCCAAAAACTCAGGGCCGTCCCGAGTTATATAGGGAGGGAGAAAGGGGGAGGATTAGGGGAGGATCTGGGGGGAGGAATGTTTAATTTGCTCTGCCCTCTGGCCTTCATTAGTATGTAAATCTCTAAGGCCTGAGGCCTATCGCCTGGGTGACTCTATGGAGATCTGTGACTGTTTTTCAGGATCTTAGGTGATGGGAGGGACCGAACTCCTGCCGGTTCTCATGAGGAATTCCACAGAGAATCTCGGGGTTCTAAGTACCTGCTCAACCATGACCCAGGATACCCTTATGCAGTCCCACAGTAGTACAGCTTGAGTTCAGGGATGGTGATTCCCCCAGAAGTTCTTTTATTGTTGAGAATAGGTTACAATATCCTGGTATTTTTTTTGTTTTTCCAAATGAATTTGAAAATTGCTCTTTCTATCTTTATGAAGAATTGAGTTGGAATTTTAATAGGAATTGCTTTGAATCAATGTAGATTGCTTTTGCCAAGATAGTCATTTTTACTGTATTAATCTTGCCAATCCATAAGCATGGGATATCTTTCCATCTACTCCAGACAATCAAATAACCCTATTAAAAATGGGGTACAGAGATAAACAAATAATGCTCAACTGAGGAAACTTGAATGACTGAGAAGCACCTAAAGAAATGTTCAACATCCTTAGTCATCAGGGAAATGCAAATCAAACAACCCTGTAAATCCACCTCACTCCAGTAAGAATAGCTAAAATCAAAAACTCAGGTGACAGGAGGTGCTGGCAAGAATGTGGAGAAAGAGAAACATGCCTCCATTGGTTGTGGGATTGCAAGCTGATACTACCACTCTGTAAATCAGTCTGGCAGTTCCTCAGAAAATTGGCCATAATATTACCTGAGGACCCAGCTATATCACTCCTGGGCATATACCCAAAAGATGCTCCAACATATAACAAGTACACATGCTCCACTATGTTCATAGCAGCCTTATTTATAATAGCCAAAAGCTGGAAAGAAACAAGATGTCCTTCAACAGAGGAATGAATACAGAAAATGTGGTACATTTACACAATGGAGTATTACTCAGCTATTAAAAACAATAAATTCATGAAATTCTTAGGCAAATAGATGGAATTAGAAAATATCATCCTGAGTGAAGGAACCCAATCACAAAAGAACACACATGGTATGCACTCACTGATAAGTGGATATTAGCCCAAAATCTCTCAGTAACCAAGATACAACTCACAGACCACATAAAGCTCATGAAGAAGGAAGATCAAAGTGTGGGTACTTAGGTCCTTGTTAGAAGGAGTAACAAAATGCTCATGTGAACAAATATGGAGACAAAGTATGGAAGAGAAACTGAAGGTGGGGCTGTGTGGAAACTGCCCCACCTGGTTATCCAACCCATGTGCAGTCACCAAAGTCAGATGCTGATGTAGATGCCAGGAAGTACATGCTGACAGAAGCTTGATATAGCTGCCAGAGCCTGCCATATACACATGTGGATGCTCAAACTAACCATTGAACTGATGAAGGAGGTCCTAATGGAGGAGTGAGAGAGAAGACTGAAGGAGCTAAGGGGTTTGCAGCCCCATGAGGAGAGCAACAACACCAACCAACCAGAGCACCCAGGGTCTAAATCACCAGCCTGGGAGCACACATGGAAGGACCCATGACTCCAGCTGTATATGTAAGGGAGGATGGCCTTGTTGGGCATAGGTGGGGGAGGAGATCCTTGGTCCTGTGAAGGCTGGATGCCCCAGTGTGAGGGAATTTGAGGGCAGGGATGTGTGTGGGTAGGTGGGTGCATATCCTTATAGAAACAGGAGGAGGGGGCTGGGATAGGGGATTTCCAGGGATAAATGGGGGAAAGGGGATATCTGAAATGTAAATAAATAAAATATTCAATAAAAAAAGAGATTCTTAAACAAGTCGACATGCAAATAAGACTCTCAGATAAGCCATATAGAAAGAAGACTCTGAGACTAGACAAGCATCTTAAAAGAAACAGAAACCAGCCAAACTGCCTGAGAGAGGTTTAGGCCAACACATAGAAAAGGCACTCTCTAACCTGTCATGCTGCCTGCAGACTGCACTGTGTTCCCTAGGTTCCCATCTTGGTGAACTGTCACCCATGCTTGACTGGTAGTTGGTGATGAAGCTGTCTTTGAGTCATTTTTGCACCTGTATATAATGCCTCATCCATGTTCCAGTAAGTAACCTAAATAAAACTCACGATTCACCAGTTTGGACTTTGGTGGTATCAGTAGTTTGGTCTATTGTGGTTTCCTATCTGAGACGAATAGACATATATTTGATATTTCCCTAGGAAAAATTTCGTCATACAACAGTGCTCTGTTGGGCTTTACTGAGAATTTAAGGAAATATTCACATGAAAAATGAAATTTTGTTGTCATTTCTTCATGTAGGCACCACAGAACTCACAGTTCCACCAGGATTCAGAAGAAAACTGTGTGTGGCCTTCCTTATATTACCTCACTTCTCCCAAGGCTATAGACAAGGAAGCCTAATGGTTAAATATTCCTAGGATATTGTAATTCTCTTTCTTGGAGTCTCTTTTAAAGATAAATTCTATTGTCTAAAATATACATGTTATTAGATGCACAGAGATAGTAAGTTGGTTACTGTAGTAAAGTAGATTACATATTCATCATTGCACATAAAGGGATTTATTTCTTTTGCTTTTCATGGCAGTAACAGATAAAATATTTCTAAGTCCTTTAAAGCTGAGTTGTAGCACTTTTGGAACCTATGAAACACTAGATTAAATATAAAAAGCATATTTTAATTTGTACTGTGTGAGTGTATGCATGCTGTGTGCAGCATGTCTGTGAGTGTCAGTGGAAGCCAAACAGGTCCTATAGAGGTGTAATTGTGGGTTTAAGCTGTCAAACATGGGTTCTGTGTACCACAGAAAGTTTTTTCAAAGAGAAGCAAGCCCTTCCTTTCACTCCAAGGCCTTATCACAACACTTTAGTTTATTTTGAATTGTTTGACAGCTTTACCACAATAAAATAATCTGTAAACAATGGACTATCTGTTGGATCACTGTCCTAAGTATAGAACAGTATTGAGCTCAATAAGAATGAATTATTGACATGTAATTTCAGTTCACTTATGTCAATTGATTCCATTAAGTGATTAATTTAAGAATAAATAAAATTTTACTTATTAGTATGTTTACTATTGATAATTATATTTTTCTCTCTCACATTTTTGCAAGAATTGTGTATGTAAAAGGCTATGCAAAACACAGCACTAAATACAGAAGTGAACAGTTTGAAGAAAACTCATGTACTCTGTGATGTCTAAGGTAAGAATCTATTTCAGCTGTCTCTAAAGGACAGCCAACCATTTCTTAAATATACTTTCAGAGCATAAACTTGTATGCATATCCAAACAATAATGTTCTTTACATTTCTGCTTCAGTATTGATTGGTTCCTCCATTCTTTCACAAATGTTCTTTCACTATTGCAGTAATTTTGGTTTAATATTTGGAAAGGTAAATCTTCGTCTTTTAACCTTTATTTTTTAATTTATTTTTTAATTATTATTTGCTCAATTTATTTTCTCATAAGGATTTATTATTATTATTATAACACATTTATGAAGTAATTACAGATGAATTGACATTGAGAGATGTCACCAAATTGTGGCAACGTACCAATGTCATCCCATCAATGTAACTCATTTGTATCCTCTTAAATATTTTGTATACAATTTCTATAGATGCTATGGCAAAGTATCAAACATTTTACCTCATCATTACAGAAACAGAGTCTCTCTCAGTTTCAGAAGCATATCAAATACTGAACACCAAAATGGCTAGTGGCTGACTGTCCTTCCTTTTGAAGACAGAGGAATGTCTGCTAAGTTACTGATGTTCTCAACTTCATGATGCCTTTACTTGTAGCTTTGTAGCAGGATTACTGTCATCTCTGCCTTCAGGACTCCATGACCTTCTTCTGTGAAATTTTTCTTCTGCATGAACCTTTTACAATAACACACATATTGCAGTGGTGATACTAAATCTCCTCATCTCAGTATCTTCAGTTGCCACTGTGAAGACTGTTCCTGGATTTTAAACAGTTGGATATGTTTTTACATGCTTTTAAATTTTATTATTCTGTCATATATTACATCCTCACTATAGTTTCCCCTCCTTGACCTCTTCCCAGTACTTTCCTCACCTTCCCTCTTGTCGGATTCACTCCTTTGTATCTTTTCAGAAAAGGATAGGACTTCTAGGGACATCAACCAAATATGGCATAACAAGATACAATAATACTAGGCACAAATCCTCATATCAAAGCTAGATGAGGAAACCAAGTAGGAGGAAAATGGTCCCAACCATGGGCAAAGAGTCAGAGACAGCCTCAGTTCCACAGTTAGGAGTCCCACAAAATCACCAAAATAACCACCATGACGTATGTGCAGAAGACCTAACACAGGCCCATGCAGGCTTTGTGATTGTCACTTCACTCTCTGTCAGCTTCTATGAGCTCTGCTTTGTTGATCCTGTGTGATGTGGTCTCCTTGTGTGGATATATTGTACTGTAAATCATTTGCATTCTTACCATAGAGGGTACTCTGGATAGTTTGTTTTTCAACTTGTGATGACTTGGAGTTGAATAAAAAGGAAGAATCTTGATTCAGGAATTGTCAGCATCAGGTTGGTCTAGAGGCATGTCTATAGGAGATTTTCTTAATTAATGTTTGAATATTGATATGGGCTGGACCAGGCCACTGTGAGTAGTGCCATATCTGAGTAGGCGGTCTTGATATAAACAAGAAAGGAAGCTGAACAAGTCATGGAGAGCAAACTAGTAAGAATTATTCTACATTGATCCTGCCTCTGCTGGAGTTTTTGTCTTACTTCCTTTAGTGATGCGTTCTTATTGGGATCTATAAGTCAAATAATCCCACTACCTATCCCCTAAAGTCACTTTTGGTCAGAGGGTTTATTATAAAATAGAAAGCTAACTAGGAAAAGGTCTTGTATATTTTTTATTATTATATTTCATTTCTAGTACAACTCATCACTTACATCTACTGTGAATAATATCCTCCATTTCTATTGTATTGCTTTTGAAATTAGCAACTTGAAGTATAAGGAATGATTTCTAAATCCATACTGGTTCTAATATGACCTTCCTTATTTCTTGTATATCACCATATTGTGTGCAAATCACATATATTACTCTGTCAATGCTTATGATGCATATATTTATAATGACTTATTTAGTACGGACCTCAATATAGTACTCAGCAGAAATAGTAATAGTAAACATCGTTGACTTTTTACTAATTCATTTCTCAAACTGGTCCTTAAAACTAACACATAGCATTTACTATATAAACAACATTAACATGTGTGTATGGACGTGTGTGCCCCTCATTTATAATTAACATGCATATAAGAACATGCATGTGCATGATTTATAGTTAACATGTATACATGGACATGTGTGCACATTATTTATAGTTAACATATATGCATGGGTAAATGTGTACATCATTGATGTATGTGCAATTCCCTGAAGGATAAACATGATAATTTTGACATAATAGACAAACTTGTCTTATTTCTGTTTCATATTTCATATTTTTCTGACAACAAAAGACTTATTATTTTTATATGTGCTTAAAATTCAACAAAGTGTTAAAATTACTGATTCCAACAATTTTGGGATTCATTATAGAACCAAGTGTAGTGAATATAAATTTATAGCTCCTTTAAATTTTTGACCTGTGTACAATTACTAGTCGTGGTTTTCATTTCCACCTTGTATTAGTCAGGGTTCTCTGGAGTCACAGAAGTTATGGGTAGTCTCTACTCATAAGGGAATTTGTTGATGACTTACAGTCTGTAGTCAAACTCCCTGACAATAGTCAGCAGCAGCTGTGAATGATTCCTCATAATTTCTTTTTGACATTTAAAATAACAGTTTCTTGAAAATGGACCCCCAGACACAGTTATTAATTTAACAGGCTGGCAAGCCAAGACAGGTAAAATTCTGCACAGAGCCTTACCAACCTAAGACAGAAGTGCATTGCTTTTGATAATGCACATTCGATGATAAATAAGGAAGGCATTATTGTCAGAACAACCTAAGACAGGTTCAGTCTTGTTTATAAAAAAAGAAGAGGGAGGCAGAGAGCTTTTGGGGCTGCAAGGCAGGAATCTGACGTTAGGCTGGAACAAAGAAGTAATTTTAGGCAGAAATCTAAATCTTAGGTTAGAATGAAAAGGGAGGTTTCAGACGCGAAAATGACTTTGGGCTAGGACAGGGAAGTAGGCTCAAATATTTTGGTCATCCTCAGAAGCCCTTAGAAACAGTGATCACAGGACATTTTAATTGTTTTGCTTGTTCCTTGACTATTTTCATCTGTTGTATTGCTAGTTCCGCAACCTAGAACTGACCTTAATATTTGCATGTAATTAAAATGGTATAAAAAGAAAAAGGAGGAGGAAGGAGGGGATAGGCGGTATGTGGGGGAGAATGGGAAAAGTGAATAACATCTGAAATGTAAATAAATAAAATATCGTCTGTGTGTGTGTGTGTGTGTGTGTGTGTGTGTAAATATGTGTGTTTTTGTGGTCCTGCTCCACTATGTTCATAGCAGCTTTATTTATTATAGCCAGAAGCTGGAAAGAACCCAGATGTCCTTCAACTCAGGAATGGATACAGAAAATGTGATACATTTACACAATGGAATATTACTCAGCTATTAAAAACAATGAATTTGAGAAATTCTTAGGTAAATGGATGGAACTAGAAAATATCATCCTGAGTGAGGTAACCCAATCACAAAAGAACACACATGGTATTCACTCACTGATTATTAGATTTTAACCCAGAAGCTTAAAATACCCAAGATTCAACTCACAGACCACACAAAGCTCATGAATAATGAAGGCCAAGTGGGGGTACTTTGGTCTTTCTTAGAAGGAGTAACAAAATACTCAAGGGATCAAATATGGAGACAAAGTATAGGACAGAAACTGAAGGAGGGGCTGTCTGCAGACCATTCCTGGGTATCTATTCCATGTGCAGTCACCAAAGGTAGATGCTGATATGGATGTCAGGAAGTGCATGCTGACAGGAGCCTGACATAGCTGTCTCCTTAGAGATCTGCAAGAGTCTGACATATTAAGAGACAGATGTTAACAGCTAACCATTGAACTAATCATGGGGTTCCCAATGGAGGAGTTAGTGTGAAAACTGAAGGAGCAGAACGGGTTTGTGACCCCATGAGGAGAGCAACAATACCCACCAACCAGAGCCCTCAGGGTCTAAACCACCAGCCTGGGAGCACTTAGGCAGGGAACCACGGCTCCAGCTAGATATGCAAGGGAGGATGGTCCTGTCAGGTATAAGTGGGAGAGGAGATCCTTGGTCCCATAAAGGCTGGAAGCCGTGTGGGGGGAGGAATTCAAGGGTGGAGAAGTGGAAGGGGGGTTGGTGGGGGCACATTCTCATAGAAGCAGGAGGAGGGGGGATTAGATATGGGGTACGTGGGTGGAAGGGGGAGCTAGGGTAAGGGAAGAACATCTGAAATGTAAATAAAATATCCAATTAAAAATTATTATTTTGTATTTAGTCCAACATCTGAACTTACTCAAAATTATTTTCTATTGACTATGTCAATTTTTTCTTCAGTGTGCATAACACTTTTTTACATGCTATAAACCTTCTATATTAATACTAAGCATCTGGTACATTTATTATAATAAATGTCACCAACAAGCTAATGTGTAACTCACTTGCTCTCCAGCAGGACTGCTATTTTGGGAGGTTCTGGGAACCATGAATTTGGGATCTGCCTGGGAGAAGTAAGTCACTGGTACTGGGATTTTATAAGAATATTGTTTCTGGTTCCTTTCTATCTTGCTACTGTTGCTCAAAGGTGCTGCACTGGCTGAGCTGCGTCAAGCCAAGCTAAGCCTTGGAGTTGAGCAGAGCAGAGCAGAGCTGAGCCAAGTTAAGTTGGTGGAAAGGTGGCTATCTAGTGAAGTACGGTCAAGCCTCTAGTGGTGAATGTTTCCAGAGAGTGTTCTCTTCCCAGGCACTGTTACAGCTCTTATGTGACAGATGTTCTCACACAATGGAGTAATTTTCACACACCTTTATTCCTTCTGAATAGGATCTTAAATACAGTTTTGGAGTAGTCTGGGGTCTGATCGCATGTGCTTCCTATTGGTTTGGTCTGAGATGTTAGGAATGTCTCAGCTACATGTGGAAGGGCTTGGAAGAGCTGCTCCTGCATGACTAATGGCCACAATTCTCTCTATGGTGAGCTGTGTCTATGTGACAGGAGCCTGGTGCCAGGAACAGGTGAAGCTCCTACAGTCCCTTCTGCATCCCTAGGGCTTCAAGCCCAGCTCAGCATTAACAGGCATCCTCTCACTGTCCTCTGCTCCATACTGTTTCATCTCTATTTTTTGTCCACTGCAATGTGACCAGCCACCATGAACTCCTGATTTCTACTACGGCAATGCTGTTATACCTAACTGCATGGGACAAGCTACTATCATAAACTGAACTCTCTGAGAACATAAGCCAAAATCTTTCCTTTCTTAAATTGTCTTTGTCAGATTTTTTTTTTTCACAACAACAAGACTCTAACAAATATGAAATCTGATACATTTTATGAGCCATATGCTCTGATGATGTTTTCTGAGTTTTTATTTTCTCGTAATTGCCTACATATTAACATATCTACAAGATGGCATTTATAGTCTGCCATGGCCCTGCACAGCACCAGTTCTTTCTCTGGAAGGCAGGGATGGAGGTGTTGGGTTGGTGGATTTCATCACAGGGTGTGGCAAAACCAAGTCTTTCAAGAGTAAATGTTGCTTACTAACAATAATATTTATCTTTTTTTAACACTTTTTTATGCTGGGGCCAGAAACTACTGGCTTTTGATGATTAATATCTGCGGTTAACAGTAGGGGAGATAAAGTGAAGAAGTGATTGTTCTGGCTCTTTGTTCTTTTCTTTGAAGGGCCAGTGAGAGGATGGGCATTCCCTTAACTTTTTGTGAGCCAGGAAAAAAAAATTAGGGTTGCAGAAATGACAACTCTCATGCAGGCAACACAGCCACATTCATAAACACACACATACACTAGTCAGACCCTGCCACCTGTCTCATCAAATCCACAAGTATTTAGATATACTTACACAGAGAGAGAGACATACAGACATGCAGACACACACACAGCCAGATACATATATATATATATATGGAGAGAAAGAGAGAGAGAGAGAGAGAGAGAGAGAGAGAGAGAGAGAGAGAGAGAGCGGGAGGCAG
>NW_021604698.1:7393070-7442593 GCF_004785775.1 Grammomys surdaster
TAGGAGGAGGAGGAGGAGGAGGAGGAGGAGGAGGAGGAGGAGGAGGAGGGAACAAACCATGAACATGTTTCATTGAGCAAGAGGCAGTTTAGAAAGAACTCACTCATTCTGGCTTAAAAAAAGGAGCTCCAACCTTTATTGGTCAAATAAAGGAAAAGCTTAGACTTATTTTTATTGCTGAATGAAAGAAGAAATGGAGTGATAAAAATCCTACTGTTTGTAGACCTTGTTCTTATTTTTTATCCTTTCTCAGAATAACTGATCACATGATTTTCCAAGCATCTTTACATTCAAATAGTTTATAATAAATACGGATTTTTGGTTTACATGTGTTTCCATTAAGACTAATACCTAGTTAAACATTTATTATCAATCACTATCTCCACAAGTTCATTCAAGAGTATAAAACAAGAATTCTTATGTCATAAGTTAGCACTGTTTTATCAAGAGGCAAAAATCATCTGCCTTGTCTCTCATTAGGTTTGAAGTCTGGTATAGATAAATCCAGCCAATATTTTATGTTCTCTCCTGGTATCTACAATACATTGTTCATTCTCAGTTTATGACCTTTAGCTATCAGATAAGGTTTTTCACAGCTAACCTCGAAGGAATGTTTTCCCTGATAATAAATTTGTTCCAAGTCTGTTTTCTATCCTAGTTCAATTAGTCTCTGACACATGAAAGTTTACAGAGTCCTAATTGCAGCTTTCATATTACAGAGGGGATCAAAATTACTTATATAAACTTAGGAATTCTATAGAATCATTATTAGGTATTATGAAATCGTAAATTTGTCTATAGAGCATTACTACAAGAGAATACATCTTTGTTAATCTGCTTAAAATTTGCCTAGTAAGGAGAGGCTAAAGCCCAAAAATTATTATAATATTCAATAGTGATAGGAAAATCTACATCAACTGCAAGATGATGTCTCTCCGGAACTTGCCTTTCAGAGCTCGACCATCATAAGTCATGCAAAAAAAATTAAATTAAAAAATTTAAAAAACTGTGTGCTACCTCAACGAAAGTCACCTATTAGCCTTCTACATAACTCTTTTAACAATATTTTAATTTTAATTGTAACAATATTTTAATTGCAATATTTCATTGTTCAGTCTATACTTTTCATTCTAGACTTTCTAGTATGGTGATACTTAGTTCTGTGCCTGTAAAATAAGTGATTTGGGCAGATGTTTGCTTAAGCACTGGGAGGCAAGAAGATTTTCATAGACTTCTGCACTGTGTGAGGAAAAGCTGGGGGGCTCACACAAAACTAAGCTAATTCTCAACAATCTTGGATTTCATTTCCTGCCAGGATTTCTTGGGACTCACAGCTCATGTACCTTCTTATATCAGCAGGAGAATGAAATACTTATGTTAAAATACCTACTTCTTTTACATTTCCACCTTCTCTGCATTAACATCCTGATTGTCTTACTACCTAAATCTTACTAAGACTTCAACATCAATAGTATACACCTTCAGTTTTTCTCTGTTGATTTCTTATATCTGACATTAATAAATAGTTTTAACTCAAGAGCAAATTAAATCTACCTTCTGTGGAATAAAGCTGCTAGGCTTACATCCACAAAAATGATGATTAAAATCACTGAGAATGTAATAGAACAGAAGATTGGAGGGTATAAGGCAGTCCATATCCCCTCAGTGCTTTTGCCTAGAGATCTAAAAGTAATCCATAGATACTTTAGTGAATGAATGTCTTTATACTAATTCTGTAGGAAGAATTTATTTTCTTTAACTAGAAATTATATTTTGGTTATATATATATATATATACATATATACATATATATATATATATATATATATATATATATACCAATAAGAGCATATATTACTACTGAATGTATCATATCTTAGCTGAAACATATATATTATACATTATATTTAACAAAATTGTTTAGTTATCAGAGTTAAATATGAGCTATGTTTGCTGACTACAAATATCATCTTGTTTGTTTTTGTTGTTGTTGTTTATATCCTAAAAGGTTCCTATTCAATTACAGTATCAAATATAGGCATAGCTAAAGTTGTTGCATGAATGAAGATATTGTAATGGAAAAACCTAGCCCCTAACCCAAAAGCATACCTTGTGTTACCCATTTGACTGCCACAGTGTAAGTACAAATTCAAAAATGTGCTGGGAAACGTTAACAGACTGTCCTTTAGCCATTTGCCTTGCTTGTCTTTTATTGTTATTATTATTATTATTGTTGTTGTTGTTGTTACTGCTATTATTATTTATTTGTTTACTTTTTCTGTACTACAAAAATCTGAAAATGATGATAAATTAAATTAAATTAAATTAAATTAAAATCTGAGTTTTGTAGTAAATCAAGAAAAGAAACAACAGACACCAGCACTCTTGCCATGTATTCTTCACTTGTCCTGGAATCTGACTTTAAAGAAAAATAAAATCTTTGAATGATTGATAGTTAGATAGATGGCAGATAGGTAAATAGATCGATAAGCAATATATAGAGCCAGATATTATGCCAGCATACAATACAAGTAGTTAGAAAGGTACAGTATAAAACATCCTCTCTTTTTAGATGGCATTTATCCTCTTAATGACTTAGACATGTGAGACAGTAGATTGAACCAGCATCATCCTGTGAAATCCTTTGTTGACAATCTTTTTGTCATATTCAGTTATAGGAAGAAAGGGAAATAACATTTAAAGATAATTCTAAGCTTAATAAACAAGTAAGAAACAGGAACTTGAACATTATCTTGGTATTTTAAATTCCTTTTATATAGTTAATAAATAATCTTGATATTGTAAGATTATAACCTGATTATTGAATAATTAAAATACAATTTTATATTCACTATTAAACATGAATTCTTTTGTAATCTACTTGTACACTAAATATAAAATCATTCAACTGAAAGAAAATACATGGACAATGAATATGAATATGTACATTTGAGTTCAAGATATAAATCTAGTTAGTGAAATTCTGAACCCAATTTTTTGTGTTTGTTTTGGTATTCTTAGAAAACCAGTATTTTGTTACAGAGAGCTGTCATTTTTTCCAGTTCTATTTTTCAGATACATATTGCCAGAAAAACTAAGAAATTAGGAAATGATTGTCTTTAGACATGCCAATAATTTAGTGTAGCTAATTCTTGATTCTCCATTAGTGTACAGGATAAAAAGCATCCAGAGGAAGAGTGTCAAACAAGCATCAGCAATGAGAGAGCATTTCAGCCTACTTGGGCTCGAAGCATCATAAAGATCACCACATTAACTTTGTACCGGTTCCCACTTAGTAATAGCTCATGCTTATTTACTTCTAATGCTGCAAGACAGAGTGTGCCTTGGACTTACATTGTAATTTTTGTACCATTACAGAAGGTACAAACTTCTGGTTTAATATCATGTTAGTAATAATCTGAGCCATTTACTAATTGTATGCTTGCCTAAAATTCTTATCTAGTGTACTTTTATCTCTTCATGGAAATACAGATGCATTTCTTTAACACCTTTAGTAGATGACATTGAAAATGAACAACTGTTTAATTTCGTGTGTGTGTGTGTGTGCATGTACATGCATGTACATATAAACATAAAGCCATTGTTATCCAGGTATAAAGATTGATATCCATTATCTCTGAAACTGATACAATATCAATGTATGATGGAAAAAATGAAACAATATGGCTTTTATGTTTTAAAAAATTTTCTCATGTAACATATCATTATGGTTTCCTCTCCCTCTACTTCTCCTGGTTCCTTCCCATTACCTTTCTATCTGAGTCTACGCCCTGTTTGTCTCTGATGAGAAAATAAATGTATTTCTAAGGGATAATAATGAATTAAAATTAATGTAATGTAGTGTAATATAAATAATACAAGGGATCACATAATCTAACTCATTGGAATTGGACAAAGTAAACCAAGAGAAAGAAAACAGCACAAGAGAAGTTACAAGAATCAAAGGCCCATTCATTGCATACTTAGGAATACCATCAAAGCACTAAACTGAAAGTCAAAATGTATAGGCAGAGGACATGATGCAGACATGTGCAGGCCCTGGGAATGTTGCCTTAGCCTCAGTAAGTTCATATGAGCTTTGCTTATGCTGATTTAGAAAGTCTTGTTTTATTGATGTTTTCTACACTGTCTGGTTCTTGAATGCTTTTAGATGCCCCTTCCATGTGGTTCCATTTGGTTTGCTGAAACATAAAGGAGGGGATTTGATGAAGCTGTCCCATTTAGGGCAATCTTTAAGTCCCATATATCCCAATATTTTTTTTCTGCTTAAGGCCAGGTCCTGTATTTGGTCCCATCTGCTGCAGGTAGCAGCTTTCTTATGAAGGCTAAGGAAAACACTGATTCAATGAGTATACCAGACGATTATTAAGAATAATTTTTTTGTTCTATTTGTTTATTGAACAGCAGTATTTTTTTTACGCTAGATCTCTGGGACATTTAGTTTACAGGTTCTTAGTCTCCCAAGCAGAGTTTGGCATGAGGTGTACCATTCTGAGTGGGCTGGTAAGTCAAATCTAGTTGGTAACTCCCACAAGCTTTGTACTGTAACATATCTTGCAAATAAGACACCAATGTACATCAATGGGTTTATGGCTTTATTGAAACAATGTTGTCTCCTTCAGTAGCATGTCGAGATCTTCATGTACAAAAGACCCTAACACATAGGGAAGAAGGCTCTACATAGGTGTAAATTAGAATTCTTCATGTCAAATGAGGTGTATAAATGTTGTCTTCAGAAATGTGGGCTTGATGTCAGCTTCTGGAGAGCAACCTGTAGTCTTGGCAACAGAATGAGTTTTTTGGGGGGAGACTCATATGGTAGCCCTATGCCAAACAGTTCATTTATATAAAGCCAATTACCAGGACTAGAAACTTCTTTTGATGACAAAGAATCAACAAAGCTAAAAGCTTGTTCTTTGTGAAAATCAACAGGATAAACCCTTAGCCTAACTAACTAAAGGGTCCAGAGACAGTATTCAAATTAACAAAATCAGAAATGAAAAGGAAGACATAACAAAAATGAGGAAATTTAAAAAATCAAATACTCAGCAAAACTGGAAAACCTACACCAAATGGATGACTTTCTAGAAAGCTAGCAGGTATGAAAGTTAAATAAATACCAGATAAACTAAATAGTCTCATAAATCCTAAGGAAACAGAAGCAGTCATTAAAAGTCTCACAATCAACTTGTTGACCTTTTGAGTTCTGTGGACTGTATCTTAGGTAGTCTGTACTTTTTTTGGCTAATATCTGCTTATTAGTGAGTACACACCATGTATGTCATTTTGGGTCTGAGTTACCTCACTTAGGACAATATTTTCTAGTTCCATCCATTTGCCTGGAAAACTAAGGATATCCTCATTCTTAATAGCTGAGTTGAATTCCATTGTGTAAATGAACAAACCATATTTTTCTAATCCATTATTCTGTGTGGGACATCTGGGTTGTTTCCAGCTTCTGGCTATCACAAATTAGGCCAATATGAACATAGTGAAACACATATCTCTGTGGAATGGTGGGGCATCTTTTGGTTATATTCCCAAGAGTGGTATAGCTGGGTCTTCAGGTAGATCACTTTCCAATTTTCTGAGGAACCTCCAGATTGATTTCCAGAGTAGTTGTGCCAGTTTGTACTTCCACCAGAAATGGAGGAGTCTTCCTCTTTCTACATATCCTCACCAATATGTGTTGTCACCTGAGGTTTTGATCTTAGCCATTCTGATAGATGTAAGGTGGAGTTTCAGGGTTGTTTTGATTTGCATTTCTTTGATCCCTAAATACTTTGAAGATTTCTTTAGGTGCTTTTCAGCCATTTGAGATTCCTCTGTTGTGAATTCTCAGTTTAGTTCTATACCCCATTTTTTGATTGGGTTGATTGGTTTTTAGGTGGTTAGCTTCTTGAGTTCTTTATATATTTTAGATATTAGCCCTCTTTCGGATGTGGGGTTAGTGAAGATTTTTTTCCAATCTGTAGGTTGCCAATTTTTCTTATTGACTATGTCCTTTGCCTTACAAAACTTTCCAGTTTCATGTGGTCCCATTTATCAATTCTTGATCTTAAAGCATGAGCCATTGGAGTTCTGTTTAGGAAATTTCCCCCTGTACCAATGAGTTCAAGGCGTTGCCGCTTTCTCTTCTATTAGGTGCAGTGTATCTGGTATCTGGTTTTATGTTGAGGTCCTTTGTATATTTTTGGCATCTTTATCAAAGATCAAGTATCCATAAGTGTGTGGTTTTATTTCTGAGTCTTCAATTCTAGTCCATTGATCAATCAACATGTCTGACTCTATACCAATACCATGCAGATTTTTTCACTATTGCTCTGTAGTAAAGCTTGAGGACAGGAATGGTAATTCTCCCAGCTGTTCTTTGTTGTTGTTGTTAAGAGTTGTTTTTGCTATTCTGGGTTTTTTGCCTTTTCAGGTGAATCTGAGAATTGCTCTTTCGATGTCTTTGAAGAATCGTGTTGGGATTTTGATGGTGATTGCATTGAATCTGTAGATTGCCTTTGGTAGGATGGCCATTTTTACTATATTAATTCTGCCAATGCATGAGCACAGAAGGCCTCTCCATTTTCTGAGATCTCCTATGATTTTTTTTCTTTTTTTTGTTTTTTTGTTTTTGTTTTTGTTTTTGTTTTTTTGAGACAGGGTTTCTCTGTGTAGCCCTGGCTGTTCTGGAACTCACTCTGTAGAACAGGCTGGCCTCGAACTCAGAAATCCACCTGCCTCTGCCTCCCAAGTGCTGGGATTAAAATGATTTTTTTTCTTGAGATGCTTAACATTATTGTCATACAGGTCTTTCACCTGTTTGATTAGAGTTACACCTAGATATCTTATATTATTTGTGGCTATTGTGAAGGGTGTTGTTTCCCTAATTTCTTTCTCAGGCTGTTTATCATTTGTAGAAAGGAAGGATACTGATTTATTTGAGTTCATTTTTTATCCGGCCACATTGCTGAAGTTGTTTATTAGCTGGAAAATTTCTCTGGTAGAATTTTTGGGGTCGCTTATATATACTATCATATCATCATCTTCAAATAGTGATACATTTATTTCTTCTTTGCTATTTTTTATCCCCTTGTTGTCTTTCTGTGGTTCTCTTATTGTTCTAGCTAGCAGGTCAAATACTATATTGAATAGATATGGGGAGAGTGTGCATACTTGTCTTGTTCCCTATTTTAGTGGATTGCTGCAAGTATGTATACCCAAGATACAGTTCACAGAACTCAAAAAGGTCAATAAGCTGAAGGGTCCAAGTGAGGACACCTCAGTACCACTGAGGAGGGAGAAGAAAGCATTCACAAGTGGGGTAGGGAGGGAGGGACCTGGGAGGGAAAGTGGATGTGGTAGGCAGGAGAGGGGAATCTGATCTGATATTGGGACAGGAAAAAGGACTGAAGCCCTGAGGGCCAGCAGATAGAATGGAAACAGGAAACCTATGGAGGTAGGAGGAAGGCAGACCCTCCAGAATGCAACAGAGACCTGGGAAGTGAGAGACTCTCAGGACTTCAAGGGAGGGACCTTAGATGAAATGCTCAACAGTAGGGAGAGGGAACTTATAAAGCCCACCTCCAGCAGAAAGATTGCATCAAATGAGGGAGGGGATTTGACTGAGGCCATGCCACAGTCAAAACACTGACCCATAATTGTTCCTGTCTGAAAGAACTACAGGGATAGAAATGGAGAAGAGACTGAGGAAAAGAAGGTCCAGAGACAGGCCCAAAGTGGGATCCAGCTCAAGGATGAGGTCCCAAGGCCTGGCACTATTACTGAGGCTATGGAGCACTCACAAAAAGGGACTTATCATGACTGCCCTCTGGAAGAAGCAACAAGTAGCTAAAAGATTCAGTTGCAGATATTTGTACTCAGCAATGGACAGAAGATGCTGACCCCTGTGGTTGAATCAGGGAAAGGCTGAAAGAAGTGAGAATGAGGGCGACTTTATAGGAGGACCAGAAGTCTCAATTAACCTGGACCCCTGAGATCACTCAAACACTGGACCACCAAAAAGGTAGCATATACCAGCTGATACGAAGCCCCCAATATATAGACCACAGAGGACTGCTGGGTCTGTATTCAATCAGAGATGTTGTACCTTACCCTCAAGGGACAGGAGGCCCAAGGAGTTTAGAGGTCAGGTGGTGTGCAGAGTAGAGGGTGGGAACAGCCTTGTGGAGACGGGGTGGGTTGGAGGTATGGGATGTGGAACAGTTAGGGGGTTGAAGGGGGAAATAAAGTCTGAAGTGTAAATAAATAAATAAAAAAGAAAAGAAAACTAAAACAAATACAAATTTATAATCCTTGTTTTAGTTTTCTTTTGGAATCTCTTTTTTTTCATCAAAGGCAATTCTTTTTAAATCTCTTGTTCAATTATGCTTTCTCACCATTTCTAAAACTATGTAATTTTTTCTTCACTTTCCTTAATGTGTATTTGCTTTTTCTATTTTGTTTGAATCTTATATATTTTATTCACCATGATATGCATTTGTCAATATTATTATTATTTGTATTATTTAGTGGCATAAAGCTTCATATAATTAAAAAAAGTAAAAACAAACAAACAAACAAACAAAAAAACTATGACAGCAGATGAGAGATGGCTCAGGGGTTAATAATGGTGTCTGTTCTTGCAGAGAACCTGATTTCAATCAACATCATGCAAGTTTACTGGTTCACAATGGCCTGTTACTCCAGAAATAAGGTAGTCATTATCTTTTTCTGGCCTCCATGGACAAGTACATTGAATGCATATTAAAATAAAATATTTATTCTTAGAAAAAAAGTCTCACAACCAACCCCCTCAAAGGTATAACTGTTTGCAGATGATATGATAGTATACACAAGGGACCCAAAAATTTCTACCACAGAACCTCTACACCTGATAAACAGCTTTAGTGAAATGGCTGGATATAAAATTTATTCAAAGGAATCAGGAGACTTTCTCTACACAAAAGATAATTGAGCTAAGAAATAAATTCAGGAAACAACATCCTTTACAATAGTCATAAATAATATAAAATATCTTGGCATAACTCTAACCAAGCTAGTGAGTGATCTGTATGACAAGAATTTCAAGACTCTGAAGAAAGAAATAGAAGAAGATCCCAGAAGATGGAAAGATCTCTTGTGCTCATAGATCGGCAAAACTGACATACTAAAAATGGCCATCTTACCAAAAGCAATCTACAGATTCTATGCAGTCCCCATAAAAATTCTAACTCATTTATTTTACAGAGGTAAAACGAGCAATCCTCAACAACATATGAAATAACAAAACACCCAGGACACCAAAACCGATTCTCAACAATACAAGAACTTCAATATGACTTACCATTCCTGTCTTCAAGCTGTACTACAGAGCAATATAGATAAAAACAAAACAAAACAAAAACATGATATTGGCACAGAGATAGTCAGGAAGATCAATGGAATAGAACTGAAGACCTATAAATAAACCCACACAGCTATGAACACTTGATATTTGACAAAGATGCCAAAACTTTCTAGTGGAAAAAAAGACAGCACTTTCAACAAATGGTGCTTGTCAAACTCGCAATCTGTATGTAGAAGAATGCAAGTTGACTCATTTTTATCTCCTTGTATGATGCTCAAGTCCAAGTAAATCCAGGAACTCCACATAGAACCGGATACTCTGAACATAATAGAAGAGAAGGTGGGAAAGATCTTGAACACATTGGGACAGGGGAAATTTTCCTGAACAGAAATTGATAGATGGAACCTCAAGAAACTGAAAACTTCTGTAAGGCAAGGATACTGTCAATAGGACAAAATGGCAATGTATAGATTGGGGAAAAATCTTTACCAACCTTATTACATAGAGGGCTAACATCCAAATATACAAAGAATCAAGAAGTTAACTTCCAAAGAATCAAACAACACATTAAAGAATAATGGGGTATAGAACAAAATAGAGAACTCAAAACATAGGAAACTTGAATGTCCAAGAAGCACTTAAAGAAATGATTAAAGTACATAGTCATCTGGGAAATGCAAATCAAAATGATCCCAAGATTCCACCTTACACAAATCAGAATGAATAAGATCAAAAACTTAGGCTACAGCAGATGTTGGCAAGGATGTGAAGAAAAAGGAACATTCCTCCATTGTTGGTGGGATTGTAGGCTCGTACAACCACTTTGGAAATCAATCTGACAATTTCTCAGAAAATTGGAAATAGCTCTATCTGAAGACCCAGCTGTACCACTCCTGGGTATATGTCCAATATATGCTCCAATATATAACAAGGACACATGCTCCACTATATTCATAGCAGCCTTACTAATAATAGCCAAAAGCTGGAAACAACCCAGATGTCCCTCAACAGAAATATGTATACAGAAAATGTGGTAAATTTACACAATGGGATAGACCTCAGCTATTAAAAATGACAACTTCACGAACTTTGTAGGCAAATAGGTGTGACTAGAAAATATCAACCCCATAGGAAGAACAACAATATCAACCAACCAGACTCCTCAGAGCGCCCAGGGACTAAACCACCAGCCAAAGAGTACACATGGAGAGATCCATGGCTCCAGCCGTGTATGTAGCAAAGGACGGCCTTGTCAGGCATCAATGGAAGGAGAGGCCCTTGGTCCTGTGAAGGCTCAATGTCCCAGTGTAGGGAAATGCCAGGGCAGGGAGACAGGAGTGGGTGGAAGTGTGGTGAAGCACTCTCATAGAAGTAGGGGGAGGGGGATGAGATAGGGAGTTTCCAGAGGAGAAACCAGGAAAGGGGATATTATTTGAAATGTAAATAAATAAATGTGAATAAAATATTCAATAAAATAGATATATAGAAAGAAATAAGGAAGGAAGGAAGGAAGGAAGGAAGGAAGGAAGGAAGGAAGGAAGGAAGGAAGGAAATATCATCTTCAGTGAGATAACCGAGATCCTAAAGAATCTACATGTTATATACTCACTGATAAGTGGATATTAACTCAAAAGCTCAGAATACCCATAATACAACTCATACACCCTATGAAGCTTAACAAGAAGGAAGGCCAAAGTTGTGCACACTTCAAACCAATTAGAAGGAGAAACAAATAATCACAGGAGGCAGAGGGAGGGAGAGACATGTGTGGGAGAGGGGAGGGGGAGAATAAAAGGGGGTAGGACCTGGTATGGAGTGAGACAGGAGGGAAGTCCAGATGGTTAGGAGAATAAATAGAAATAAGTAGCAGTGAGGGGTGGGAAATTTGGGGAACCACCTGAAATTCCCTTATGTCAAGGATGCTAGAGGCTCCCAGGACAGAATGGGGATGACATTAGTCAAAATACCCAACAGCAGAGAAATAGAACCAGTAGATAGACATGGCCTCAGTACAGGGATGGGGCCACCTACCCTATCTAAAAATTTTTTAACCCAGAATTGTCCCTGTCTAATAGAAATTCAGGGACAAAAATGCAGCAGAGTCTGGAGGAAAGGACACCCAGAGACTGTCCTATCATGTGATCTGTTCCATCAGTAGACACCAAACCCCAACACTATTGCTGATACAAAGATGTGCTTGCAGTCAGGAGGCTGGCATGGCTGCCCTCTAAGAGGCTCTGCCAGGACCTGACTAAGACAGATGTAGATACTCATAGCCATCCATTGGACTGAATTAGGGGAAGGGCTTAAGGAGCTGAAGGGGATTGCAACTCCATAGGAAGAACAACAGTCACTTAACTGGTCACCTCTGAGCTACCAGGGACGAATCCACCATCCAAAGAGTATACATGGCCAGGTCCATGATTCCTGTTATATAACAGAGGACTGCCTCATCTGGTATCAGTGGGAGAGGAGGCTTTTGGTTCTGTGGAGGAAGAGGGTTGGGGGTTCTTGGAGGGGAGACGTTGACAGGAGATAACGTTTCAAATGTTTTTTAAAAAGAATATTACCAAAAATATTGATCATCAAATTTATGACCTATTCTAATTCGCAGAGAATTCTGAGTGTTGTATGGGCTGTGATTCTCCTAGTTTTTTCTGATAAATTGTTTTTACACACCTGGCTATTTAATTATATATTGTAACACTCTTCTTCCAAATACTACCACATCCAGAAATTTGAGGATAACATACTATTCCATCTATTGCATTCATTACATGAAAAATCAAGTACCCTCCTAAATTTAAAATTCTATGTTTTCCTTGGCCATTCTCTATAGACATACTCTGATGGTCTATAGTTTTTGAATTCATAAACAGTGAAGGCATGTAGAGAAGTCATACTGTGAAAGTGTATATAAAATTTGATAAATTCTAAAATAATTCCCATGCAATAGGGTTCTTCTGCCAGCTCTACTTAGAATGCAGTTCATATGTGAAAAAATTGTACAAATTAAGTAACAGCAAAGACATAAATATTCTTTTAATAGAGTAGCAAAAATAAAGGCATAGATTGGTATTACAAAGATGTGTGATAGCTAGAAATTTCTTGTGTCTGAATGGGTTTAGTAAATGAAGAAAATAAAATCCATTTGACCCCAAGCTTTGCAGCCAGAAGGTTACCATACTCATCATTTTCAGTCTTTTCGGCAATGTGGCATAATCCTCACTTTTATTTTAGGAGAGAATTTCTCCCCCCCCCCGTCCCGTTTCTCACCCACTTTCTCTTTCTGTGTTTTAAATATAAGTCAATTTTTTCCCTTCTCATTTTAAAACTTCTTTAAAATTTTGCTATGATGGACCTGATTCTCTATAGAAGAAGTGGGTGTAATTATCAGTATCATGGAGGAAGTTTTATTAAGAATGTTGCAAAACTGTTCTTCCCCCATTTTACAACTAGTATTAGAGTAAGGACAGTAGCTGGAGATTGTAGTTACATTAGTGACTCAGAGTGACATTGAGTAGGCTTGGCAAGGCTCCACGTTTCCTTATTCAGAATGGGATTCTTATCTCTCTTTCAGTCTTCTGTGTGCAGAATTCTCAGATCTCTTTACAGATAGAAGCATTTGTTTATTTCACTAAAGAGACTCACATTTTGTTGGTGTTAAACCAACATGTTAAATCTCCCAGGAGTTGCCCTGGATAGGCCAGATAATTTCTAATTGGAAAATTTTTATTTCTGTTTTCAAGCTTCCACTTCAATTTTAAGCCAATTCCTGAAGAAGGACACACACACTTACATCAGCCGCTCAGCTCTTACACTGCTCAGACATCTGTAAGTGTCCTAACATGTACTCCTTCCTTTACTTCAAAGGTTTGAGAAATCTTCTTTTTAAAAGGCAAGGGATTCTGAGAATCTTTATCTTGTAAATTTTATTTCTTTTGGTTTTTCCTGGGGATTGATTTTGCCAATGGGGGTCATTTAAATCAATCAATCTATCTATCTATCTATCTATCTATCTATCTATCTATCTATCTATCTATCTACCTATCTATCTATCTCTATTATTGCTACTTTTCAATAGCTTCCCTCCTCCTGAGGGAAAGGCAATTAAGGCAGTTTAGATCCTGGTCTGTAGTCAGGAACTATAAGAACCAAACAAAACTCTAAATTCAGCAGCAAATTTTAGCCTGTCTTTTAAGGTTTAGAAGCACCCGTAATTTGTACACTTCATTTGCCTCTTTGCTCAAATTTTAATTTATCTATTGTAGGCATATACTCTGCACCTGCAATGCAACTGCTCATTACCTTAGAAAACCCTCAGGATAGAGGAATTGTTTAGGGGATCGGAAAAGCTGAGCATAGAGCAAGGCTGTAATGGAGTAAGTATCAAAAGGCTACATATATACTGGTGAGAAATTATTTTCAGATGTCCTTTGCAACATAGATCACACATAAAAGCCAAACCTCTTATATTAATATAAAAGTGATTAATAATTAAAGCATCAGGATGGATGTAGTGGTTTGAATGAGAATAACCCTCATGAGCCTCAAAGGCTTGTATGTTTGAATTATTGGTTTCCAGTTGATAGACTGTTTAGAAGGGATCAGGAAGTGTGACCTTGCTAGAGGAGTTGTGTCATAGATGTTTAGTTTCAAGGTATGAAAAGCACATGCCAGGCCCACTGTATCTCTCTGCCTGATGCCTGTGACATCATGCCTGGTACCATGTTCCTTACCATGATGATAATGAATTAACACTCTTAAACTGTAAGTAAGTCCCCAATTAAAGACTATTTAAAAGAGTTTCCTTTGTTACAGGGGTCTCTTCACAGCCCTAGAACAGTGACTAAGGTAGTGTAAAATGCACAGACTGTTCAGACTGTAAGTAGAAAAGATATTTCAAATGGCATTAAACAAAGGTTCCTGACTTAGTTTTCATGGTCACATTGAGGGTACAATAATCCACATTTTCAAACCTTACCACCTATTTTTAATGTCACTTGGCATACTTGTTGCTATGAGTTGTATGAATACATAAAATCTCACTGTATTTTCTTGGTAATATAGTAAAGAACAAGCAAGTCATTCAATAGGCAGTCCACATAACACCTGACCCAAGTGTAAGCTGACTCTGACCATGAGGAAACAATCAGCTAGTTCAGATTGCACCTCATTCTTAAATACTAGTCACTTTTATTTTGAAAAAAAAAAAAAAACAGAAGGAAATGATGGCTCCATGAGTAACAGTGCTTTCCATATAAATCTGGTAACCTGAGTTCAATCCCTAGAACCTAAGTAAGAAACCAACATGTGGTACCACACATATGTGATTCCAATAGTTGTTCTACAGAAAAAAATGGGAAGAAGACAAGAAGGATGGCTGGAAGCTTGTGGAAACAAAAAAGAGAAGAACCTGAAACAAGGTGAAGAGTACACACTTCTGAAAAGGTGGCCTCTGACCTGCATGCATGTATATCATGTCACATGTCACACACAAACACATAGACACACACAGACACACACATATATACACACACTGAGAGGGACAGAGGGGGGCCACGTATGCATGGACAAGCACATAAACCATACATAAGACTAATTTAGAGTATATATAAAAAAGGTATGAATCAGGCAATGAATCTGTGAATACTTTCTTCTTGAATTTTGAAAGAGAAGTAAAATTAAATACTAGTAGAAGAAAATTTAAATCATAATTTTATATTAGAGAATATTAAGTAACACATTTTTGACTTGGTTACCATGATTAAACAAAAGAATTTCTGGTCTGTTATTTTTAATACAATATTGTTATTAACTCCTTGAAGAGTTCAGGGAGGAATTATAATATGAAGTATAAGGATACAAGTTTTTATAATATCTAAATTTTACTTTCAAACAATTTACCAAAAGTATACACAAAGATGTCAACTTATAGACAATAGGTAGAGAGATGGTGTGTTGGTTGTTTTTAATGCCAGCTTTTTAAAACTTAGAATCACCTGAGTAAGGAGATTCATCTGACGAAAGGGTCCTGATAGATTAAATAGATGATAGACAGACAGACAGACAGACAGACAGACAGACAGACAGATAGATAGATAGATAGATAGATAGATAGATAGATAGAATTAGGGAAAGAGAAATAATACAACATATAAAAACGACCCATTTGTATTGATAATATGTATTTTTAGCTACTTTTAAAAGAATGTTTAAATTAGTTTTAATTATGTGTAGGATGTGTGAATCTTCTCTCAGAGGCCACGAGCTTTAGACATTCTGGGTGAGGAACTAGAGATAGTTGTGAGTCTTCTGATGAAGATGCTAGGAAGCAAACTATGTCCCTTTGAAGAACAACAAGTGATCTTAAGCAGTCTCTCCACACAGGAAACTTTTCAAAACTTAAGATCAAAAGTAAATGAAAGTGTTCCAAATACAACTTACATAAGATCAAATCTGGAGTAAAATCATATACTGGGACACATTAAATAATTTAAAATAATAAGATATAAGATTTCTCTTTAAATAAAACATTTAATATCATTAAGAATCCATAAATATCATATAGGAACAGAACACATGGCAGTGAAAAGTTAGGAAAAGAATAAAGTCTTCAAAAAGTTATTATATGGCTGGTATATTAAAACATTGATTTAGAAATAGTGAATATTAACTAGCAAATCATTACCATTCATAGCCATAGGAAATCCTAAGTATGTGAGAAAAATACAATATAATCTTTATAAAGATGTTGTTTATAATAGAAAAATCAAAGTCTCCCAATTAGACAGAAGAATTAAACTGTAGAATGTTGAATCCATGTAATTTTACACTGTAGTGAAAATCAACTAAATTTCATATTAACAGAAACTGAAGGGCCCAAGTAAAGATGCTTCAATCCTACCTGGGAGGGATAAGAATGTAATGACTCAGGACAGAGGGAGGGAGGGATCTGGATGGGAAAGGGGACAGGGAGGGGAAAGGGGAAACAAGATTGTGTATTGGGGCAGGGGCGAAAGGACTGAAGCCCTGAGGGCTAGAAGAAAGAATGAAAACAGGTAACCTCTGGAGGTAGGATGTGGTGGACTCTCTAAAATGTACCAGAGACCTGGGAAGTGAGAGATGCTCAGGACTCAAAGGGAAGGACCTTAGATGAAATGCCCTATAGTTGGTAGAGGAAACTTGTATAGTCTCCCTCCCTTAGAATGACAGGGCATCAAGTAGGCAGATGGGTTGCCATCCCACAGTTAAGAACTCTGTCCCAGAATTGTTCCTATCTATAAGAAACTGCAGGGAAAAATGGAGAAGAGCCTGAAGGAAAGGAAGTTGAATGACAAGCCCAAATTTGGATCCCACTTAATGGGAGGCCCTAAGGCCTGACACTGTTTCCGATTGCTATGGTATGCTTACAGACAGGGGTCTAGCATGGCTGCCCTCTGAGAGGTCCAACAAGCATGGAAAGAGTCAGATGCAGATATTCACACCTAAACAATGGACAAAGGCCAGGGACTCCTGTGGTTAAATTAGGGAAAAGCTGAAAGAAGCTGAGGAGGAGGGTGACCTCATAGGAAGACCAGCTTTGTCAACAAACCTGGACCCCTGAGAACAATAAATCACCAACCATGCTGCGTAGACCAGCTGATAGGGGGACCCTGACACATATACAGCAGAGGTCTGCCTGAACTTGCCTCAGTGAGAGAAGACACACCTAACCCTCAAGAAACTTGAGGCCCCAGAAAGTAGGAGATCTATTGGGGTAGGGATGGTGGGGGTGAAAACATTCTTTTGTAGACCGGAAAGGAGGTATTGGAGGGGTCAAATGACTAGACTGTTAAAAAAAGAGATTAAAGAATAGTAATAAAAAGGAAAAGAAATCCAAGTGTTTATGGGAGCTTTGTGAGCTGTGTATGCTTTATAGGATTTTGCTGTAACTTTGGTTGTGAACACATGTGTACACTCAGTCATGAGACAACACTCACTAATCTTCTGGAAAGATTTCGCTCAACCCAAACAGTTCTATTCTGTGAATTTCATGGTCTTACTATATTTATTAACTGTTCTACATTTATAGAAACATAATGGTTGATAATTTAAATTTTTTCTACCATTCTTCGGCACATAACAAATTAGTAGATCACTAAATTAAATAGTATTAAAATTCTTGATTTTTAAAATTTTTGAATGGATGATAGATTTCATTAAATATTATTAACTAAGATTTAGCTTGAGAATAAGACAGATTTTCCCCAATATAGTTGTCGTGTTACACCATCTATATACTAAATGCTTTCAGCATTGACAAACATCCAAATACTCATGCTGCTCTGTATCGGGCAGCATCAAATATTCATTCAGGATTTACTTCTTCATGTGAAAATAAATAAACACAACATTTCCTTTTTTTTTAATGCATCCAGGCATGGGGTACGTAACTTTTTTTTCACCATTGGATATTCTATCTACACTCCAGATGCCATCCCCTTACCCCATTTCCTCCTGCCCAGGAACCCCCCCATTCCATCCCCCTCCTCCTGCCTCTATGAGAGTGTGCCCTCACCCACCCACCAACTCCTACCTCCTCACCCTCAAATTCCTCCTCACTCGGTGTCCAGCCTTTATGGGACCAAGGACCTCCTCTTCCACCTATGCCCGACAAGGCCATCCTCCCCTACATATATAGCTGGAGCCATGGGTCCCTCCCTATGTGGTCCTAGGCTGGAAACACAACATTTCGATTGTACAATAAGTTACTTTCATCGTGGATGAAGGATAAAATTATACATGTTCTAAAAAGTATTTTAAATTTATTTATGACTGATTGTCAGGAAACATTTTATTCGTATATCTATGTTTTTGCATTTCAGACAAAAATAAAAAACCCATCTTGAAAAGAAAATTTCAAAAGCCTTTAAGTATGTGTGTTGGATTTAACAAATGAGTGCCTGCTTTTAGTTTCTATCATTTTGATCTGTTATACATACTGGCCTTCATTATGATGTGGGGTCTTTAGACATGTATCTAGAAACTCTGTAAGAAGAATGTAGTCAAGGGTAGAACATGATGCCCAAAGGCAAAGATTCTTTGAGAAGGTCTGATATATTCTGGTAGTCATGAAAAAAGAAGGTCTAAAAGACATCTTCCTTTCTCTGACTCAGTACTTTACGATAGTTGTTTTCATTCTTTTTTTGCTTATTACCACAGTGGTCTTATATATCCTGAGTGGGTAAATAAAATCCTTGAATATTCTTATGTATTAAGTTTTTCTGGTTGTATGTTACTTTTATGATATTGAAAATTGCTTTCTTCAGAGATGTGTAGTTTTTGTCATACAGATCTTTCACTTCCTTGGTTAGAGTTACACCAAAGTGTTTCCAAAGAGACCCCTAGAGCTCCCAGGAACTAAACCACCAACCAAGGAGTACACATGGAGAGAGCCATGGCTCCAGCCTCATATGTAGCAGGGGATGGCCTTATCTGGCATCAATGGGAGGAAAGGCCTTTGGTCCTCTGAAGGCTTGATGCCCCAGTGTAGGGGATTGTGAGGGCAGGGAGGCAGCAGTCTGTGGGTGGGTAGGGGAGCACACTCATAGAAGCAGGGGGAGGGGGAAGGAATAGGGGGTTTCTGGCAGTAAAACTGGGAAAGGGGATAACATTTGAGATGTAAAGAAAATAAAAAAAATCATATATATATATATATATATATATATATATATATGAAATTGCTTTTTGGTTTATGTTCTTTGAAATTTATTTAATATTTAATAAATAAAAATACATAATATACATAAATAATATGCACAGTTCAACACCTACTCTTCTCATTGCTTATCCTGTACCTATACACATTTTTTCTAAAAATATTTTTTATTAATTCTTGAGAAATTCATGCAACATGTTATCAATCACATTCATTTCCTCAGCTCTTCCCAGATCCAGATGCTGATTCTCTGTCCTTGCTTAACTTTAGTGTTTAGGCAAAGCAAATGTCATATCCCTCAAATTTTGCAATAACATGTATGGTGTGTTCAATAAGAAATGTCTTCTAGTTGTTCAGGTATTTGAATGCTTGGTCCCTAGTTGGGAGCACTGTTTGTAGGAATCCTGATGCCTTTAGGAGATGTGATCTGGCTGAAGGAATTATGTCTCAGATGGAGGGCTTTGTGAGATCATACTCTTAGTCATGTGTAGTTGGCCTTGACTGCTTTATGCCTGCAGTTGAAGATCTGATGTCTCAGATTTCTTCTGCATCTGCCAACTGCCATGTTTCCCTGTAGTTATGGAATCTCCATCTTGAATCGTATGTCATAATGAACTCTTCTTTGAACAGTTTCATGGATCATAGTATTTTATCACAGAGGCAGAAAAATAATGAATATAACATCTCCTCTATACTCTTCATTACTGTCAGAAAACCTGTTCTTGTTGTCAGAGAGAATTGTCCTCTCAAAGCATTGTGTTGATTCAATTCTGAGTTAATAAACTTTCTAATTTTCTATTAAAAGAATCCATTCAGTACAACCACTCTGGAAATCAGTCTGGCAGTTCCTCAGAAAATTGGACATAGCATTACCTGAGGACCCAGCTATACCACTCCTGGGCATATACCAGAAGATGCTCTAACATATAACAAGGACACATGCTCCACTATGTTCATAGCAGCCTTAATTATAATATCCAGAAGCTGGAAACAATCCAGATGTCCTTCAACAGAGGAATAGATATTGAAGATGTGGTACATTTACACAATGGAGTACTACTCAGCTATTAAAAACAATAAATTCATGAAATTCGTAGGCAAATAGATGGAACTAGAAAATATCATCCTGAGTGAAGTAACCCAATCACAAAAGAACACACATGGTATGCACTTACTGATAAGTGGATATTAGCCGAAAAATCTCTCAGGGTACATGATACAACTCACGGACCACATAAAGCTCATTAAGAAGGAAGACCAAAGTGTGGGTTCTTCGGTCCTTCTTAGAAGGAGTAACAAAATACTAATGGGAGCAAATATAGAGACAAAGTGTGGGACAGAAACTGAAGGAGGGGCTGTCCAGAGACTGCTCCACCTGGATATCCATCCCTTGTGCACTCACCAAAGGTAGACACTGATGGGGATGCAAGGAAGTGCATGCTGACAGGAGCCTGATATTGCTGTTTCCTTAGAGGTCTGCCAGAGCCTGAAGTATACAGATATACACAGGCAGATGCTCACAGCTAACTATTGAACTGATCATTGGGTTCCCAATGGAAGAGTGAGAGAGAAGACTGAAGGAGCTGAAAGGTTTTTGGCCCCATGGGGAGAGCAACAATACCAACCAACCAGAGCTCCCAGGGTATAAACCTTAAGCCTGGGAGCATATAGAGAGGGACCCATGGTCCCAGTTGTATACGTAGGGAAGGAAGACATTGTCAGGCATAGGTGGGTGAGGAAGTTCTTGGGTCCAGTGAAGGCTGGACACCCTAGTGTGAGGGAAATCTTGAGTTGGGGGGGGAGTGGGAGGGTGGAGGGAGATATCGTCATAGAAGCAGGGGGAGGGGAGATGAGTTAGAAGGTTCCTGGTGGGATGGGGAAAGGGGATTACATCTAGAATGTAAATAAAATATCCAATAAAAAATAAAAAGAATTAAAGAAGAAAGAAAAAAGCAGTAGATGTAAACTAAACACTAATAGTGTAGTCACTGTAAGATGAAATAATGCTGCATACTGCAATTCTATAATTCTAGGCAACAATTTGGAATTTCATTTGTGCTTAAAGTTAATACAGTAAAACTTTATCAAAGTTCAAACCATTTTAGAATAATGTTGAATTAACAAGTCACTGCAGTGCCAACCATGCACTGTAACGTTTTTAGTTCTATAAGTGCAAATTCTATATGAAGCTGTTACATAAAATATTACACTGAGTTTTAATAGCAACTTAAAGGTTGAAATGTACTCTTTCAAAACTGTTAAAGTTAGCAAATTAATACCTAAATATAATACATAAATCCATGATTATTTTTTAATATTTGCTATTAACTATAAAGCACAGTTTTAGAATATACAACCATGGCAAACTCCACCTGTATAAATGTCCTAGGTCTAACACTGAATATGGGTTTTTTTTTGTTTATTTTCTTTCAGTGAAGAATCTAATATACACATCTGGAGGGTCGGTCCACCATCACTTTGATATCTTGCTGAGGTGGAACGTTAGCATTATCACTTTTAGAAATCCAAAAGGGTGTTAGAGAGAATATAATATAGACTTTGTTTTCTAAATTTTCTGATCATCAAATATATTAAGTCCTATATATTTTCTCCACTCCACTGACATTACATATGACAATAACTTGCTTAGGACAATGAGATGCAATCCATGCCACTTTCAGGCAGCAGGTTAAAGAATCAGTGTCCGGTGACTCCAGCCATGAGTAGTGCTGCATACACCATGAAGTGGGCCAAGTAGGATGAGGATCATGAATGTACAAGGATTAGTACAACTATTGCTGGTAGTTCGTTGTTGGGCCTTGAATGCCAAGGGCTGTGGGGTTCAGCTGACAGACTTGAGGAATGATCACCCCAAGCCCTGACACAAGTTGCAAAGTTATCCCCTTGTCTCTAATTGTCAATGGTCCTTTTTGCCAATTGACAGCTACTAACCTCTGCTTTCCCCAGCATGCATCAGTAAGAGTAATGAACATCTTCTGTTAGCTAACATTATAGCCATATGCCTTGGGTATCAAGATCCTCAGCTTTAATGCCTAGCACAGTCCTTGAATTCTTCTCATGACACAGCTATTGGTTCCATTGTAGCATGTCTTGTTTACACTCCATCGTTCCTGTCCTTGTTCTCTACTCTCTGCTCTTGGATGCCTCTTCTCAGATACCTTCAGGCAACTACGGCAGCTGGGACTACTGAAAAGAAGTCTTCCTTGTGTTATCACCTCAGTTTAATTGATCCATTCTAAAATCTGGAAGAGACAAGATCTGGGAGAAGACTGTTGGTCCTAATATAAAACCAAGGGACAGGACCCACTGGTATTTACAAGCTGAATCTAAAAGTTAGGACTGGAGAGATAACTCAGTCAGTAAAATATATTTAGTGTATGACTGGGAACCTGTGTCTGGAAATCTAGATTTTGTCTTTAAAAAAAAAAAGCAAACAAAATCCATCATGTGTGGAAACATGTGCTTGTCACCTTGGTGCTGAGTATAAAGATAAGTGGATTCTGAAAGCTCACAGACCTGCTTTCTTAGCCCAGATTATGAACTATGGGTTTAATGAGAGGGTACCAAATACACGAAAAAGGGAAGGAAGGAAGGAAGGAAGGAAGGAAGGAAGGAAGGAAGGAAGGAAGGAAGGAAGGAAGGAAGGAAGGAAGGGAAGGAGGGAAAGAAAAGAAGGAAGAAAAGGACAGAGGAGGGAGGGAGAGAGGGAGGGAGGGAGGGACGGACGGACGGACAGACGGACAGACGGACGGAAAGAGGGAGGATAAGAGATTGACAGAGATGTTCAGATGTCAACCTTTGCCTCAACATGTATCTGTGTGGGCAAACACATTTGCATACATTCATACACCTATACACCCCATAGGCAATTTAAAAATTAGGTAAATGGCCTGGTACTATAGCCAGGTATGGAGAGAAGATGAAGTCCTTATTGAATATATGTTGTTGCCACAGTTATAACCATGTCAAGGAGAAAACCTGCCCCCATGAAAATCTCTCGGGTTCTGTGGAAATATTGATAGCATATGAAGAAACTGCTACAGCTTCCTTCTCTGGGATGTTTCCAGCCTCAAATTGCTCCCCTACAGAGACATTCTACATAGATTTGCTAAACTTGCTTCCTTGTTCAATGAATGTGCCTCTTTGCTTCAATTGCATAAACTAAACTTAGTTGAGGATTCTGGCTGCAAGTAATACCGTCCCCATACAAGCCTTTCCGTACTTGTGCCTGTATGTCTTTCCTTTATTTATTCTCTCATCTCCTGTTTGTCCAATTCCTGCAATTGGTCAGAACAAGGCAGCCAGGGATTTTTGGTTGACTGAAAGGTAACTGCAAATGAAGGATCCTTTTCTCACCAATCACAGAAGAGTTTCCAGTACACTAACCTCAGGCCTCACACTGATATCAATGACGATGTTTGCATTCAGACCAGCCATGTGTCGTATCCTTAATCAATTACTGCCTTCTTGCTGAGTTAGGAAGGAGACATTCTCCCTTGTTTAGAATATTTGTACATCTTTCCTTACCTAAAGTAAGGCTTTCAAGGTCTGTTTGATATCTGGGACTCCTCTTGTAGCAGTAGTAATCCAGGTTGCCTTAGAGGTTCTTGAGAAAATGGGGCTCCCATGAGAATTCCTTACTCCATGGTTCCAGGCAGAAGGAAAGATTCTACCCACTGCCAGTCAGAGACCAGAATCATGCTCCCATATGATTTCATGCATTCACAGAAAAATAATTATCAAAGGATGCTTAAATAAAGCTTAAAATAAAAGGAAGTGTCTCAAGTACATTAAGTAGAGCTTAACAGTATTTTTCAACATTTCTCTGCCTAACCCTTGAGAAACTTTAGACATCTGGGAATTGGTACCCCTGGTGGGAGGCAGGGGGGTCACATCATTTTTTGGAGACAGGGAAGGAGGAATGGGATGCGGAACTGTGGGAGGGGTGACCAGGATAGGGGCAATGGCTGGAGTGTAAAAAATAAAATTAGTAATAATAAAAGAAGAAAAAATAAGAGGAAGGAGGAGGAGAAGAAGAAGAAGGAAAAGGAGGAGGAGGAGGAGGAGGGGGAGGGGAGGGGGGAGGGGAAGGGGAAGGGGAAGAAGGAGAAGGAGAAGGGGAAGAAGGAGAAGAGGAAGAAAGAGAAGAAGAAGAAGAAGAAGAAAAAGAAGATGAAGAAGAAGAAATCCCATGATGCCTTAGGACAAGTGAGTGTCTCTGATTTACTAATGAGTGTCATCTTTATCATCTGACGTCATTTTACGACCAATATCCTACACTTGGAACCCACTTGCTATGAACACTATTATATGGTTAAACACTATGCTGTCCAAGTTTTTAAATCATTAATAGTGCCACACAATCTGTCTGATTCTTTCTATGTTAAAGAGAGATTGTGGTCATGCTTAAATGAGCCTTTTTTTTCTCTTTTGTGTTCTTCCATTTTCTAAAATTCATCTTGCTTGATGGACAGGCTCTGCATTAATTCAGCTCAGCAGAATATTTTCTATGAACATTTTGTCTCTGTTGTTTCCTTCTTAAACTAATATTATCTTCATTTTTAGAGCTATATTTTGAGATGTCCTTTAGAATAATCTTTAAAGAGGCTTAAATATCTTGATATTTTTCAATGGGAATTGAGATCTCAAAAATATTGATGAAATATATATCTAGGCATTCTTGGTTTCATTATTATGTAGACAAATGGGCGAGTAGATGGATGCTTGTTTATGCATTGGCAACTGTGCTGTGGATTGTAGTTATACAGAAAGCTGCTTCTCTGAAGTTATAGCTTGCATACACTGCATCTCTCTATCCTATCTTGTCAGGTTCATTTGCTTTTATTTAGCTTACAGTTTCTATTTTCTAGTGTCAGTTTTTCCTTGACGCTTTGCTCTTTGCAATTTTTACAAACACACTTTAACCTGTTGTCATTTTGTAACTTTTCCCTACCTTCTGTTTTATATTCTGATTATCTGTTAGTTTGTGACTATCTTACGTTCTTTCAGTTCTAGTTTTTTCATAAATTTCTTTTCATTTTCGTCGACCACTAGCCCTCCACTTATTATTATTCATTAAATACACCTATACAGTCATTTCAAGGGAAGTCTAGAAAACAGCTTATAAAAATGCTGTGTCTAAGGTCCAGGATAAAAAATCATGTGCTTCCTTTGAACTACAATATTTTCCAACTGTGTATTAAAATACCTCTGATTTTATGTAGATATAGATTCTATCCATATTGGAATGCAGATTGCTCTCTTCCTGGACTTTCTTTGTCATCTGATACCTGTAATGACAGCTTGCTAATCCATATCACACCATCAATGATTCAGAGTAGTGACAAAGCTCTGTAAACAAGTCATCTCCCTAAGAACTAAATGAGGTCTCGTGATGCTACCTGGTGTGCTGGGCCCACTCACATTCCTCTAAGGTTTTCTTGCCATAGTTGCACTCATTTCCTTATTTCAACTTCACCACTACAAGTTCCTCCTTCTGTTTCCAGTGCCCAAATAACTACTTTCTGGTTTGCTTCAACTGTTAGTATAATGATTCTTTCCTTAATCGTTGAGTCCTTTTGTATGGATCTTCCTAATATAAGTTATCAGAAGTACTTAGCCACCCAGCTGGGATTTGTTGAAGGCTCCCAATCTTTCTTATAGATTTTAAAAATGGACTAAAGATATAGGAAATATGTGATTGGAATTTTCCCTTACTTGTTTTTTTCTTTTACTTCCTTTTGTAAATGTGTTTGAGGTTGGTATAGCTTCATTAATTTTAGTTGCATATGTTATCTTCTCCCTACTCCATCTGCAAGAGCTGACCTGTAATATTGAAACTAGAACAATGCAGTTCTGTCAGTACATGGAACCTAATTGTTGACTGTCAGCTTTGTGCCCAGTCACTGTTATATGTGTTTTGTTATGGAGCCTGAAGAGGCATCAAAAACTTTGCCAATGCCTGTAGTCACACTCAATCAATTGTTCTGCTTTACAGGTTGCTGATTTTTAGCCAAGCAATTGCACACTCTGATTGGAAGGCAGGGAAGCATGTCTATGCATATCTGGAAGCTTACTTTCCTTTTACTGTCAAAGGCACATCTGTTAGAACCTAACAGTCAGATGGCAGCTTTGTGATTCTCTCCTAAAAAATGTGAAGGTACATTGTGAACTGTGTCTTTCAAAAATTGTTTTTCATTTGTGGTTTATGGAGAAATCATAATAGCTGGACGATGCATCCTTGCTTATTTTATTACTTTGTTCTATGAACAGTCTACACAATAATTACCTAAAACACAGAAAATTGTATTTTAAATTAAAATACATTTATTTTGTGTTTGATTTTGAAAGATCTTCTCCATCCACGGTTAGTTCTTGTGTGAGATTTTTTTTGTTGGATCTAGGAGCACAATTAATACAACAGCTGATTAACAGAGAAAAGCATAAAATATTGATTACATGTATATATGGGTGAAGTAAAAGAAAGAAAACCCAAGCACGATGTCTTATGTATGTTTTATATACACTTGTAAAGAAATAACAGTAAATTTATGAAGAAATTGCAGAAAAATGGGTGTCTTTCTTATGGTAGTGAAATCCAAAAAAAAAAAAAAAATTGCCATGAAGACATACGTTCTTGTGGGGTAGATATAACAAGAATTGCTTCTAGAAATTTGCTTATTTAAAATGTTATATCTCACTTTTACTTTATTTTTGGTATAAATATTGCTCCAAAACTTTTATTAATTGCTCCATGTGGGAAAATTCAGACTAAGCATCCATAGTCCTGACTAGACATCTTTGGAGATACTATATCCTTCATTCTTATAGTGTATTTTAGATATCTTTCCTTATTTTAAAAGTACTATTTCAAGACTCAAGGAAGGGTTCCTGTGTCAATGTTTTTCTAGACAAGATCAATAGTCTCTCCTCGAAGCCCCATAGAACCTGGATGTGGTAATCTATAATCCCAGACTACTCATCTACACAAATGGGAAATGGAGATGGGGTGACCGAAATATTGTGCTCTGGCCTTCTCACTCTGTAACATTCATGCCAACACCAGCACATGCATATGCAAACACACACAATTGCACATGTGCTGCACTCACATACATCTCTCTCTCACAATCATACAGTAAAAATAAAAAAAAATTAAAGTTACAACCATGACAAATTTTGAGAGGTGGTAGGTAAACATTTAACACTTCATGTTATGTGAACACTTACGAAGCAAACTAAACCCAACACCATAGTACCTATTCAGATATATTCATGCTCTAACTGGACAACTGATTTGATTTTGTAAGACTGATAGGAAATAGTTTTCACATCTTTCTACAAAAGATGGAAATCCATGATTACAGTACAATTTTTCAGGTTGAAGTGTGTCTTCTTGAATGTAAGATTCAGAAAAAATGGTTATCTAAGGAATCCATTTTTTAAAGAGTACATGAGTGGTAAACTGCATTTCTTTCATATCTAACAATTTCCTCCTTGGAAAGACCCAGGCTGACTTTTTTTCCACCCCTGAAATGTGTTTCTGCTCAGTACAACAAATATCTTTGACTCAAGGTTTGTGAGTCACCTAATCTGGACTTTCAGAAAACAAAGTTCTGCCTTTAGATTTTTTTCAAAGCCAGAAGCATTCTAGATGGTTTTCATTATAGAGTCCAGAGCTTTAAAATCAAACTTATTTGACACTTAAAAGCAATTTCATGGACAATCACAATATCATGGCTCTTCTGAGAATGAGTTAGAATCTTCCAGTAGTTAGAGTCCCTGCTCTTCCTCATCCTTGCTTGGTGTTTTGAGGGTCAGAATTGAATGTGCCATTGCTTCTTTTCAATCCTCTGAAATGTAGCACAGATATTAATTCTTTCACAACAAGCTTCAATATATAAACAATGCCCACTACACATTCTAGAACAGTATAAGTGATACGGTTACATGTTTTCAATTAATTATTGCTCCATTTGGAATCTATTACTCTCAGATTTGCCTCTCATGATTGATTTCTGAGTTGATTATAATTCATGACTTTACATTTTTCTGAGAGTTGTTCTCATGTGAGCCTGGACCAGCCATTGGAAAAGACAAACCTTACATTGCATTCTGCTGAGCCAGTCAGTTTAGCCCGACTAGCATGTGGATCCATACACATTACAATCACTAATGGACAGATATTTAAAATTAGGAGTCGTAAATGTTGTTTATAGAACAGCTATATTTAAGCAATTGTGGGTTGTGTGTGGTCATGGAAATTTCTACAAACACTGGGAATGACTGAAGGGAAAGAGGAGACTAGAATAGAGTGGTCTTAAGTGGCTTACTTAGAGTCTAAGTGGCTCACCCTAAATTCTTGAAATAGTGTCATACTCTTTTTTTTAATATTTTTTATTGGATAGTTTATTTATTTACATTTTAAATGCCATCCCCATCCCAGTTTCCCCTCCGCAAAACCCCTATCCCATTCCTCCTTCCCCTGCTTCTATGAGGGTGCTTCCCCCCACCCACAGCCACTTCACTACCCTGGCATTCCCCTACACTGAGGTATCAAGCCTTCGCAGGACCAAAGGCTTCTCCTCCTGTTGATGCCAGATAAGGAGATCCTCTGCTACATATGCAGCTGGAGCCGTGGGTCCCTCCATGTGTACTCCTTGGTTGGTGGTTTAGTCCCTGGGAGCTCTGGAGGGTCTGGTTGGTTGATATTGTTGTTCTTCCTATGGGGCTGCAAACCTTTTCAGCTCCTTCAGTCCTTTCCCTAACTCCTCTATTAGGGACCCCATGCTCAGTCCAAAGGTTATCTATATTTGTCAGGCTTTGTCTGAGCCTCTCAGGAGACAGCTATATCAGGCTCCTGACAGCAAGCACCTCTTGACATCTGCAGTAGTGTCTGGGTTTGGTGTCTGTATCTTTCTTCATCCATAGGGAACCATTTATCTGTGATACTCTTTTAGACTAAATATCAAGGAATGAATAATAATCCAGTTCTAAATTTTTTATTCTATATATAATTCTTATTTATTAATATATATATTATATATTATATATATATATATATATATATATATATATATATATATATAATTCCTATTTATTCTATATATAATTTCTATAGAGTAAGCACATAGTAGTGATTGTTGGCTCCATGCTTTTAAAAAAAAATTATAAGCCAACCTGATAAAACATATACTGTACAATAAGTAAATGAAATAAATTGTTGCATACATACTATTGTGACTGAGCTTTTGCTGCTTATTTACTAATGCGGAAAGAATAGAGGAAACACCTAAGAAAATCGACGAATATGTATTCTCTCCTCACTTGCAGAGTAGGACTGTGCCCTGTATGCTTTCTTGTTGTTTTCCTGTATTTTTACAACAGTCCTAGCAGAAAGTTTCATTAGTAAAGGATGAATCTGAAGACCAGCGAAGTTACATAATTTTCTTGAGAGCACATGGTGCAAATATAAGATATGGCTTTGTATTTCACGCTATGCCATTTTAATATACATTTATAATTAAATAATCATTCAATCAAATTTACTGAACACTATGTCACATGAAGATTTTTGAATGAAACTAAGTAAGTAGAGTTTGAGAAATTGCAAATAAGATTAAAGTTTTAGAGGAGCCGGGCAGTGGTGGCGCATGCCTTTAATCCCAGCACTTGGGAGGCAGAAGCAGGCAGATTTCTGAGTTTGAGGTCAGCCTGGTCTGCAGAGTGAGTTCCAGGACAGCCAGGGCTACACAGATAAACCCTGTCTCGAAAAACAAAGAAAAGAAAAAAAATATTTAGAGGAATATTACAATATTTCATATATGAGAAAACAGTTATTTTCTCTGCTTTCTAAAATGTCAAATAAAAGAACTAAATTTGGAAAAAAAATCGGCAATTGAAAATACACAACACTACTACTAGATTTTTTTCATTTGAACTAATTAAATTCCATTTCAAAAACCAAATTTTAAAATCACAGCACTATGCTTAATATTTTAATTCCTTTATTCTACTGAGAACTTGAGTTTTTGCAGCCTTCTCCTTTAAGTAGAATCCTTTACATTGAAAGAACAAAGCTACATGGAAAACTGGATTATTAAATAAAACATTTGAAGCCATACAGTTTACTCAATGACACATTGACATACTTGGGTATTGAACAAATAAAAATAATATTTCCATAAAAATATCTGATAACTTTTAGGGAATATTTGTGTCAATACTATGACACACTATTTGTGTCAATATTAGAGCACGTGCTGATGTTGCAGAGAATCTTGGTCCAATTACCTGAACCCATATACTGCCTCACAATCCAGTTACAAGGGTTCTGATGTCCTCTTCTAGCCTCCACAGGAAACAGAAATACACGTAGTACACATGTGTATAGCCTCCAGAGGAACCAGGAACACATACGGTGTATATATACCTGCATGACATCAACTTATCTATACACACACACACACACACACACATATATATATATATATATATATATATATATATAATGTAAACACACATATGTGTCTATGTGTGTATGTATGCATGCATGTATTTATCTATGTATGCATGTAATTGGCTGGGCTGAGGATATAGGATGGTCAGTAAAGTACATGTATACCAAGAATGAAGGTCTTCATTTGATCTTCAGATTCCACGTTTAAAAGCCGGACTTGTATGATTATAATTCCAGAACTAGGGCAGTGGAAGGAGGAAGATCCCTAGTGCTCATTGACCAGCTATCTTAGCCTAATTAATGAGGTTGAAGACAGTGAGGATTCACATGTCGAAATTCAAGGTGGATGGCCATTTGGGCAACAACATTTGATGGTTGTCCTCTGTCCTCCACATACACATATGCATCTGAACACATACAAGCACATACACATGTACACACACACACACACACACACACACACACGCACACATGCACACATACACACAGAAGAATATACACCTGCTCCCCTGCTCCTTTTCAAAGGACATCTTTCTGACTGAAGGCCAGTCATATAGCTTAGGTGCTCACCATCTTTTCGAATTGACTGCCCCTTAGTTATCCTTGAAGACGTTATTTTTTCATCTCCCAATAAGTATAATTTAGTATCATTATTGTAACTAGCTAAAATGACCTCATATTTACTAGGAATCTATTGAAAATAAGCAATAAAATTGAACAATGACTACAGATTCTTGCAAACATATTCCCACAATTTTTCCTTGGTGGTAGCTCTGTATTTATTTTGTCTCTACCTCCTTGTCAAATATCTGTAGCTACACTGATGACATTTTTACAGAGTAATTTCCATGCGCTCGATGTATTTTTTCTAAACCAAAGTCACTATTTCTCAAATGTCATGTTTTCTTTAGTACTACAAATTTTGCATAACAAATATCATTTATAATTGTTGTTTTCTTGTGATACAAGTATTATTTTAACTTCAGCTTCTGCCACAAAAATAAAATAAAACAAAAACTGATTAATCAATGATTACATGATATTATTTTAAAAGGAAGGCTAACAATGAGAGTAGGCAAAAAAGAAAACTAAACAAACAAATAAAGACAAAAGACAAGAGAGAGAGAGAGAGAGAGAGAGAGAGAGAGAGATTGCAACCAAGCATAAAGTGCTTGTAGACTTAATGTTCAAATGACAAGGCTGTAAAAGTGGTTTTAAGTGCACCCTGAGGAATGCTTATGGCTTGCCTCTCTTTCATCTGAGTGTCAAACAGGCGCTTGGTGATTAAAGTCGAAACTGAACAGTGATGACTTTTTTACCATGTAATACTCACATAATTAACAACACATTCCAGTTTAATGCTAATGCAGGAAACTCGAGTCTTGGAAATAGCAAGGAATGGTAGAGGATCAAAGTTTGATTTTAACTCTAATTACATTTGAGCCTAGTGCCCCAAGCATTGGTAATTGATTTGAAAGGCAAGTTCACAAAATCAGCAACCAGCAGACTTGGAAAGTAAGTTCTTAGAACAGGGGTCACATTGGCTGTATTTAACAAAGCAATTTGTGTCATTAAGGAAGAGATAAAGGAACTGCATTCCCATCACTCGCTTTGGCTCACCCTGACCAGCTCTGATTACATGCTCAGGGAATTATTCTTCTTCCTCAGGGAGCCACCATGTATTTATCATGCCAAAAAGATAATTACAGAAGACAGAGAAAGATGCATGCTTTTGCCTCTTGTGAATCTTCTGTATTGTTCTTGGCCATGAGACCAGGCTCTGCTTGCTTTTACAGCCTCACTGGACATATTTCATCTGGGATTAACTAGGCTGGGGACACACAGTAAACATATTTTCAGAGCTTATGACTTTAGAGAGATCATACATACAAACATGTGTATATTTCAGTTAGTACAATATGATATACTCCTACAATTATCTCCTCGTACTTTATCATTAACTCAGCACTCATCAAAGCTAACAACATATAATCAGGGCTAGCAAGACTGTCTTAGCAGGGAATTTCTTACCACCACCTTACCATAACAGCATTATTTCTAACCACATATTAAAGCTTATCCTATTACCCACAGATAAGTACAGCTACCAACCCTCCTCCAGAAAGCCTCTGCTTACAGCAAATGGAGACCATCATTGAAGAATACAACTGAAACAGTGCAGAGACCACCACATCATAAAGACCACAGCCCCAGTGGATACATCTACTTCACAGCTCTAACAGTTATGGTTCAGGGAATACTGAGAATGTTGAGACCGGCAGATTATAAGAGCCAGAATATCAGGAACTCTGATGTGAAATTGTGGATCATAAAACATGGCGACATAAACAAAACCCAAGGCAGGTATAATGACAATACCAATAGACATGCTGATGCAGAAATTTCATTGGGCCCTATGCCTAGACAATGAACTACAGGCAACTAATGTTGGCTGAGAGAGGGGCAATTAGCTACTCCCAACATTGAGCTCTATAATTGGTTATCCAGTCCAAAGTGGTCAGCCATGAAACCATATAAATGCAAAAAAATGAACCCAGTAAATTATACTTATATATTTGGGTGTGTATGTAGGAATAAATATTAAAGAAAATAAGGCTGTCAATTAAAGTGAGGGATATGGGAAGATTTAGAGGATAGAGATGTGTGGGAGTCTGGAAAGAAGAAAGAAGAAGTTACAGAATTATATTTTAATTAAATGTATCAAAATTAAACATTTATAGTTAATTAAAAAATCAAGTTATACATATAAATATAATTTCGGTGATGGTCATTTCCATGTGTCACTTATGAGAAATTTACCTACTTATGAGAAAATACGATTTAACCATATAGCAAAGAACTAGCTTATACTTTGGTTGTGGCTTTGAAACCAATAATCAAACTGTAGCTCAATCCACTTCCTCATGGGAACATCATATCCTCTTAGGAACACCGATACTTAGGTTGACATTGTCAATTAAATTACAATTCCTGCCTAGCTTTGCCAATTTTAATAAATTAGTAAAAGAACCAGACTTAGAAAATAAGTAATAATTTCCTTTTGGAATTAAGAAATTTCATGACATTCATAACTTCAAAGGGAAAATGGAAAATTAATCACTAACAAGACTTGGAAAGACTACTGTTTAGTCATGAGCTATGTCATCAAAGGCAAGAGGTGAAGACAGCAGTTGTAGTGTCTTATGGAACCATTTTTCACTTATATGTGTAGAAATTCTCTACAATAACCAGCACTTTGTTACCGGGTGACAGCTGTATATCTCCGTTAATCACCCTGTGAGTGGGTCAATGCCTCAGTTGTGGAACTTGCAGAAATCTGCTGTAACAGATCTTAAACTCTTAGATTAAAAGTCACCTTAAATATCAATTTTTTGTGAATGGATCTGACTTAAGACTGTATATAGTCTGTACTTCAAAGTTCTATTTATGTTTAAGTACTTAATAATGGAATAGACCATAAATGTTTACATGAACATATTCAGTATTTATTTGTTACAGGATATCTGATTATTGTACATAGAAAACCTAATTGTTAGCAAAACATAAAATCTTAAATAGGTCCTGTGTTTGTCAAATGCAGCTAAGTGTGTCCTGAAGAGAGGAGGTTCCTGTGCTTCTAAAGCCTCCATAGGTAAGAATGCTAAAGAATGGAAAGTTCCAGCTTATGCTAGCAGAAGAAGCTTTGAAGAGGTCTTATGGTCTTTGCTCTATGACCTGAGACAAACTCTACTGGGTGTACTTGAGCTATCTCACTAAAAGATGAAATGGTTTGGACCGAACTTACTTGGTTTGGAGACCCCCCAATACCCCTCCCTCAAACACAAACACACACACACACACACACGCACACACACACACACACACACGTCATGAAGGTGATATGGTTCAGCCAGCCAAGTGTGTAGGGAAGGAGATAATAAAAGCTACTTATATAAGAAATAAGACCTTAGACAGACTCTTTCTCTCCCTCCCACTCTGCATTCTATCCCTGTCTCTAAGTCTCTACCCCTCTCTGTCTCTCTGTCTTTGTCTCTCTGTCGTCTCTCTGTCTCTCTGTCTCTTTCTCTCGCTCAGCTTGTAGGAACAACAGAGAAGTGGCTGCAAGACACAAGTAAAACAGAATTCTCAGAACCAGAGCTAAGGAGCCCTCCTAGGTTTGGAAGAGCTCAAGAAAAAGTTAGACTCACTCTGTAGAATGATACAGATAGACATTTCTAAAGAGCTAGTAGTTTAGTAGTAGGATTGAGCTTGTAAATAGATATTTTATATATATTTAAAAATGTTACTTGGCTTGTAGGTTTTCACCTCAGTTTATGCCTCCCCTGTCTTAATTGGTATAAATATTAGATCATTTAAATGGTTACATTTATTCCTGTGTACATGTTTTATTCCAACAAGAGAAAACACAGCAACTAAATAATGTTACTATTTACCTTAAAAAGAAAACTTAAAATACTACTCACATTTTTCTTCTTATACATTGCTGAACCTGGACTCCCAAGATCTCTCAAACACTGAACCACCAACCAGGCAGCATGTACCTGCTGATATGAGTTCCCCAACACATATAGAGCAGAGGACTGCAGGGTCTGAGTTCAATCAGAGAAGATGCACCTAACCATCAAGTGGCTGGAGGCCCCAGGGAGTTTAGAGGTCTGCTGGGGTGGGGGGTAGGGGTTGGGAACATCCTCCTGGAGATAGGGGGTGGGGAGGAGGAATGGGATGTGGAACAGTTGGAGAGTGGACTGGGAGGGGAATAAAATATGGAGTGTAAAATTAATTGATTAATTAATGGTATATATATACCATTAATTAATATATGCATATATATGTATATATACACACACATATGCATACACATACACACACACACACACACACACACACACACACACACACATATATAAAACCAAAAAGCACTGCTGACTTTGGAGTCAAAAGTCAGTGGGGGCACCTTAAACCCAGCAGTGATACAATATTTGTCAGAGCTATCCTGTGGACCTATAGAAATTGCACATCCTCACTGGCCAACATATAGAGACAACCCTTCTGTTCATTGGAAGTGGTAAGTTGTAGCTGCTAACATCAGATGAGAAATTAGGGGCTCCCAAAATGCTACCATCAATGAAAGAAGGGCAAGGTAAAAAAAAAAAATTACCTACCCATGAAAAAGATGATGATTAAGTCATGTTTCTATTTTCAGATAAAAAAATGAAATTAAAGAGTCTTTAAAGATAGAAAATGTGTTAAAAACTGCAGGCAGCCTCTACAAAAGCAAAGACAGAATTTAAATCTACAGATAAAAAGAGACAATCCTTACCTTATTCCATTACAAAGACTTCATAGACTCACATAAGTGATTAGAACTGATTAAACTATTATATTCACTTGTAAGGTGCCACTGTGTCTTCTAAATTTTAGAGTTATGCTGACCATATACAACAGGAAAGTGATGTAGAATCACACATATGCCCGAGTCAGCAAAAGTCTAGTCGTAGGAGACAACCTGAACACTTCAATACTTGACCTTCAATTTCATAATTAACCCAGTGACCTGAAGAATCCACGAATATTTCTACATAATTGAGGCCTTGTAAGGACTGATTTGGTGAAGAAGTACTGTGAGTGACTTTTTACGTTCATCTGCGAAATTTAGAAAGAAATACAAATGAAATATTTTAGTTATGATTTCTGAGAAATGTATTATGTATCTACTATGAAATAAGTTATGAAAGAAAGATTAAAATGTTGAAGCACTGCAGAATTTCACCATTATATTTATTATGATAAAAATTTCTCAAAGGAATGCAAAAATGTACACGTATTTATAATTAATCTTTCAAAAAGAAACAATTCGGCTATGTATGACATTGCCTGCTGGTGTATGTTATTAAGTTTGTAACTACTCATATTTTAAATAGATAATATCAATAATTTATTGTGAAAATTATTTTTAAGCTAAACATAATGATCTTATGTTTTACTTGGACTTAGGGTTTAAGAATATTATAAAAAACACTTTAGACAAATAGACATATCTTATATGGCCTTTCAGAACAACAGGGCTACTAATTCAATTTAATCCAACCTCATGGTCTCACTGATCAGGTGGTGAACTACTGACAATAATTTTACCAAATCTTTAACCAAACTGGACTTTGTTAATGCACACTATCATTAAATCATGTGTTAACCTGATATTTGACAGCACACTGCTAAGTGTTGCTGGCTACAATCTTTTCTATGCAGTCCACTTTATTCTAAGATGACTTTCTCCTTTGTGTCATGTATCAACATAATTCTGGAGGTGCCTTTGAATCTTTTTCTGTAGCCATTATCTTAATTGTGCAAAATTTACTCAGTTACTTATCCAGTTTAAAGACTTTAAACTGTGCCTCCCCTACAGCATTTTTTTTTTTGTTTATACTAAGCTGTAACAGTAGTGGTGATTACTGCTACCACCTCCATTCCTAAGTTTCTATGATTTTATTTGTGACAAGAGTGTGAGTTGTTTCATGGTAGGACAATCATCTACTTAGTATTTGCATAGTATTTGCATAATAACTTCATAATAAATTAATTCATGGATAACACCAATAATTACAAAAGTTTATCTTAAAACTCTTATACCTATGATATTTTTAGTGAATATTATTATTACATTGATTTTTTTTTTTTTTTTAGTTTCTACTGTAACTAGATTTCTCCTTCCATCTTGTCTCTGTTACTCATTCAAGTCTGAAAGTCCGACAAGGTAATTTCTGATCGACTGAGCTTGAATCCAAGGCCCGCTGTATAGATATGGCACAATAAGTGACAATCAATACTGGGAAAGCATATGATTATTTTTTACAATCAAGAAGATGAATTCTGGTAAGATTACTCTTATGTAAATTCCCTCATTTACAGGAAGAGTTCTGATATTATGTACCATTCCTGTTCATGTTGTTTCTGGATAAATCCCAATTTCCCTTGTATCCATTTCATCCATATTGTGTAACTCAGTCTAAAGAACGCTCTGAAGAAATCCTGGAAGTCCTCTCTCAGGTCCAGGACTCCGTCTGTTGTAGTATCTTCTTTCTACCTCTCTTCAGAAGTAGAGAAATACTTCAGTATACACCAAGGAAAATACAGATGTGATTGGTACCCACTCCCTTCTCCACCAGTGGTAACATAGAACACCACATGCTTGTGTGTCTTTTCTTTTACACTAGCAGATACATTTTGAAATTCTTTCAGTATTTATGTATGGCAGTGTCTCAGGGCATCATGACCAAAAGCAAGTTGAGGAAAAAAGAGTTTATTTGACTTAAATATCCTTAAATGCAATCCACTGAAGGAAGCCAAAGGGGAGACGTGAAAGAGGGCAAACATTTATAGGAAGGAGTTGATGTGATGTGGTGGAGTATTGGCTTATACTGGCTTATTCCTCGTGGTTTGCTCAGTCTGCTTAAAAAAAAAAATTCATTACTGCCAGCCCAGTGTTGTTCCACAAAATGTCTGTGGTCTCCCCTATGAATCATTAAATAGCAAAATGCCCTCACAGGCTTGCCCACAGCCCCATCTGAAGGGAGCATTTTCCCAATTTGGATTCCCTCATTTCAGATGACTGCAGTTTGTGTCAAGTTGGCATGAAAGTTGTCATCACAGACAGGCTCTGGGATGCTTGACATTGACTATCAATTAGATAGGCTCTAAGAATCACCTAGGGCACAAAGGCTCTGAAAATTTTTATGAGGAATTATCAAAATTACTTTTACTGAGGTGGGAAGAAACAGACTAAATGAAGGCAGTAATATTTAAAGGGACAGGAGTGTCTGAAAAGGTGAAAGGTAGCTGAGGGTAAGCATTCATTGGTCTCTTCTTCCTGACTGTGGCTGCTGTAACACCACCAGTCCTCTCATGCTTCTACCCGCTTGCCTTTCCTGCTGTGATTAACTGTACTCTCAAATTATATGCAAAACCAAACCCTGTAACCCTTACATTGTTTTGATCTGGTATTTTCTTGCAAGTATAGGAAAAACTCTTATCCATTTTTTACCAGAGATGTTTACTATATGAGATTAGCTCTCTATATATTACTATGGTAATTGTTAGGTTTCTGTAGAGGATATGATTGTCAGTCCTCATCAAGCATTTCCTAACTCTAGAAACCATCTTCCTATGTTTGTTCCTCATTTGTAAAATACATTAATAGGGCATGGATGATTTAAAAAAAGTTGCAAGAAATGATTTAGTTTCGGAGTTAAGTTTTGTGGCAATATTAAATGATAAGTACCAAAGAGAGTTACTATTATCAGGTTAACCCCCAAGGTGCCATTGACGTGGCCCCTAAGGGCCTAAGTTTGTAATTTCATTTTACAAGTATAGGGTTTTAGAAAAAATACTAAATTCTTAAAGGTAAGTTAGATGCCCTAGTGATATAAGTATTAATATCTATTTGTAGCTTTGATGTACTGGACTCAGTAGTACACAGACTTTCTCTTCTGCATAAAAACTATGATCACCATCTCCCACACTTCTGCAGGCTGTGTTATATATTTTTGTCAGTACTTTAGGTATTTGTCTCACTCAGAGGTTGTTCTAATTTGCATTCTCCTGTTTCAACCTCTTATTTTATAAATTGTTTAACTCTGACCTGCTTTCTGCAAAAAAAAATGTATTTTTATTTTATTTACTATCTTTATTAGCCTACTTTCTTTAACAATTGTAGAATTTGTTCTCTATTAGAATACATTTTTTTGTTCTATAAAGTGGTACATATGTTTCCAACATTGTATTTTGAAATTTTAATGATGTTTCTACTTATGTAAATTTTGTTTTAGTTTTTTTTTAATTTTAGTTTGCATCATTAGCTGAAAGACCTTCTTAATGAGATATAGAACAAAATTTTAATATGGGCTTCTAATATTTTATGCTTAATAAGACACATTAGCATTTTAAATGAGATTTGCTAAGACATAACTTACATATAGGCAAAATTTTATGGGTTTGAGCTTCTGTGTGTTTTGTGCCAAAAAGGGGGCTCCAATTATTCTTGTCTCTTCCATTATCATTTCTGTGTTTGATCATCACAATCCTGATTCTTATTCTTTGAGGTTTTTCATTTCCAGTATGACATATACATGGAACAATACAGAAAGTTATAGTTGGGGTTCATCCAAGCAAACACATGTAACCAAAGCTCATCTTTAAGTTGCTATGTGGACTTCACAGTAGAGCCTCACTTCAGTTCTATACTCCCTCACAAATGGAGTGACAAATTGAATGTTTCCAGTGTTTGGTGAATTAAATTTCACTCAGAAACTTTCAATCTTCGTATAGACCCATTTTTATTTCTGTTGCGATAGGAGTACAGTACCTGAGTCCCATGGTAAGAACATGCATATCTTCACAAGAAACTGAAAAACTACTTTCTAAAGTCACTTTATGATTTTTCACTTATTTATTAATGTATAACACATACTTTATAATGATTAGGGGTTTTTTTTTCAGCTTGACACAAGCTAGAATGAACTTGTAAGGGGGGTTTAATGAGGATTTTTCTAGATTAGATTGGCCTATGGGGAATTGAGATTACTCTAGTTGAGATGAAAAGAACCACCCACTGAGAGTGGTACCATCCTCTGATTAGAACATCAGGGATTGTATTAAGAATGAAAAGCTAAGCTGAACACTAGCACATGTGGACAAATCCACTGCTCTCTGATTTTCGAGTCTTGGTTTGGCATAACTATGTGTTCCATATTCCTGTATGTTGACTTCCTCACAATGAAGAGCTGTAACCTGGAATTTTGAATCAAATAAGCTGTTTCCCTGTAACTTGCTTTAGTGAAAGATTTTATCACAACAACAGGAAAAGATGCTCAAATATACTTTTATTTGAAATTAATATTTCCTACCTGTTTATGAGGTATTATCCCAATTTTGCTTTCCAGATGACTACTCAACTGTAGTGTCAAATATCATTGATAAACATTTGTTCCACTCTGACATTAAATGTCACCCTTATTATATTCTAAAGCTCTGTGTCTATTTGATTGATCATTTTTTATTTCTGTTTCTTTCTATTGATATCTATGTGATAAAAGGAAAATGATTCATGCTTTAGTACTATACTTTAAGAATATTTCTCCATTACCAATATTCAAATTGTTTTATTTTAAATTTGTATGGTAGCTGTAGAATTATTTTACAAAATTATTTCAAAATTCTACATGGTGCGCTTACATTTCTATGATTTTTCAACTTTCTATGAATTTTACTTTCTTTTATGTGAATTTCAAAATCGTTTGTGTGCCTGGTCTCACTGCCAAGGTTCATGTGACCTGTCCCTCCTTTTCTTTTGGCCTTCTCAGCCTTCTGTTCCTGTGAATCTTTCAGGATATTAAGAGCTCTGAAAATTGACATGGGTTTCTCTCCTCTGTCTCTCATCTTTTTTTCTCCAGCATACCTACTTTAAAAAAAAATTCTTTAAAATCTGACCTGAGTGATACCCCACTGAAGCTGTCTTTCTGAAACCAACATGCTTAAATGGGGCCATTCGTCTCTGGTCACTTGCTTTCTAATTATTTTGTGGTATTTTCTATGGAGTGCTTAACACCATCAATGCTATGTTCCTTTACTCCTAAACTTGTTTATTGGATAATCCCTCCTGACACGATTAAGCCCACAGAGGTCAGAGGCTTTGTCTCTGGTTTCCTGCAGGTCAGCGGGGTAGGGAGCAGTGCTGTAATGGGTAAATGTGTGGCATGAGCTGGGTGTGTGAATAAATGAGGTTTTTCTCGCTCCAACAACTGCCTTCATGCTTTTCTCGCATCTACTTATAGAAAACAGTTGGGTAGTTTTTCTTATAGTGATTATTTTTCTTCTAAAGAAAATCAGTGGAGTAATAAGTTGTGACTTATCCAACTGAGCAACAGACTCCAGGGCCCGAGGAGTGTGATCATGTCTGCTGTTCTGCTTCCTTGCTTTCAGCTCTCTAGCCCATATTTGGTCACATGGATGTGACTGACAGCACCTCCATCTGTGTTCCTCCAGGCAACCTAGCCAAATCATGGGAGCAGAATACAGTTAGAAATAGGCACACAAAAGGCTCACACTGCTTGGTAGCTCACCTCTTTCCAGTGAGAAGTGACGAGATTAAAAAAAAATGATCTGAAACCGTGGTTTGATCCTTGGTTGATGATGTGTTTCCTACATTTGACAGATCTATCACTGGGACTGGGATCAGTTGTATACCTTTTAACACCCTCTCTTTTCTCGTACACAAAGTGTACATGAAATACCATCTAACATGAAGCATTGGTGTGGGCCAGTTGACATTGCCCAGTGTTTAAAGTAATACTGGAGAAGCAGAAGACATCAACTTTTGAAGCTGAGAATCCACTTCAATGCCCATAAGTACTGTGGCATGCATGTACGCCCTGCTTCTGAAGGCTGAAGGAAGCCACTAAGACAGGGTAACACCCAATCAAGCTGACTATAAAGACTAGGTTGACTAGAGCTCTGAGCTTGACTGAGAGATCCTACCTCAAAGAATAAGTGGGGACTGACAGAGCGTGATTCTTGACATCAACCTTGGGTCTCTAGAGGTATATGCACACATGGATACATGTTACCACACATATTTACACCCATACATTTGAAAAACTACCTATGAATATGAAACACACATACATGAAAAGTAAAGCATGTTGTAATGACTAATGATGGTGTGGAAGTTAAGTGACATAAAGCATACAAATTAGTACCTGAAACTGAAAATGCTCAGTAAACTTTGAATCTTAATTTATTAACTGCATGATTACTTAATATTTACTATTTGAAACTTTCTATTTGCCCTACGGAAATAGTTCAAGCAGTAGCTGCTCTCACCTGCTCCCAGGACAAGCATCATGCTCAGCAAATGGAAAGTAGTTGGAGATACAAAAATTTGGATGGGACCAAATATATTATATCAGACACTCAAGGTGGGACCTAAAATATACATCCAACAAGTCCCCTTAGCCTCAAATGTACTCATACTCTTAGAGTGAATTTGAAAATCCAAATAGGTATTGTGATGCATGCCAACATTTAATAGTCTAGAGGTCTATTGTTACTTTTCTGTTGATGTGGCCAAAAGCAGTTTGGGGAGGAAAGTTTTATATCAATTTTTAAACTCTCAAGGAACAGCTCTTCACTGAGGGAAGTCCAGGCAAGAACTGAAGGTAGGAATCTGGAGGTAGGAACTGAAACAGAGATCATAGAGGGATGAGAGCTGGCCTGCTTATTCCCCATGTTCAACCATCTCTTCTATGCAATTCACCTACCCAGGTGTATCACTCCCCACAGTGGGTTTGATGCTTCCACATCAATCACCTATCAAGAAAATGTCCCATATATTTTTCCCACAGGCACATCTGATTAAGGAATATTCTCAACTGATATTTGCTCTTTCTTACAACCCTAGTATGTATCAGGAAACTTTAATTGAAAATGAAAATATTGCCATGAAATTAACAGGTCTATTTGCTGAAAAGTGAGTTAAATAGATGCATGGTCATTCCTACATACAAGTACTTGTTATTTAACCAGAGAGAGAGAGAGAGAGAGAGAGATGGAGGGAGGGAGGGAGGGAGGGAGACAGAGACTCACAACTCATGTATACTATTAATCATAGCAGGTTACAATTCTCTGGTATTCAATTCTTGCAACAATTTTGCTCTGCTTTGGGTTTTGTTTGGTAATTTTACACTCCCATTTTATGAATACATAATATAAATGCTTGTTATTTCTCTTCTGTTGCAGTAGTGCACTATGGGGAAAAGTGTATCAAATTTTAGTGTAGATACAGATATGAAGAAACAGACATGGAGGAAAGACAGATATGACCAAGTCAACTCATTTTTTTATCAACAAGTATGTCACATCATCATAATCCTAAGTAGTTCTTCAGCTGAAACAAAGCTTGATGCTTTGAAATGTTGTGAAGACTAAGCGTGCCATATGTAGACTATGAAGCATGGCAGCAGTCAATTAAGTGGTAGCAAGTTTAAAAATGACATAGAATGATCAAACTTCCTCTAGATGTTGCTATTAACACCTCATATTAAAGTAATTAAGAAGTGTGTCCACTATTTGATGAGTGTATGCTCCTACATTGAAAATAATTGGGGAAGGGGCAAAACCTTACAGAGTGCCAAACAGCAAAATTATCTGTAGTCAGCGTAAGCTCTTCAGATTTTCTTGATCCTAGTGTTGTGGGATTGCTAGGTTCAGGAGCCTCATGCTTACAGGGTGATCTCTCAGAGTACACAGTGTTTGTGGTCATAGAAGCTTAATCATGACAAACACAAACTGAAATTCTTTTGGAATGATTCCATAGTGAAGAGCAGAGTAAAGAGCTTCTCTACTGGAGGACCAGAGTTTAGTTCCCAGATTACATATCGGGTAGCTCACAACCATCTATTCTAGCTCCAGTGGATTGATGGCATATTCCACCCTCCAGGAGCATGTTCTCTCACAACACACACACACACACACACACACACACACACACACTAACCATTTCTGAGAAACAGAAAACATCCTCAGAGAGGGCGAGAGGGGTGACCCATAATGGTCCTCATACCTCATACACTGGTAGTCACCTGATCTAGGTTTTAAGAGCCTTCACGGTTTGTGAGTCCCTTGTCCCATTCCTGAAAAGTACTGTGCAGCTGTTCAGTCCATCACTTTTGAACATTAGAAGTCATTCAAAAAGAAACGTGACGGCAAAGTTTTACAGCTTTTCTGTAGGAGCTTTTCTCCTTCTGGGATTTGGATTTCGATGGCTTCTTTTTTCCTCTATGACACTTTCAGAGAAGTAAAAACTTAGCCTTTATAGTTTTCAGAGAAAGAAATATGTACAAGCACCATATTTAATATTTGGGAGCAGAAGTGCATGATGCACATTTATAAATGTCAATTATTCTTTACCGGAGTGTACATATAATTAGTATAGTAATTAGTTATTAGTATAGCTTAGAAATTGAACATAGCCAGGCAGTGGTCGCGCACACCTTTAATCCCAGCACTTGAGAGGAAGAGGCAGGTGGATTTCTGAGTTTGAGGCCAGCCTGGTCTACAGAGTGAGTTCCAGGACAGCCAGGACTACACAGAGAAACCCTGTCTCAAAAAACCAAAAAAAAAGAAAAAAAAAGAAAAAGAAATTGAACATATTCCTCAGCATGGCCACCACTTTATACTTTGGATGGATACATGATGGATATGCTTTTCATAGATGCCTGTGCATGTACCTGTCTGTGTGTTGGGATAACACAAGAAGATGTTTTCTTATAAATTTTCTTATAAGGGTCAGGAGTAACCAAAACATCTTCAAAAATATAAATAATACCAATCTGTAACTCTCATACTCTAGGGGTGAATCTCAGAGGGATGCACGTGTTAGCACAAACAAGATTTGAATAGCTGATCTAATCACTGATCCAGGAAGAAAAATCTTTGAATTATGTTGCATAGTGGTTAAAAATTTGTTATTTCCTCTTTAGAGCTCATGTTAAGTTTGTGTTCCATAAAATTAATGTCTCTCACAATGTCCAAAATGAAGATTTATACTTAGAGAGACAGAAATTGCCTATGTGCTTTTCTTCTTTTGATCATTAAGCATAATCAGTCTTAAACCTATCTCACATGGTGTGTCTTATAAAATGCCAGAGAACACACTTTCATGGTGTTTTCAAATCATTTTCTGTGGAGCCCTTAGAGAATTACTGTCTGGTAGGAGGAAAATATGTAGCATGCTTTATTTGAAATTAAATAGAACACCTTAGAATTTTTGAAATTGTCAGGAGCTTTGTGAAAAGACATTCTTATGCAAAAACTGCAAGTCCATCTGGTGTTTTAATTTGCCTGTCTAATAATTCCCAGGGGTTTAGCTTGGTTAGATTACTGGAATAAACAGCATTGAATCAGGATACCTTCTTTAATATTCATCAAATATTCAATGTAGTATATTGACCACTATCAAGATTCTTTCAAGGTCATTTGGTTTCAGTAACCTACACAATATTTCAATTAAACACAAATATTTCATTTTGTCTTTGGTAGCTTCTTTTCTTACCATCAAAAATGTAAATTTCAGCAAATGTCTATGAGAGCATTATTGAAATTTTTAAGAAATTTATTTTAAAATAATCATACATTTAAAATGACAGTGTAACATATTTGTTTATCATTAAAACACCAGAACTATCCATTTTCTATTTTGTGCTTCATAACCAGACAGAAAATCTTTACTCTTGTCAAATATTTTTGAAAGATTATGTAACAAGGAGTCACATATTCAAAGTTGTCTTTGAAGAGTTATAAGGTTTCTACAAAGTTCTGAATATAGGCAGAGTCGTTAATGCAGGCTTATTATTATTAATTATTATTATTATTATCCTGGTGGGGGGTGAAGTTGCTTACTACAGTGATCATGAATTTAAATCATCAAATGCAATTCCTTATTTATAATACAGCCCCTTGCCTCTAATAAAGTTCTTATGTCATAAACGCTTCATCTGGTGATGAGGTTTGGGAAGCAGTAGCTACTTTCCACAACAGATCTACGTTTAGTCAGAGCTTGAGAGGACTGAGAATCTACAATCTTTATAGGTCTGCTACACCCCAGTGTGAATATCTAATCTAGATGTCAGAGAACAAAGAGAATCTACGTGAACATGAAGAGGAAACAACAGTCCTCATTTCCTTCTGGATCTCCTTCTCTTTTCTTCATGTCTTCCAGTACTCCTGTAAATGTCAGATTATTCTGGAAAGGTCTTAAAAATAGAGACATAGCAGATAGTAGATGATAAAGGAAGCAGGCTTAAAACCAATGAATAAATCAGAGTTTTGTGAAATTCAAGCCCGCTCTGGATTATAGCACAAGTACTCTTTCAAGGGGCTGCTATTGCTCCACTTTTAAATTCAAATTTTCATCTCTGCTTTTTATAATTTCATCATATCACTTTCAAAACCTTAAAAATGTTATGGTTGAGAGAAAGGGGGGTATATAGGATGGTTTAGTGAGTGCAGGCACTGCTGCCAAGCCTGACAATCTAAGTTTAATCCCAGGGCCTCACAATCGCACATAATGAAAGAAAACTAATACACAGAGACACACAGACACAGACAGACAGAGAGACAGACAGACAAACACACACACACACACACAGTAAATAATAAGTATAATTTTTAATAGAGAGAAAGAAATTATTCAAGGGATAAATAAGCATTAAAGTTTAAGGGCCTAAAAGGGCAGGAAAAAAAAAACTGTTAGCATCAGGAGGTGCCTGAATGAAGCAAACCATGGCTAGATACATAGCACAGAAATAACAACTAGCCTTGTGTGTAGAGGCATATGTGCTCCATTTACTTAAATTAAAATGTTTACTTTCCACAATAGCACCAGGTTAATAATAGAGAGGCATCATTCTATTTGAGAAATGTAGCGACTTGTCCTAAGGTTAAGAGGGCATGAGGAGTGACACTGTATTTGAGGTGTAGCAGGGGTAGGGGAGACTCTCAACAGCCTTCCACCAGATCTGTGCAGAAGCTCTGTGGTAATGACTCCTAATATGTGAATATTGGAACTGAGCAAGATTAATTCAAAATGAATGTAATTAATACTCTGTTAATTGGGTGGAATGCCAAGTGATACTGGTATGATATACAACCATTTGCTAAGGGAGGACTTTAGGTGATGTTCCTTCTTGCTCTGCTTGAAATGGCCATGTCTTCCCACATGAGAACTCAATGAAAACGTATTCAAGTAAATTTCACCTATAGTGTGTTTGTGTGTGAGTATGTGTGTTCAGGTGTGTTTGTGTGTGTGTGTTGATGTGACTTATGTGTGTTGTTTCTGAGAGTTTCTTTTGGTTTTGTGTGTTTGTATGTATTTGGATGGGTGCATGTATGTAGATTTATGATTTACATATGAATTTTTCATATCCCCCTTCATTGTGATGATTGCACAGTTTATAATAAATGCTGATCAGGAGAGCTTAAAGAAAATGCTATTCATGTTTAGATCATATAGAAAATACTGTAAAGTAAGAATGAAAGTAAAATAATGCTATTGTGCATAATATTAACATCTGTTCAGGTGAAGTTCACAAGAAGCTAATGATAGGATACAAGTAAGACAATAGTTAATAATTGACTGATTTTTATAAAAATAATCTAAGTATGCATGATAACAAAATTTTATATTATATTCATGCAAATACAATTGTCAGCTGTTGAATAGAGCAATATAAGATCACTGAAATATAAATTTTTTAATGAGTTTATAGTGCACCATAAGAAAGCTTAGAGTTTCCTAGTCACCCAAACAATATCTATTGAAAAACAACTCTTATACTAGGTTACTTATAAGTAGTAGAGGTCTACCTGGCCTGATACTGCACACACACATACACACACACACACACATACACACACACACGTATTCCTATACCACACCCACTCACATCTGCAAACCACAAACACTCATACCACACACTCATACAGAAATATGCACACATACAAACGATTATTCATGCTTTTCCCACTCCCATACAGAAATTTACTAAGTATTTCACATGAATTGTTCAATAAGTGCAATTTTTGAATCTTTAAGTGGATATATTAAATGTATGTTTAAAAATATTCCACATTTTATAATTTCTTATAAGAATTTGTACCACTTTAAAACCAATTCATGAGGAAATAAATAGACTGTGACACTACTAAAAATGTGTGAATATGAGTACCTAATTGTTCCTGTCTAAAGGAAACTCAGGGACAAAAAATAGAGCCTAGATTGAATGAAAGACCATCCAGAGACCACCCTACCTTGGGATCCATCCCATCTGCAGACACCAAACCCTGACACTATTGTTAATGCCAAGAAGTGCTAGCTGTCCTCTGAAAAGCTCTGCCAGCACCTGAGGAAGACAGATGTAGTTACATACAGCCAACCACTAGACTGAGCCCAGGGACTCCAATGGATGAGATAGGGGAAAGACTGAAGGAGCTGAAGGGGATTGAAACCACCTAGGAAATACAAGTATCAAGTAACCAGACCCCCCAGAGCTCCCAGTGATGAAACCACCAACAAAAGAGTATACACGAGTGGCTCCATAGCTCCAACTATACATGTAGCAGAGGACTGCCTTATCTGGCTTGGTCCTGTGGGGAAGCTTGTTGGTCCAGAGAAGGGGCATGGTAGAGTGATGAGGCAGGAGTGGATAAGTGGTTGGGGGAGCACTTTCCTAGAGGTAAAGCAGAGGATGGATGAAGTGGGGGGGGTTGCAGAGTTGAGACGAGGAAGGAGGACAACATTTGAAATGTAAATTAATAAAATAACTAATAAAAATAAAAAATTAAAAAGAGAGAAAGAAGAAACCTTAGAGAACATTAAATTTATAAAACCTCAGAGTTGAAATTCTTCTATAATTATATAACATAGCAGTCTAGCCTTGTAGATTTAAATGAGATGCCCAGGGTTAGAAAATAAACCAGGTATAAAATAATTCATCATAATATCGGATGTCTGGCAGATAATTGCTGTTTGTGATTATCATTTATTAATCTTACATTATAGTTAAAACTACTCTCAGACGTTGATTCTCCTCTCCCATAAGTTTGGTGGTGATGTCGAAAAGGGAAGGTTTATTGGAATAACAGGTTTCTGTGCTCTAGCGATTTGCTATGGGAAAAATATAGTCTGAGGGAGGTAGAGGGGACTCAGACTGACAACCACTTTGTTTACTGTCTGTGGATCACAGCTACACATTTTAACCTTGATTGCAGAATCCAAGAGAGTAAATAGATTACAAAGTAGATATATAGAGAGAGATAAATGAAGGAAAAAGATAGAGAAAGAAGGCAAGGAGGAGAGGATGGCACAGAGAGAGAGAGAGAGAGAGAGAGAGAGAGAGAGAGAGAGAGAGAGA